>NW_020664409.1:54790298-54846511 GCF_002925995.2 Terrapene triunguis
GAGAGAGAGAGAGAGAGAGAGAGAGATGGGGGTGGGGTCTATAGTGGGTTTGTTATTTAGACAAAAGGAAATCAATCTTTAACAATTTAGTTAAATGCCATCAGTAGCATGTCCCACATACCTTAGTGGATGATACTGTAATCAACCCCTGTAAGAGTGGTGGTGTGGGATCTGGCAGGAGAATTTGTTACGACTTTACATTAGAAATGGTGGTTCTAGAATTCAAGACCTGTGCATGTTCTTCCCCAGACTAAGGGAGCGTACAAATGGACAGTGATTTTAGGGAAATTTAACAAAATGTGGAGAATTTGAAGGGATAACAGGCCACTTTTAACCTAGAGGGAGACAAACACACAAGTCAGGATCATTTTTAAGTGAGCTCTAGTTCTAACTGCAGGCAAAAGTTGCAGAAGTGAGTAAGTTTGACAATTTGCAGGACAAACATTTTAAAATACATATAATGGGGTTAGAATAAGGTTTTATAATGGAAGTTAATTGCAAGCTTAACTACTTCTCCATAATAATAGACTCAAATGTACAAGAGCATAATGTGAAAAGTTATTTTTTATTCATCAAAAGTTAAGAGCAACAAGCACATATTAAAATGAGTATGGTAAAGCCTTTACAAGTGGCTTTACACTGAAGCTCTCTCCCAAAAATGGCTGTTGCAACAAACTGTAAACAGAATTAATAAACAGTCTTTTACAGAAATAACACGGGAAATACAAATGAACTAAAAGAAAGCACCGGTTTCTCTTAAACTCTATAACAGTTGTGCTTACTGTACTTAAAACAATGTAAAACAGATTACAAAAATGGAATGTTTGAAGTTTAAAATTAGTCCTTAAATTTTATCCTTAAAAACATTTCTCCTTTTCACATCAAAAACCCGTAAATGGGTAATGTTTCAGTAGAGGGAGGAATAAGTAAACAATGCACTTTTTTCAATCAAAAACAAATTTGGTCACTTAGCTATGTGCATAGTTTAAGGCATCTGTAGCAATTTGTTACAGTTCCCTCCAATGTGGCTGTTCATTACACTGTCACATTCTAAAAGAATAAATAAAAAATGTTGCAGTTGAAACCCTTCCCACTCCCTCCCCACATAACCCCAAACACTCTCACACCCACACATACATACACACTGCAGCGAAAGGGGCATTTGTACCCTTGTTCGGAAGGACACAGTTCCCATCCCACTTTATTTCAGATTGGCAAATACCCTGAGTTGAATATGGTGTTTATAGACATTCTACCTTTTTCTTGCATATGCAGTTCAAATGTACAATAGTGAAAACAACATGCAACATTTTCACTGCAGAATTGCAACACAGTTAGGGACAATGTTCCCCCCACCCACCCCCCACTCTGCAAATTCAGAAGCATTTTCAAAAACTGCATTCCCATACAGCACTGGAGTAAAGCCTGGCTGTGCTCTATGATGAACGCTCAGTTCCCAGTGCACAAACAAAATAATGACAAATGGAGTCTTTTCTGGCATCCAAAGGAAAAAAAGCTGCAGTCTCAGATTTGACTTTTTCTTTTCTTTTTCTAAAAGAAAACCCAAAGTTAGTGGTTCCTTCACAGCCATGCGTAAAGATAAGTCTAGAACCAATAGTTTCAGAGTACATTTGTAAACATCAAGTCTTGCCAGAGGCAGCAGAGGATGGGCACTTCACATTTCCATATTTTAAACAAGGACTGAATGGAAGGTATGCTTTGAACATGTTTATGTAAGACTTGCTAAATCCCAAGAAAATGGAATAGTTCATATCAAGTCTTAGTTCTGAAGACCTTATTTCAAACTTTAAAAAAAAAAACCATGTGGCACCTTGTATTGTTCCTTCAAGATTCAGTCACTGCTGTGCTTTGCATATTCAAGGTTCCAAACAAAAGCCAACTGAGGCATATGCATATTGCTCTATGTTCCAATCTTGTAAATATAAATTGGGTTCAAGTGATCTGTAAAGGAAAACTTGGAAATAAATAATGCTGGCATCATTTACACTGAACCTTGAGCAGTCATAACAAGTTTTTCCTCAAACCCCATTGTGCAGATACCTACGTAAGAGGCAATTTTGTCATGCAGATTCTGGGGTCAGGACAATCGAGTTTCCTGAGGTAATACATCTGAGTCCATTTCCTCAAATGCAGGATCAGTATCATCACCACTGCTCGACTGTTCTCTTTGCAGTCCCTTCCAACTAGCTTTATTCAGTCCCAGATGACCAAGCATCGTCTGTGATAACCTGGTATTTGAAAACCGGGCCCACTCTGAAAATAATGGCTCCACTAAGTAGGTCATAAAACCTTTAAAGAAGAAAGCTTTAGATTAAAAACAGGAAAGAATATGCATTTTTAAGGTAAAGGTTTTAAAGGATTTAGGAAGTGCTATAAAAAATTAACAATGCATTAGTAGCAACTCTTCTCCAACTTATACCTAAAAAGCGTCATCTTTCAATATTTCTAACACTATGGCACTTTATTAAAATATAGAAGTGTAATCTATAGAAATGTTACAGGTTTGACAGTCAAAAGAATAGCATAATATTGTATTAAGAAGTAGCTGATGAATCTCATTTGTTCCCTTTTGGGGCAGTGGAGAAATAAAGGAAAAAAACTGTTGGAGAGGAGAAAAAGGAGGAAATCAACCATCAGATTTGAATTAAGCCACATAAACTAAACTAAAAAGCCTGAAAGTCTAACAGACACAAGCTCATATATAATAAATTATCCTACAAACAAGTTGAATTGTGTTACAAAGGAAATACACATTCAAATTCCCTCGGCATCACTAGACCAGTTAAGTGTATTGAAGTATGATCAGGCAAACTTGTGTCTAATTCAAGGCAAGGATCACTAATGGCCTCCACAATTTAAAGGGCTCCCAGTGTTGTGCAGCAAATGAGATAGCTTGAAATAAGCAACTGCCCTATATACACACACACAACAGTATTTTGTCTATGTCTAAGATTTTTAAGGGTATTCAGGTGCCTAACTCCCATTGATTTCAATGGCTGTGAGATGCCTAAATACCTTTAAAAATCTGGCTCTATATACGCAAACAAAAATTTAAAGATAAGGTTGCCAGAACTATACTTTTGCCTTATTTTTAAAAAAACAACAACTTTATTTTTAAAAAAATCAAAATTATGGTCAGCTATTCAGCAATCTGATTGGTTATAATTGATGTAATTTAGTATAATTTGTGAGAACCAAAGTCACAATTTTTTTTACATTTCCAATTTTATATGAAATAAAAAAATTCAAATTATGTCTAAGGTTAAAATTTATTAATCTGCTTAATATAGTAGAACATAATTTTTCATTCAATCCCATTCAATCTATATGAAAAGAAAACTTTTTTTGAAAAAAGTCAATGTTTATTAATGGGAAAATCCTTTCACTTCTGTCCCTGGTATAAATCTAGCCCAGGCTGGCAGTGAGCAAAAATAAGCTAACAGCTGTCCATTGGTCTACATGAAATTTCTGTGCTTTAAGACTATCTTTAAACCAGTTCCCAGTGAATAGGTGTCCACATTCCAAAAGGCTAAGTCAACTGGCAGCTTCACTAGAGGCACCAAGGACTGAATGGGTAGGTGAATGAAATGTCCTCTAACTCTGGAGTTTGTCATTCCAGGTTAGGATTAAGGCACATTGGAGAAGTAGTATGGGAAAGGCTGCATTGCTGCTGCCCATGCTGTACCTGCTCTATGGATACAGGACTTCAGTCTCCAGGACTATCAATCGAACACCTTTCACGAGTACTAAATTCAAAGGAGAAATTTTAAAGCAAAGAAAAAAACTGCTTGTGGAGAAGGAGCATTGCCAAATGAACACAAAAAAGAAGACAAATAAAGTGCAAATTTTAAGATTTATAGGCAAAGATAGCTTTCCTTCCTCTAAAAATTGTCATTAAAGGGAACCACTGAAAGATTTTAAACTGTTCATATACATATATTTGTAGTTACCAATCTGGATGTTGGCAACGGTTTCTGACTGTCGATCACACAGCGGACTCACACCCAAGTGATATTTTTTTTCAACATCTCCTAAAGAGAGAACAATAACTTAGAAAAGTAATTTTTAACTGTAAGCATTCTGGAATTGTTAATTCATATTATACACAACCAAATCTGTCTTAGGCAACCGTTCAAGGAAGGCAAGTCACCTTGAGAGAACAGATTCTATGTATTACAACTGAATCTTTACTTTTAAAATGCATTCTGCAAAAATATAACCCAATATAAGAGCAGATATAAATATTAGGGCTGTCAATTAATCGCAGTTAACTCGCACAATTCAAAAAAATTAATCACGATTAATTAATTGCAGTTTTAATTGCATTATTATACAATTGAATACTAAATTTATTAAATATTGTAGATGTTTTTCTACGTTTTCAAATAGACTGATTTCAATTACAATACAGCATACAAAGTGTACAGTGCTTTATATAATTTTATTACAAATATTTGCACTGTAAAAATGATAAACAGAATAAATTGTATTTTTCAATTCACCTCATACAAGTACTGTAAGTGCAATCTCTTTATCGTGAAAGCACAACTTACAAATGTAGATTTTTTTTGTTTTGTTACATTACTGCACACAAAAACAAAACAATGCAAAACTTTAGAGCAGGGGTAGGCAACCTATGGCACGCGTGCCAAAGGCAGCACGTGAGCTGATTTTCAGTGGCACTCACGCTGCCTGAGTCCTGGCCACCGGTCCGGAGGGCTCTGCATTTTAATGTAATTTTAAATGAAGCTTCTTAAACATTTTAAAAACCTTATTTACTTTACATACAAAAATAGTTTAGTTATATATTATAGAGAGAGACCTTCTAAAAATGTTAAAATGTATTACTGGCACGCAAAACTTTAAATCAGAGTGAATAAATGAAGACTTGGCACACCATTTCTGAAAGGCTGCCGACCCCTGCTTTAGAGCCTACAAGTCCACTCAGTCCTACTTCTTGTTCAGCCAATCACTAAGACAAACAAATTTGTTTACATTTATGGGATATAATGCCTACTTCTTATTTACAATGTCACCTGAAAGTGAGAACAGATGTTCGCATGGCACTTTTGTAGCCGGCATTGCACGGTATTTATGTGCCAGATATGCTAAATATTCGTATGCCCCTTCATGCTTTGGCCACCATTCCAGAGGACATGCTTCCATGCTGATGATGTTTGTTAAAAAAATAATGCGTTAATTAAATTTGTGACTGAACTCCTTGGGGGAGAATTGTATGTCTACCGCTCTATGTTTTACCCACATTCTGCCATATATTTCATGTTATAGCAGTCTCGGATGATGACCCAGCACATGTTGTTCGTTTTAAGAACACTTTCACTGCAGATCTGACAAAACACAAAGAAGGTGCCAATGTGAGATTTCTAAAGATAGCTATAGCACTCGACCCAAGGTTTAAGAATCTGAAGTGCCTTCCAAAATCTCAAAGGGACGGGGCGTAGAGCACGCTTTCGAAGTCTTAAAAGAGCAACACTGATGCGGAAACTACAGAACTCAAACTACCAAAAAATAAAATCAACCTTCTGCTGATGGCATCTGACTCAGATGATGAAAATGAACATGTCAGTCCACTCTGCTTTGGACTGTTATCGAACAGAACCAGTCATCAGCATGGACACAAGTCCTCTGGAATGGTGGCTGAAGCATGAAGGGACGTATAAATCTTTAGCGCATCTGGCACGTAAATATCTTGCAACGCCAGCTACAACAGTGCCATGAGAATGCCTGTTCTCACTTTCAGGTGACATTGTAAACAAGGAGCAGGCAGCATTATCTCCTGCAAATGTAAACAAACTTGTTTGTCTGAGTGATTGGCTGAACAAGAAGTAGGACTGAGTCGACTTGTAGGCTCAAAAGTTTTACATTGTTTTATTTTTGAATGCATTTATGTTTTGTACATAATTCTATATTTGTAAGTTCAACTTTCCTGATAAAGAGATTGCACAATAGTATTTGTATTAAGGGAATTAAAAATACTATTTCTTTTATTTTTACAGGGCAAATATTTATATTTAAAAATAAATATAAAGTGAGCACTGTACACTTTATATTCTGTGTTGTAATTGATATCAATATATTTGAAAATGTGGAAAACATCCAAAAATATTTATATAAATGGTATTTCATTATTAACAGCGTGATTAATCATGCAATTAATCATGATTAATTTTTTTAATCGCTTGACAGCCCTATATATATATATATATATATATATATATTAAAAAAACAGGCAATCCTTCATTTAAAGTATCTTTAATAGTGAGGAATACATTTCAACTAGAATCTGAAACTTTTGGGTGTATTGAGTTAAAGCAGATTCTTCATCAGCTGTTAGTAGAAGCAACAGCCTCTTTCAAGAATGTAGCCAACAGAAGAAAAGGATTATTTGAACCCTCCTTTAGGCCTAAATTTATAGCCCTTCATCTCACAAAGTCACTATGACTCTCAGATATTCATCTTATGATACATTTACACATTCATTGGTATGAGATTAGACTATTTCTATTCTTTTACTTGCCTTGATGGAAGAATTCCTCTGTTACTTTTTCACTCCATTGCTTGCTCAGTTCCCAGGTCCGGCATGGATTACAAATATCAGCACACTTCAAAGCCATCTAGTGAATTACATATTCTGGGTTACACTACTTTCAATTTTTTTCTACATGCAAAAACATGACTACAAAAAAGCAGCATAATTTCTAGAGTAGCTACTACTGTATTCCATAACGTCTCATGCATTTTTCTAATCAGGGTAACAAACCCAACCACTTGCATTTCACTCTAAAATTATATACCATAGTTAAGGCTGCAATTTAGTCACATAGGTCGCCGAAGTCACAGAATATGTGAATTCCAGGGTCCTCCGTGACTTCAGCCTGCGATGGTCGAGAGCTGCAGGGTCCCCCGCTGGGGCAGGAAGCTGTGGGGTACCCCTGCCGCCTGTGGTGGCCCCTGCAGCTCCCTGCCGCCGGGGATGGCGGGGAACTCCCTGAGCTCCTGGAGGGCAGCGGCGGGGGACCCCCCCCGAGCTCCCTGCCGCCACCAGGGAAACCCCCAAGCTCTCTGCCACTGGTGGCGGTGGTGGAGGAACCTCCAGCTCCCTGACGCCCAGGGCAGCACTGTGGGGGAACCCCGAGCTCCCAGTGGGCAGCAGCGGGGGAACCCTTGAGCTCCTGGCTGCTGGGGGTAGCAGGGAACCCCCGAGCTCCCGGACACTGGGGGTGGCAGGGAATCCCCAAGCTCCCAGCCCCGGCGGGCAGCGAGGGACCCCGCAGCCCCCAGCTGCTACAGGCAGCTCCTAGTCCCTGCAGCTGCCCCGCTTGAAGTAGTGTGGGGATCCGCAGATCCCCATTTTGTCAGGTATAGTTTTAGTAAAAGTTAGGGACAGGTTATGGCTTCCGTGACTTTTTCTGTTTTGCCCGTGACCTGTCTGTGACTTTTACTAAAAATATCAGTGACAAAATCTTAGCCTTAACCATAGTAAACTAACAGAACGCTATTTGGAGAATTATAAGAGGTCATGAACAGAGCTAAGTAAAACTGAAGGCAAACAGACTTCTATCCTGGACAAAGTGAATGAGAGTTAAATACAAAGTACCTCTGAAGGGCACTGTATGCAGAACATTCAATATAAAGACATTTAAATACGAAATAAAATTACAAAACAGTATTTATTTTAAATTAAATCTAACCAAAAATTAAGTTAGCTGTTAGGAAAACACTATCTGAAAGCCATTTAACATTCCCGCACCCCATTTTATAACTGCAATAAGACATTTTAAAGAATTAACTGATAGCATAGTTTCAATGCCAGAGATCCTAGTAGGATTGAGTTAGTATAGTTCAGTTTTGTATCAGAGGGGTAGCCGTGTTAGTCTGGATCTGTAAAAAGCGACAAAGAGTCCTGTGGCACCTTATCTGCGTCTGACAAAGTGGGTATTCACACACGAAAGCTTATGCTCCAATACTTCTGTTAGTCTATAAGGTGCCACAGGACTCTTTGTCGCTTTTTATAGTTCAGTTTACTTCCTTGCATTACTTATTTTTGAAAAACAAAATATAAGTCCCCACTTAACAGAAAATGTGTTCTTTATGGCTTGGTCAGGACAGGTCAAACACTGGGTTCTTACTATTCATTGACTTTTGTAGACAGGATGACTAATCTGAAATCACAGGATTTCTGCACTCTTTAACAGTTTAATGTTCCTCTTTCTCAAAGGAAGTGTTTTAGCCTTCTGTATGCCTCCCTATCAAGAGGTATCTGACAGCACAAACCAAGGCTTCATAACAATACAGCAGTACCCCACAATATATCTTAGAGTATTGATCAAGGGACCCAAAGCTAACTCTAAAACAGTCTTAACCAGTCTCTTAGGGATTTTCATTAGAGGGAGGAGCAAAAAACTTGCACCTCAATGGAAGATTTGTTAACCCAGTTTCTGACTGCTGGGATCAGTGACAAACTGAAAACCTTAACCTCCATTTCTAATTCCCCCTCCTCTGCTTCTGACTCATCTGCTCCTTCCTCTGCTTCATTGAGAAAGCTCCTCTCTAACATGTGCAGGCAGAAAGGGCTAGTTTTGCCCTCTACAGAGGGAGGATCTTGTGGAGCCTCAGCAGGACTTGCTGGTACTCCATCTCATTGTGTAAGCAGGCCTTGTGCACACTAAGCACAACTAAAGAATAAAAACATCCCCTCTTCACTGGTCACCCATGGCAGATGAAGACCATTTTCCTGGGAGGAAAAAAAAAGTATGATATTTGAAGCAATTTACTTCTGAAATAGTGTGAAACTTTCAAAACAGTCACCTGTAAAATGAAGTGGCGATGGCCTGCCTCCTCTAAACATAGGTCTCCTCTGTCCAAATGGGTTCTAAACAGGGATAGGTATTCATTTTGCCGACTTATGTCTGTGGCAAGAATCAGAGCACCTATCTGGCTTTCCATCAGCTTCCTGAAATTAGTGATATAAAATACCCAAAGGCATGAAAATATGAGGAAAAAAATTAGGCATCATATTGACACATTTAAGTTGAATGTAGCAACTGTATACGAATGTATACATAAACTGTAAGCCATGATGGCTGTAAGTGCAGCACTTTCAAATGTTTATATAACATTTTTTAAAACTACAATATTTATAAAAATACTCTGACATTTCACAGGTAGCTCTCAGGAAGAGAGAAAGCTACTGCAAATATTTGTAAGCTAAATTATTCTAGCTATTGTTAAAGAAGATGAAAAGAGCTGCAATTTAAAAATACAGAACACGAGTTACTGTTTAGGTCACAGAATACAATTATCTCTTACTAGTCAGTCAATATTTTCTTTCAATCTAATCAAATGTTTGTATAATGAATACACTTCCATCACACAGTGTTCACAATAAATACTAGTTTCCAAGCTGTATACTGAATAATTAACTGTTCCTGCAAGGCTCATAGCACCCATTAAATCTTTAAATGATCTGAATATTCAGCTAGGATTATGAATTACTATGTAATATTTTAACAGAATACTTGTTTACAAAGTTGTCTGATGCCATGGATAATACATTGTGTGTAACTTCATATAGTGTATACTCTCTGTATAAAAAATACATACCTGTTTTCTAATGACATATGTGCAAATAAACCAGACTCTCTCAACAACCCCACTGCTGATCTCCAGTGGTGGTTTTCTAATACTGAGATATTCTGCAAAACAGAAACAAAATTACTGCCGTTACTTTAAAAGATTTTATTAGTCTTACACTACAGTCTATATGCCTCTTAAAAAGTTCATGATTTTCAAACTTTTTAACACTTCTGTTACGTTAATAGCTTGTATTTATTGTTTTCACTCAATGGGATAAACATCCTAGGTTCAAGTCTACCATTAAGTGAGTACATTAGCAATTTCACTGTTAATATAATTCTTCTATATTGAAAAGATACTCAAACCTGGTTCTGATAAGTATGATATTTTCACTTACCTTATATAAAGTTGCTAAGTAATGGTTTGTTTTAATAAGGAAAGGCTGATTAACACCTGGATGATCCAAATCATGTGCGACAGCTGCAATTAAACTGAGCAGAACATCCCATGGAGTTAGAGATTTGGAAAGCTGTAATAAATGTAACAGTATTATTCATGGGAACATTCACAGGTGAAAATATTCTGATTGGCTTTTCATAGCTAGCATTCAATCCCTGGAAAAAGGTCCCAAAAATGACCATTCAATTTCATCTTTCACACAGTGCTTTGAAGGAAGTGCACCATCACAGAAAGGTGAATGCGGAGAACGGGGTGAGGGTACTAGTAGAACTTTTTTTTTAAAGTTTAATAGCAACCATGGTACAGGGAAATCCAGGAGTAATTACTCTACAGGAGTTAAAGGCTCAAGATCTATTTCATCCGACCTTGTCAATAATATCTAGATAGATGCAATAACTATTTAAATATTTATGGTAGTTAGAACTGTCACTCAAATTGTTAGCTACTCCATTACCAACCAGAGGGTATTTCAAAATCCCTGTTTAAATTAAAAATCCTTGCATCTGACGAAGTGGGTATTTACCCAGAAAAGCTTATGCTCCAATACGTCTGTTAGTCTATAAGGTGCCACAGGACTCTGTCACTTTAAGCAAGAGTAGTGTAGACCACTATTACTATACAAGAATAAACCAAACTAATAAAAAAATCAGTGTTGAACTAGATAGCTGGTTTCCAACTGGCTACAGTACACCATGGGTCTTCTCTAATCTAATCAGAAAGTAGCATTTTCCCCTGAAATTTCCTGTTTAGTGTGTAGCCTATACCAGAGTACCAGCAATTCAAGTCACCTCTGACAACTGTTAGCTTTGCTCAGCTCCTAACGTAGAACTCTCTCTGCTAGGTATCTCCCTTTCATAATGTGCATTTTAGAAAGAAGAAAGGACAGACAACTCTTGTACATTGCTACAACCTGCATCTGGTAGAGGAGCTTTGTTCATTAGTATCCAAGGTGAACTAAGCATAAGTGATATATCAGCTTTTGAAAAACTGAGTTATTTGGGTCTCCACCGCCAGCTTCTGACTCAATGACGTGCATACTTCTTGGAGCAAAGTTTTTTTCCCCCCAGTAGCTTAAAATCTTTATGGTTTTACGGAACATTAAGAAAAATACAAACATTATAGTTGTACCTTTACACATTACGTAAAACAAATTACCTTAGGTTCTTCTAAATAACAGTGCATGGCCTGAGTCACATCAGCAGCATGAACTGCATTATGATAAGGGTTTTGATTATGATAATCTTCTTGAACCATAACTATATAAAGAAAACAAACATCTGGGTTTAACTAAAATGGCAATTTTAAAAAAAAGCAATATAAATATCACAAATTGACATTTTTGATAAGACATATATAAACTCCACATATCACATTTGTTTAAGTAGAACCATCTCCAGTACTCTCACGCAAAGGTTTTATGTGGTGACACAATATTTTTTAAGCTAACACAAAATTTAGTATAAATTCATCCTGGAGATGAAGTTATTTAACTCTAACCAAAATGTTATGATCTGGAATATTATGATCTTGACTGAGCAACCACCTCCTTAGCAGGAGTCTCTCTCTCTGCTAAGCCAGTCTGCCTGAACATTGAGGCAACCTGGAACACACACAGGAAGTTGATTCTATTCATCAGAACAGCAGGGCTGACACCTCTGCTAACCTTTTGCGTCCCTCATAGATAATTTAGGCAATCCACACATCACACTGGCGGGCCTTGATCAGAAAACGGTACCCTACAGCAATCCATCAGGGACAGAAGAGCTAGCTATTCTGCTTTTAGTTTCAGTACATGTGAAGAAGTCTTTCCTTCCTGACCACTGTCCAGCCACCAGCCCCATAAGAACCAGACTTTTGTCTTTGCTTGCCTTTCCAAGTCCTTCTTGCTTGCCTTAAGCACTGCAATTACAATATGTGGAAGGTCACTTGAGTAGAATCAGTACAAGGGAACTAGTTTGCAGCAAAAACAAAATAAAACTGGTTAGTAATCTATTCTATAATTTCACTTCAACTAAGCACTGGGCGCCCACACACCTGTTGGAGATTTTTCCCTTAACGGTAACCCACTGGGGTGGCACAAGCCCTCTGCTACCTCGTGCCATCACATGAAGGTATAAAGAGCGGAGACACCCCTGACCACTTCCTCAGTCCTTCTCGCCAGACAGAGTCTGACAGAAACAGAAAGAAGAGTGGGTTGTGGAATGGACATGTGTAACGCATCTCAAGGAACAACCATTACAGAATAGGCTAGTAACCGTTTTCTCTTCAAGTGATTGCATATGTCCATTCCATTTCATTCAGAAGCTGTTTGATCTGGCAGTGGGATCAGAGTCTACCTGAATAAGGATTGCAGGACCACATGCCCAAATCTGGAATAATCTCTAGAACAATGAAAGATGGCATGATGTGAAGCAAAGGTTTGTACTGAAGACCAAGTCACTGCTTTGCAAATGTCCAGAATAATCACCTGGGCCACAAAGGCTGCACGAGATCTTGTTGCATGTGTTAACACCCTACTCTGTGGAGTTATACTAGCCAAGTCAGAACACAAACAAATGCAAGTGGAGAGCCACAACGAAATCCTCAGATAACCAGGGGATGACCAAGGAGACAAGACAAACAGTTTGTCACAGTGACAAACTGGACAGCCTAAAATAAGAGGTTTGTCTAGATACTCCCTTCACTTTCCAGTCTACAGGTTTCTAAGGACAGCTGATATGTTTGTTTGGATGACAGACCCTGAATTCACTTAAGGAGACATCAGTCATTTATTAGGAGAAACTGCTAGGGAACTTGTAAAGCAGAGGTTGCATTTGAACAGACTGATGAACAGACTGGACTCCTGCCTGTCCTTTCTGTCTGGGGGAGGGGAGAAATCCCCTGAGTCCCATTTATCCTTGCTTTTTCAAACTTAATTACCACAAAAACATGCTTTGTATCAAACAGATCAAGCCTTCTGAGAAACCCTGCCAAAGGGAACAGAGAGCTGCTTCTCCTGGCTCAATCAAGAATTATTCTTCCCTTCAGACTGAGCTGGAGGATATAGGGGAAAACAGGCAACGTGAGGGATGAGTCTTTGGTCTTAGTGCAACAAGTCATGGTAAAGGCATCCCAGGACATCACTGACAAGTGAGATGTTGCACCACATGGTGACTCTTGTGTGAAAACAAGAAGGAACTATCATTCCAGGGACTGTGCCAAGGACATTAGGATACAGAAATATAAGTCCATAAACACTTAAACAGATCTGCTCTCCCACTGTCAAATAAAAGTAACATTAATTTACACCTTTCTCCAAGGATACACAATACAGCATCACCTCATGAAGGTCCCAAACATTCCTGTACAGCTTTAAGGAGAGTACCTTCAATTCCTACATCAGTGGAGCAAGACTGGATCCTTTTCTATACTACTAAAAAGATCTGAGCAGAAATTGGTGTCAGCAACTGGTACTACTGAACTGGCGATGACTACAGGTTAGATAAGGACAAACTATGTTTCTTTTCAGAAACCAAGATCAAAACCAACATTATATTTCAATAATATTCTCACTATCTCCTCTTCCCTCATTTGTGATGTGAAATTCAGCCTTCATAATCCGCTGCATACAACTGTGACGCATCATGAAATTCACACATTCTTGGGCAAAATCAAATTTTTCTGCCAAAATTAATTTTACTGCTTTTAGTAGAATTTTTTTTCCTTCACCTCCCTAATGCTATTATTAAAACTAAGCTATTTCCAAAATTTGTAAGTGCACACAGTATCACAATACTACCATTATAGGAACCAGCTTCAAATTAGTGCTATTCAAACTTTCTTGCTAAACTGTAAGCAGTACTTCAAATGGTATCTTTTAAAATGCAGTTAAGGAGTAATGTTCACTTTAACAAAAGGCTATAATATATTTACCTAAAAATCTACGAAGTTTCATCGTATCTAAGTGGAAGTGTTCTATCAGTCCATGAAGATTAAACAGGTGGAAGGTTAAGCTGACTAGACTGTTTCCTAAAAATAAAATACAAATATTAATTCATTTAAAAAAAGATGAAATTAGTGCTTCCATCACAAGGGAAAAATTATTTAAAAATTTTTGTATTCAAAAGTTATGCAAACAGATTGAAATGTATAAGAATTCTGTAAGCATTAATTGGTCTAGTCCAATAATAATTTCCCCCGGTGATTCTCAATATGTCCAGTACCAGCAATAAACTATGCAATGAGGAGTCTCACTCAGTGGCACTGTATCTTTAAGAACAATAAACCTGCAATCCACCTAAGTAGGTTTATTGCTTAAAAAAGGAACACAGAGGTAATTAAGCCAAAAAACTAGTCAATGTTGGCAACTGCCCCAAGTTGAACACCTTACATTTAGTTATTCCACCATGTGTTCTTTTTTGCAAAAGTACTCCTTGCTGAAACCAGAAATCAAAGAAAATACAAATGTGCAATTTGCTATGAAATTTGTAGTACTACAAAGCAACTGCTATGATCATTCATTTACTAGGAGCTGAAATATTCCATATCATACATTTGATTTCTTTTTTTAAAAAAATTTCAGAGGCAGTAAGGAAAGGCTTGCAAATTAAACATACATAATACTGACAACTACATCAGTTTTTGGCATATTTACTTTGACAGTGTCACTTTAACAACTAGTTACACAGCCACTCAGTGTGCTAGTTGCTTTACTCAGAAGCACAAAATTCCCCATCCCATATAACTTACTGTCATGCTTCACCACATGCATGCATGTCATTTTGGTACCACTTCCCCAAAAAGCTGTTATTCCCAACACTAGGGCAAGATGTTCTTCAGAAGTCTATTCCTTTAAGAGGTATTTATGCAGAAGTACCACATAGTGTGCGTCTACATATCAGCTCAGCTATGTCTGACAGAATCCCATAGTCTATTGGCTAGTCTACACTTGAAACACTACAGTGGCACAGCTGCAGCTGGGCTGCTATAGCGCTTCATTGTAGACACTACAGCGATGGGAGAGATTCTCCCATTGCTGTAATTAATCCACCTCCCCAAGAGGGAGTAGCTAGGTTGATGGAAGAATTCTTTTGTCCACCTATTACTGTCTACGCTGGGGGTTAGGTTGGCTTAACTACATCACTCAGGGATGTGGATTTTTCACACCCGAGTGATGTAGCTGGGTCGATGTAACTTTTGCATGTACACCTCGCCTATATCAAAGGAAGGGTTTTTTCCATCAGGGTAAGAATAGCACCTCCCCAAAGTTAGCTATGTTGATGGAAGTATTCTTCCATCAACACAGCTGCATCTACACTGGGGGTTAGGTTGACATAGCTATGTCAGCCAGGGATGTGTTTTTTTCACACCTCTGACCAATTTAGCTATGTTAACCTAACTCAAGTACAGCCACAGCCACAGCTTTTTGCACCACATTAACTTTACAGTAACTCCTCACTTAAAGTCGTCCCGGTTAACGTCGTTTCGTTGTTACGTTGCTGATCAATTAGAGAACATGCTCATTTAAAGTTGCGCAATGCTCCCTTCTAACGTTGTTTGGCAGCTGCCTGCTTTGTCCACTGCTTGCAGAAAGAGCAGCCCATTGGCGCTAGCTGGTGGAGGCTTGGAACCAGGGTGGACCGGCAGCCCCCGCATCAGCTCCTCACTCCCTTAAGTTCCCTGTGCCACAGCCGCCCAGCAGGCTATCAATTGCTGGTCAGTTCAACTGTCCCTCCCCCCACTGCCATGTGCTGCTCCTGCCCTCTGCCTTGGAGCTGCTCCTGGGAGCCTCCTGCCTGCTGTGCAAAGGGGGGGGGGGGGAAAGAGGGCTGCTAATGTCAAGGTGTCCCCCCCCCCGCTCCTGTACCCCCATCTCCACAGAGCCGGGGGGTAGAGGGGAACACTACAGGGCTCAGGACAGAGATAGCTTGCTGGCAGCAGCTGCGGTCTCAACTTGCTGATCTACTTAAAAAGGCAATGTACTTAGAGTGGGGTCAGTGTAATTAAAGGGGCAATGCGCGTCTCTCTCTCTCTCACACACACACAGTGTGTGTCTCTGTCTCGTTCTGCCATGCTGTCTCCCCCTCCCTCCATTCGTGCTGCCTTGTAGAGTGTGAGGCTACATTAACAACAATGTGTTAACCCTTGAGGGCTCAGCCTCATTTAGCAGTAAAGCATTCCCTGGGAAATATCCCATCCTCTGACTTCACCACCTCAACCAAGCTTCACAATCATCATTGCTGTGTACATTATACTGTGTATGTGTATGTATGTATAAAAAAATATAGTCTTTTGTCTGGCAAAAAAAAATTCCCTGGAACCTAACCCCCCCACATTTACACTCATTCTTATGGGGAAATTAGATTCACTTAACATCGTTTTGTTTAAAGTAGTATTTTTCAGGAACATAACTACAACGTTAAGCGGGAGTTACTGTATCTATTTAAATTCTCACTTTAAATTACACGAGTGCAACTTTCTCATGTAGAAAAGCTCTCAGGTTCCTTGTCTTAATGAGACTCACTTTTGAGACAAATGAAACCATAACAAGAATGGATAAAAAGTAAACTGATTCTCTTCCACTAGATGAAAATATAAAATATGATGCCCAGACTTTTCCTTCAACAAAAGAAAGACAGAATACTGTTCTTTGGGGGTTGCCCCTGACCTTGCTGGGTTGCTTCTTTAATGTTTCTTTTCAAAGTCTAACCCTCTGACAAGGTCCCTCAGATTGCTGTGCCTGTCCTTTTCTTCTTCAATCTCTCTTTGGTGGTCCCATATACTACCAGCCCTTCTTCTTCAACCCAGTTCCACATTTCTCTAGGGTGTCCCAACACAAACAAAATAGTATTAAGAAAGAGCTCATCTTTCCCCACAAACTTTCTCCTCTTCTCCTTTATTTCATCATTGTTACCAACACAACTATCCCTCCTTCTATTTCCCAGACATGAAAGCTTGGTGTCATCTTCAATTCTTCTTTCCCCCAACTACTCCTTCACCACCAATTCCTTTCCAATATTTTAAAAATTGATCCCTTTCTCTCCTTTTGTATGACAAGATGTTAAGACATGCTATAACAATTACTTGCATTGACTACCATAATCTCCTACTTGCTGGTTTCTCACATGCCCATCTTTCTTTCCTCCAATCTACTGACAACTCTACCCTACCTCCACCTGATTCCTTACATTGGCTTTACTACTTTTGCATCAAGCTCCATGTCTACTCTCCAATTACTAAGCTATCCATAACTTCATTATACCTTTTCTCTGCCAGCAACTCTTTCTACAGTCCCCCAACAACCCTCTCTGCTCTTTGAAGTCTTTATACTCACCTATTCCAATAATTTCCTTTGCCCACTGTTGATTTATTGCTTTCTTCTATGGTGCCCCTATACCTAGAGCAGCCTCCCACTTTATGGATGCCTAAATCCTACTCTCCTTCAAAACCTTCTAAAGCTCCATCTCTTCTATAAAGTTTCCTGGCTATAATGCATAATTCTGCTTTTTGTACTGTATTCTATATACTGTAACTATTCTGCCTTTACACTAAATTCCTCAGGGGAATTTTGTTTGGCATAATTCACCTATTGGACAGAATCCATATACACTAATGGCTTTCTAAAACTAAGCAGCACAGATTTTAGGGGTTGAGTTTCAAACATTTTTAAAGATCTTTGATAAAGAAAAAGAATAATTAGGCTATCAAGCAACTACTTGAGGGGGTCTATTACACCAACTCAAGGATATGGTGATGTAAGTAGTAATACTACTGCAATGTAACTAAGACTAGATTTCAGGTCATAGAGTCTAGGCTTTCAAACTAAAAGCGCCAACTGTCCAAAAACCTTTCATAAGGGCTTGGCTACACTTGCAGATGTAGAGCGCTGGAAGTTAAACCAACCTTCTGAGACAGCAGCAGGGAAAACACTGCCGTGTGTTTACACTGTCAGCTGCAAGCGCGGTGGCGTGGCCACATTAGCAGCTCTTGCAACGCCACAGAGAGCAGTGCATTGTGATAGCTATCCCAGTGAGCAAGTGTCTGCAGCGTGCTTTTCAAATGGGTGGTGGGAGTGTGACAGGGAGTGTGTTGTGTATATGTGGGGGGAGAGACTGTGTTTTGGGGGGCAGAGAGTGTGTCAACATGCTGTCTTGTAAGTTCGACAGCAGCAGACCTTCCCCCCCACACACACACACACGCACAAATGCCTGCCTCGGCAGCAGCAGCATTCCACAGTAATGGTTTGCTTTGTGTCCCATAGCAGATAAGCATGCCGGCTGTCAGAAACGGAGCTTTGAAAGGGGATATCCGCATGCCTGCAGTCGAGTTCAAAACAATGACCAGAGTGGCCACTTGACTTCAGGGGATTTTGGGACGTTTCCAGAGGCCAATCACAGTGCAGTAATGCAACACGTCGTCCACACTGACACCCGGGCGTTTCAGCCAGGGCGCAGCAAGTTTTATGTTTCTCGTGGAGGTGGATTACCAGGAGCACTCCAGCTGCAGAGTCCAGGTGTTCTAAGTGCTTTGCCAGTGTGGACACCTCAGGAGTTAGGGCGTCCGGGGCTGATTTAATACGCTCTAACTTGCAAGTGTAGCCAAGCCCTTAGTCACAACACTAGGATAATAAATTTGTACTTTTTAAAGTATAATCAAGCAGTAAGATTCCTCCCCACAGAAAATGAAATGAAATGTTATGGATAGTTTATGGTAGAATGAAACCTACCTAAGAACAGTACAGCATGCTTAGAAGAATATCCGCAATAAAAGTGAACTTACCATTTGTTAGCCTATCAAGAAGAAAGATATCAAAATTCCATTTTCCAACTTTCTCCAGCATACACTGAAAGCAAATAAAAACATTTCTACTGTAACATTTTCATTCTGTATGTGATTAGCATCAAATTATAGCCCACAAAAAAAGCTATTGCCTTCTGAGCCAGCTGTGGATTTTAACATCTATTATTGAAAACAGATTAAAGGTTTACAACTTGTAAACCACATTTCTGTCTGATTGTTTTTCTAGCTAATATAGTTACAAACTGTTTAACACTTGTAAATGTTACAAATAAAATCACTGTAACTGAAATATTAGATATCTTTTTGACAGAACTGGGCAGTCAGCTTTGCTCTTTCCCCTTTTGGTCAAACAAGGAAGAGAAAAATACTTTAAAAGAAGAGTGGTCACAAGATTGATACTTCAGTACATATCTGAGCCAAAATTTATAACCCAGAGTTTTCCTGTCCCTCCCTAAACAAAACTGGAGTGAATTCTAAAATGAATTCTAAGACAGAGAACTTACGCTTATTTCATTTACAACATGTGAATAATAAGCTTTTATTTGGTAGCCAATGAGCAGTCCAGTTTCACACTGAATCAGAATTACTGCTCTATTTTTTTTAAGATGATTACATTAAATAAATACTATTGATGTTTAAAAGGGCTTGACAAAAGGAGCAATCTGACTGAACTGGTTCCAATATATCCAGATTTGGGACAACAAAGTTGCACTGCGGAAATTATTAGCCACACAAAGCTCTCCAAATGATTACTCTCAGAGGCAAAAAGCCCCCATTAAAGTAGCACAGAGAAAACAGAAATCTAAGATATTTTGTTAAAATAGTCATTTTATCACAAGTAACATTTTTGTTCTTAACTTCAGAAAAAAGGTCAATACGAATACACTGCATTAAGGATAAAAGCATACATAAAAAGGGTTTCCATTCACCTCATTAGATTAAGAGGCTGTGTATATAATAAATATGCACTGTATGCAGACGTGCATCTAGTTTGGTTCAAATGCATTTGTCTGGAACACTGTACCTGACAAAATACACGATTAAAGTTTAGCCACCTCCAGTGTTTTTTAAATCACATTTGGTATGATCTGCTGCTTTTATAAACAGAGAATCAATAGATGTCGGTCTCAAAAAATTAAATGCCTCATAAGATTTGGATATTCAAATAACTAGCATCTCCCAGCACAGAAGTTGTTCTTCCTCACTGCCTATGATTCATCTACCATACTGTTCCTTTTTTTTTTTTTTCTTTCTTTCTTTTGTTTGGTTGGTTGGTTTGGTTTTGGTTTTACAGGCTAAACTGCATAATCCTGAAGCAAAATTATTTTGGGTTTTTGTTGTTGGTTTTTTTTGCACACAATACATACTCAGTATAAGCTCATATTTACTTGCATATATCTGTTTATATACTGTTACAATATGGAAGATATTTGTATTGCTATAACGCATTCAAATTTTTCTAATAAAAAATTAGGAACAATTTTTAAAAACACACCTTTGCTTGTCCATTATAATCATCATCTAAAATGTTTGAGGAACTTGGAACAGTAATACCACGGAAGAAACGAGACGATCTCAAGTACCGCTGGAAACTAAGTAATCTTCGGATATTCCTTGCAGACACAGACACGTCAATTTCAGAGTGTGCTAGAAAATACAAGAAAATAAAGTCTTTCTTAAAATAAGAGAAAAATCTGTGCAAAAAATAAATATTACAACTTCTTTATTTTACCAGTGTTCAGTATTAGATGAGGTAACAGTTGCATCTAGAATAGCTACATCCTCATCACTAAGTAGTCCCTGAGCTATGTTTCAGAACAAATGTTTCCTATTTAAGCTTATTGTAAAGAGAAATAGATATATAAACTGTACGCTGGTCATATGTCTTTTAACTAAAAATACAAAGTATTCTAAGGAACACTGAAGAATAACCGCATGTTGCACCAGCACTGTCAGGTTAGACAGCAGACCTATTGAAAACGGACTATCACAAAACAGTGTTGCAAATGACAGTGTTTTCCAAAAATAGCAAGTGTAAATATGTAATGACTGCCACCAACCATTTATAAGATACTTGCACACTAGGAACTGAAGTATATCAACAGCAATGTAGTGGGATATGATTTCAATGACATTATATGAAGAAGCCATGAGTGTCCAAAAATAACATATACAAGAACCAAAACCGTGAGACTTTCTTACCCTATAATTAGGAATTGTGTTAATTTTTCAAAAGCATCTGTGACTTAGGTGCTTTTGAGAAATGTTACCCAGAACAACTACTTTTTCCAAACAAGCACCCAAATTTCTACTTATTCCTGTGATGTTCTCTGTGAAAATATGAACGTAGTACCTTATCAGAACATATGAACATAGTACCTTATCATTCTTAGCCTGTTTTCAGAGAACAATCCAAAATACCGCCCAAGTATTCTACTCCAACTTTATTAGAAGATAACTTTTAGTAAAACAACTGATTTTTGCTTATCCTCAACCCCAGTTACACTGTGTAATATACCAAGAGGGGATATCAGGTGGTTTATTTCAGGAACTTCAAGATCAAAGTATGGCTTAAGTCAGTGGTTCTCAAACTTTTGTACTGGTGACCCCTTTCACATAGCAAGCCTCTGAGTGTGACCCCCCCCCTTATAAATTAAAAACACTTTTTTACATATTTAACACCCTTATAAATGCTGGAGGCAAAGCGGGGTTTGGAGTGGAGGCTGACAGCTCATGCCCCCCATGTAATAACCTCGCGAACCCCTGAGGGGTCCCAACCCCCAGTTTGAGAACCCCTGGCTTAAGTTCTCTAAAATGATTTATATATTTTCATCCTTAAACCGTATAGGTCAAATTCTGCCTTGGGTTTCTTTTGTACAATACCTCTACAGGCAGCTTCATATATTAAGAAAAAATTGACTATTCTTATACTCAAACTGTCAATTTTCTCAGAGACGTGATCAATAAAATCATTACAAACATGTTTAAGAAGCTGAGGGTTACTACTCCTATTCCCAAAATACATAAGCTTGAAAGCAGCAAGAACCAAAATTTACAATCTATACCTTTGTCTTTGCCAAAGGGTGGACAGATTAATTTCAGAAACCACTGATACAATGCAGTTGAATATTTGTTCCTAAAAATCAAACATTCTAACAATATTTTGTAAATGAAGGTAGAAGTTGGCCCTTTAAAAAGTCAATTTTATTAATCTACTAAAGCCCAAGAAAGTTACAAGTTCATATACACTCTTGTTTAGTTTGATTTATCAAATATGTTATAGTGGCTTTGAAATGCAATGCAAGATCCTTGTAAATATTTTTTAAGAATCAAAACAGTATAAAGGATTTTTTTTAAATTACAGAAAAGCTACATATTTCCCAAACAAAAATATGATCTCAGGGAAACATGTCTTTCAATCCTCTAGTCTTGGCTTCCCTTTTTTAAAAAGTAATTTGTCCCTTTAGACACATTTGTCTGAGAATCAAATCTTTTCACCTCTTAAAGTTGTCATGATGCAGAGGAGAGTGAGCAGATCAACGGATATTCAGAACCTAACATTCTTTTCACCTTACATTCTAGAACAGAGATTTTAAAAACACGCAGGGAAAAAACAACTGAGCTGTGTTGTTTCTTTTGATTATGAAGGCCTTAAAGATGATTCATGTTGGTTTTTTTAAATATAGCTTTTTCTTGTTTTACTTTTACTTTTTTAAAATTATGCTGTTTAAGAATATAAAATAAGAATATATACTGATTTAGACCAGTCATCTATCAAGTACACTACTGTACTAGATGTTTCAGAGGAAAGCACAAGAAACCCTCAGATAGATAGATTATTCCATAATTGTGCACGGGGAAGTTTCTTCCTTACCACCTAAGTTTTAAACCTCGTTAATTTTATGTTTCAGCCGTCTGGTTCCACCTTGAATAGGGGGGAGCCCATTTCTTTTGAATCAGATCTCTCTTCTCCAATAAGTTTCCCAATGTCTTTTCTCTTTACATCATCTTATCAATGCACTTAGGCCTGCTCTGCACTAAAAAATATTACATTTGAACAGTTGCTAACAATCATGATAACAGTCTATACTGAAGGTTTAAGGCCATTCATCATTGCATCAAGTAACTGTGATTAAACTTCCAAAGTTGGCAAACTTCTTCAGACATGGTAAAATTTTGTAGTCCAGACTGCGACTTGAATTCCTCAAAGCTGCTTCTGCACATGGAACTGGAAACATTTCAGATAGCTGCCTCAGAACCTTGAACCTAAACTTTTTTTTCCAGTAATCTAAATTTAGATTCCAGGTCCTCCCTTCTACATCTCCCTAAGTCACTACATATCGCAACTACACAACTTGCTGCCCAGGATTCACTAGAAGTTTGCCTAGATGTCCCAACATATCCAGTAGGCAAGTCATCAGTTGGCTCTGTCACCACATTTCAACCTATTAATATTTCTAATAATCAAATTTCCTGTCACCACATTTTGTGTCTCAGACCTGTAACCCATCTCCTGAAGCAATGCCAGTGCATGAGGAATAAGCCTCCTCTACCATTGGAAGGTAGCTTCCAGATAAGGGAATTTTTCCCCTCCTTCTTGGTCCTCCTCCCATCATAACACCAATTCTCCAATATTTACTTGAATGTGATATACACAGAATAACCATCTTAAAAGTACTCAAATTCAAATACAAAATCCAGGAATTTCAGGATAGTCCTTGGTAAAAGAACATATACTGTGCATCAAAAAGCTGAGAATTCAGATCTCTTATAGCAATTCAAACATTATTCCTAATCAATATACATAGTTCTGGCTATAGAATGTAACAGTTAACAAAGACACTTGTCATCCCACAAGCCAATGTGGCTATCTGTAATGGAAATGAGGTACTACCCTTTAAATTCATGTAACTTGATTCATTTAAAGGTAGCACAGCAGAAATGGGTCTTTGGGGGTATGTCTACACTGCATTGTAAACCCAGGTCTGTGGGACCCTTAGCCCATGGAGTCTGTTTGCAAGCCTGGGCTTAAGAAACCACAGTGCACTGTATGCCCATGTTTACAATTGCTGGATCTAAGTCTCACACCTGTGCTAACATATCCATGCTGCCCTACACAAACACTGACACAGATCTGCGGCTTGACCTCCATCCACACGGCAAAATGACAGGATTTGGACGCAAGTCACAGCAAGACTCAGGATCTTGAGTCTTGAGTGTTTGCTGACCCAAGCTGAATTGATTTGTTTGTGGCTAAAACGGGGACCTGGACTCAAACCTGAGTCAAAGCCCAGGCTTAGTGACATACCCCAAGAAGGACGTAAATGAGGGCAAACTAGGGGCCTTCAGGATGAACTCAAAGAGGTTGTACAATACACAAGGGGCTACATTGAGGAAAGCCAGGAGATGATTGTCTGAAAAGTCTGGCAAAGTGGTAGATGAGGTTGGGAGCAATGCTGGAGGTGATTGGGGCAATACAATGCTTGACAAAGGTGGATAAGAATTGAGGGACAGAATATTAGTTTTGAAGGTGATGACAAGAAGCTTAAACTTAATACAATACTGGATGTGAAGCCAAAAGGAGGAATTCAAGTAAGGGAGTTACATGATCAAAAAAGTAGACAAGGAACAGGAGTTTAAAAAGCATCGTTTTGTATGCACTAAATGGGGGCACTGCATATGCCAGGGAGGCCACAGAGGAATCAAGGCAGGTATGAGGCAGTGAATGAGAGATTTGGATGTCTGAATGGAAGGAAAAGAATGGGTCTTGGAAATGTGGAAAGAAAAAGGCTACAGGATTTGGAAATGGCCTGGATGTGTGGAGCAAGGGAGAGGAAAGTGTCAGAAATGATTCCCAGGTTGTGGGCCTTTGTTCCATGTACTGGTGAATTTGCCAGTATGTCATGTTTCTTCCTGCCTACTTAGGTCTCCCTCTCACAGTTACTTTTATTAAAGAAGTCTTATATTCAAAATTGAGTGTATTTCAAGATTGTTCCCTGTTCATTGTTTTCTTTGAGATATTCAATACTTCATGTACTTTTGTTTCATAAACATCTTAATAATGGGAGCAATATCAATAGGGAAAGAAGAAAGACTTCTTTCAAAAATAAAAAAATTACTGCTCTGCTCAATGAAATTTTAATATGTACGTACACACACCATTTTGTTAAACAGAAGTATCTATATTAGATAGTGCAAAGAGCTAGAAGAAAGTCAGCATTTTGGAATTCTGGACATATGTCAACAAATTTGTCTTTGTAGGGACATCAAAATATTCTTTTCTTCTTGTTAAAATTTCAGGTATTGAACATGAAGGGATACATTAGACAAGATGTTCAGATCAAAGCATCTGCACAATCACAATTTAATATATCCAATCCACAATATCCATGTCTTCAGTTTCAGCATTTTTAAATACCAGTATCTTTAGGGATGCATTTCTTTAAGCTCCCTTATGATGCATTAGAAAACATGTTAAACAGTGTTTTACACTAGTAAATCATTTTTTACAAAATTGAACCTGGTTGTCTTTAAAGAAAGAAGTGGATCCTACGGTCGGATGTATTGTTTCAGAGCCCTCAGATGTCAAACAATGACCAGACAAGGAAACCAAGATTACCTTAATTTTTGTGTCCTGTTTACCTCTTGCTCAGGGAACCAAGAACACAGGAATTGAACACCTTTAAATCTTCAAGATATTTTAAAATAACTTTACATTCTAGTTTGTTACTGACATTGTGCTGCTCCATGAAACCCAGGTGCTTTTGGGACCTATTTATTTATCCAGGCTCCTATATTGCCACCAACTACCATAACAAATAAGATATGCATTTATGGATTGTAGGAGGGAAGAAGTTAATGCTATATCTAAAGTTACTTAGTGGTAATATCAAAATAAAGTATTAACCTGGGAGCATGTGTAATTCTGTGGGCAAGTTAATGATAGGTAAGGGAGGTGTCAGTTGATTCATAAAAATCTACCAAACTATCATTTCAGTGGTGTCACCTTCTGAGGCATGCCAGCAGAGATTTGCTGCCCAAGCTCACAGCTTCAGGTCCTCCAGTTGGTAAAAATTTTGATAATACAATGTTGTCAGAAATGGTTCGAGTTGGGTATAATTCAAAAGCCTCTTCTCCCATGAACACAATGGTACTAAACACAACAAACCTAGACCAATTATGTAGATATGTATTAGAGAAAATGTTTAAAAATCAACTTTTTAAATTATACTTTAACACAGATATGTCAACCATGTAGCCTTCACAAAGTTAAATTGTGGCCCTTGACTGACTGTACTGTGTTATCAGTTAATGCTCAGACATGATACCCAATTAATATTTTTTTAAGGGTTACAGATTACTATCAATGGAAGGAGTGCTTCAAGTTGATTTGCCATCATTGGCAAAAAGTAAGCAGTTCAGTGGGACTGATTATCAGCTCTGTTTATTATGCCAAGAGTTGTAATGAGGCACTGGTTAAGATGTCAGCAGAAATTACTGGAATTCATCTGCAAATGGTGTGCACATAGTTATATAAAACATACGTAAAATACTTTTGGCTTGTAATTATTACAAAATCCTTATTTTTACTTTGGTCTTGACCATTTTTAGGCATCAATGGGGAGACAAAGAGTACCAGCTAGCAGTTGACTCTTTGCAGAATATCACCATGGAGGAGTTGGTTAAACACAATGCCTGATTGTGCTATAAGAAGTGCACCCATAAACTGAATTTGGCAAGGTTAGAGAGGAAATACATGAGCATCAGGAAAAAGCTGAAGATGCTGGGACAAGAGCCAGCCGGGGTAGAGACTCGCCTTACATTAAGTCCCATGGCACACATTTAGAGAACACCTGCTTCTTCTGTGGTAAGCCGGAAGCCTGAAGGCATCCATAAAGCGCAGTTTCAACACATGAGACAAGTGAAAAACTGCATGAAGCAATCACTCTTAGAGAGAACTGTATGGAAAGTAAAGTGGGTGCACTGACCTAAAAGACACCTATGCATACAACACCGCATATCTCTTTGAGAGATGCACCAAGAATGTATGTGATGAGTTGCAACAAAAGGAAAAAGCAACAGAAACGAATACCGATTTTACTACTGCGACTCAGCTGGAGTTCATAAATTGCCTTTCAGAGGCACTAATGGATAGGAAAGTGGCAGCGATGACTGATGAAGAGGCTAAGTACAGAGAGATATGTGCTTTGAATGGGATTGAAGAGGAACAAATGCTTAGCAGAAAGGCTCTTAGAGCACTTATGGAAGTTGAATTGAAATATGAACATTGTTTTTAGCAATTTATCCACAAAAATAATAGTGCATACCTTAAAAGCTGGAAAAGACAAGGTGTTATAAAAAGCGGAAGAAAGCGCTGATGTCCCAGTGAAGAAGCTACTGTCTCATACTCGCACAAAGGACAAGTTAATCACATACCTTGAGGAAAAAATGCTCCAGTATGTGGAGAATTGCTTGAAGAATTCCGTCATCGCATAGCACAATGAAGTTGCTGCTTCACACTGTTTGGCTGAGTTTCTTTGCAGTTCCCAAGATAAGGCTGACACTTAGGGCTGGTCTACACTAAAGCTGTATGTCAACCTAAGCTACACTAACTGTTACACTAAGTTACGTAACTGAAGTCGACATAACTTAGGTCGACTTACAGCAGTGTCAACACCACGCTGTGTCGACAGGAGATGCTCTCCCGCCGACTTACCTTCCGCCTCTCGGGGAGGTGGAGTACAGATATCGAAGAGAGAGCGCGCTCCCATCGACTTAGCAGGTCTTCACCAGACTCTCTAAATCTACACTGCTGCACCGATCACAGCAGTGCCGATTTAGCTGTAAGTATAGACAAGCCCTAAAATTATCTTGCATGCCATCAATGGCACAGAGATGCTACTAAACTCCAGATTTTTGCACAAGACACAGATGTTCTAATGCCCTCTGTGAGACACTACCAAAGACATCTGCAAAATTCTGGTTTTGTGCTTGCTACTGGGAACAGAATCGCTGTTTATCCCTCAGGGATGTGTTCCTGTCACTGGGACCATTGTCACCACACTGCTAGGTTTCCACGCTCTGTCAGGGTGTGACCCTACTGGAAAGTTGGCTGGAAAGACCAAATTATCTTGCTGGAAGGTATTTGATTCAGCCTCCAAAGGCTCTCTCACTCTGAAGGTGCTCAGAACGTCTGATGCCATCACTGATGAGGTCATAAATGCCCTGGAGGCATTCACATGCCGAGTTTACCATTTGAAGACCAACATTATGACACTTGCAGAGTTACATTGGTAGAGGTTTTCCAAGAAGCAGATAAATAGAGAAAAATTGCCACTAACAAGGGGTGTATATATACATGCTATCAAGAGGGCAATTATCAAGCAATCGATTGGCTCCGGATGATTTAGCAAATCCAAAACTACCCTCCCCTATCAGATATGAACAGATCTTGGAGGATGGACTGATCACACCAGTTATGTGTGAAATACCACGTTCTCTCGAATCAATCCTTCAGCTAATTAAATGCTCATGTGCAAAGACCAGATGCTCACCACCCTGCAAACATTTGAAAAGCAGCCTGCCTTGTATGGAGATGTGAGAGTACGGTGTGGATGAAGATCGGTGTGACAATGTGTCTTAGTAGTGGTGCCCTAGATGGAGATGATACTGATGATGACGTTGATTAATAAATGTTTTCAGTTCCACATGTCACGGCTCAATTCCTTAGGATTACCAAAGATCGATGTCTTTTATGTAAGCAATGCATCCCTGAGTTAAAGCAGAATTAAAAAACCATTGATTTTTAAACATTTTCTTGAATATGTATCTACAGAATGATTCTAGCTTCGTCATGTTTGATACCATTGTGTTCACAGGAGAAAGGGCTTTCAATTGATACCAAACTCAACCGATTTCCGGTGACACTGTACTATCAAGAATTCCACCAATTGGAGGACGTGGAGCTGGAGGCAGCAAGGGGGAAGTGAGTCCTTGCTGTCATGCCACAGAAGGTAACACCATTTAAATTATGATTCTGTAGATTTTTACAAATCAAATGACACCTCCCTTACCTTTCTATCAATAGCTTGTACATGTTGCTCCCAAACTATAAAATAAAATCCTAAAATTAAATGCTTAACTTGGAATCTTACAGAGACTGTTGTCACCAACAGAAAGAGGAACAGTTGGAACGTTCATACTTGTGGATCAGAGTATCTCAAGAGTTATCTTTAAGTTACTCCAAGACGTATAAAGAATACCTTGCAGCTTCTACTGTGGGGATCTTCAAAGGAAATCCTATCAAGGAGACTGGGGAAAGATTTTTTTTTTGGTAGAAGTATTAATCTCTTAAATGTAGGCTTTATAGTGAATAGCAAACACTGCCCTTAACTACTCTGTGCTCTCCCCACTCATTTTTTGAAAGAATGAATTCTGTCTCACACACACACACACACACACACACACACTCCCCTCCACTCTTATTATAAAACTGAGGCGAATACCACAAACTTTCTGATTAATACACAGATATCATATTTGAAAAGAACACACTGTTTCATAGGCGAATTTCAATCTTGTTTAGAAAGTGTTTTGGAATAAAGATAACTTTACAGTTCTAGTACCAGAATTTAAATATAAGAGTTTACCATTTTACTACAGTCGACTAGACAGAGTTCTGTTATCAACATATCCCAATCACCAATCCAGTCTGATCAAAGATATTAGGAAATTCATCATTACCATCTTAAAACCAAACATAGTAAAAGATTAAAATATGCTTTGTTATTTAGCAATTCCTGGAAACCCAAAATGGCCTTTTTGTTTATACTGGCGCACAAAGCACTTTTAAATATATTTTTATATATGTTCAATATGTAAATGTCACATTGTTCTTTAAGTAACGTGAAAAAATTCCAAATTATTACATTTTTAACATTAAAGCTAAAAGATTAAAAGATAAAGAATTATCAATATCTTTAATATTTTTAGCTGTACTGATGTGACTATAAAAAGACCTTCACCTGTCATCCCACTTTTGATGTTCACTTTTGTTTACAGCACAGAAACGGAAAGATAGAAATGTTCTTTTTTTAAAAAGTGAACAATGCTGAAAATTGTTCAGTCACAGATGAAGTACTAATATGACTAACATGGCTTTGTGCAGCTTGACCTGGACCAGAAAGAAAAAAATAAATATTTACCAACGTTGATTTTCCTACATCTCAGTATAACTGTTTATACAGAGGTAGTGCTGAGAGGTCCCAATTCAAGGATCACTGTTAGATACCATCAACATAAAAGGATGGCCCTCTACCTCAAAGAGCATACAAGCTAAGTATACAATAAGAGGTAACAGGAGGATAAAACAAGTAAGGGATGCACAAGGTAACAGATTCACAACATAGGGATTGTACCTCTTCACTGTAAATTAAATGCCAGCTCTCCAATGGGAATTGATTGTATACCAACCCAAAATGGGCTAGACACTTAATACAATAACAAAGTTGGTTAAAATAGTAACTGAATAAAAAGTTCTCTAGATGACCCTATGCTTACAATAGGGATATCCTCTAAACTCTGGCTCCTCCACCCGTTCAGTTATGCCAAAGAGACCAAGACAGATATAAAACTGAAGAAATTAAACTTAGAATCAACCTTCAGTGCAACAATTCAAAACATAAGATCTAACTTGCAATCCTGTAACTGTGTATCTTCCCAGACATACCTCCATCCACTGAACAAGGCAAAAGTCTAGACCAATATAGCATTCTGAGAACTAGATACCTGGAAGCAACTGCAGCTGAAATGGTAATTTTGAATCAATATCACCAGAAAGCATAAGAAAGACCAGGATACAGCTGCTTCAGTCAAACAAAAGACAAACACGTATGTTAGGCAAGCCCTCTGGCCAGGCAAGCTTCTTCAATACTTTTCCCGATGCACTGGACAATGGTCTGGAAGGCTTTTTCTTGGCAAAAGTTCAGAGAAAAGTTCTTGAGTGTCCTGGAACTTTTTAGTCCTATAAAAGTAGAAGTATAGAGCCCTGAAGATAACACAGGTCCTTTCTTTTGCCTTTTTGTTGTTGTTTTTTGCAGATGGCAACAGAACTAAGGTCCACATCATGGTTGACAGGGAAGGAGGACATGGTCTTAATAACTGCATAAACTTCTCATTATGAAACACCAACTAAGGAGTAGGGGGTGAGAAAAACCATACTTCCAGACAAAGTGAAGGCCATCAGGAAAATGGCTTTCAGAGTAAATCAGGGGAAGAGATCTCAAGGGTTCAAAAGAAATTAAATGAAACTAGATTGTGGGCATACTCCCTATCAGAAGAGCCAGTTTAATTAATTTCAGTGATAGACCCACAGAACTAACTCTAGATCTTATACTAAAAAGTCTAAGAAAGTATAGACTCTGCTGAAGAACGTATATGTGCACTTTTTGGGGGGGGGGGGGAGGGGAGGTGTAAAGAAGGAGACCCATTCCGAAACAGGTTCCTAGGAAGATATCCAGCAAAAGGAGCAGAAAATCTGACATTAGAAGGCTCTCAAAAAAGTTCCATGTTCTAAAAAAGATCTCAGGGTAGAAGCTGCCAATTAACTATGTCAGGGATATTATATTAATTCTAACTATTTTTGCTGGCTTCTTTAGAATAGGACTGTGCAGAGAAGGTGTTCAAAACTTAGAAGATTAATTAGGTTTTGTGACATGTGTGACTCCATCCTCAAGCTCCATGGAGCAAGAGTCGAGAAATCTTCCCTTAAAAGAGGGAAAGTGAACTTTACCTTATTTATTTCAAATCTTCATAATCCAATTCTGGATTCCTGTATGGGACACAACTTCTGACTGACTCTTTCAAAGAAAGACAGTTACTTAAAAAGTCTCCTGAATGCAAGCCTTTTACTCTTCTGCACCCTTTCAGTACTTTTATTGGGAAAATAAATCATCATCATAACCTTTGATCACTCAGAAATCTTCCTGTGTGACCCCACTGATTGTGAACTTTACCCTAACTTCTTAATGGGGCACACACATGCAAGTTTACTTATTTCTAAAAGGTTTGGCTCATTCACTCTTCCATTTTCTCCAATGAAGAGGGGTTCCGAGGTTCTCTTATCTGTGTTTGATGCACCTTATCTCATCTTTGAGGATAGGAGAGATTAATTGGGGCATGTTGTGCAAAGGCCTATCTGTTTGTACCAGTTTTTCTTCCCATTTGCTTATTTTTATAAAGTTTAAAAAGTCTTCAAGGCTCCTAGTAACATCACAGGTTGACATAAACTAAGAGATTAGAAAAGGCAGGTGATGTTTATAATTGAAAGCACCAAAGATGGGTTTAGATTGCTTAATTTTTAATAGAATGACATTGCCACCCCTTTCTGGACATTGCTTATCTGGGGGTACAGCTCAGCAGGTGGACCGAAAGGAGTTCAGCTTCACCATCATGGCTGGAGACACATCCTATATCTGCTGCACCTTCAGAATCTGCCATCAAACCATTGGGCCTACATCATCCTGATCATGAAAGTTGCCTTCATCAGACCAGGGCAAAGAGAAGGAGACAGATTACACCATCACCTCCATCAGGTTTGGCTAAATCCTCATCAAATACCAAGGATGTGAACCTTGTACAGTAACTCCTCACTTAAAGTCATCCCAGTTAACGTTGTATCGTTGGTACGTTGCTGATCAATTAGGGAACATGCTCGTTTAAAGTTGTGCAATGCTCCGTTCTAACGTTGTTTGGCAGCCGCTTGCTTTGTCCACTGCTTGCAGGGAAGAGCAGCCCATTGCAGTAGCTGGTGGGGGCTTGTAACCAGCAGCCCCCCTATCAGCTCCCCACTCCCCTAAGTTCCCTGTGCTGCAGCCGCTCAGCAGGCCATCAATTGCAGGGGAGGTCAGCTGTCCCTCCCCCCACTGCCATGTGCTGCTCCTGCCCTCTGCCTTGGAGCTGCTCCCAGAGACTCCTGCTTGCTGTGCAGGGGAGAAAGGGGGGGGGCTAATGTCAGGGTGTCCCCCTCCCCCCTGCTCCTGCACCCCGCTTACCCCTTCTCCATATAGAGCAGGGAGGGGACATGGAACGAGAGAGCCAGAGAGAGCCTGGGGCAGCAGCTGCTGTCTCAACTTCCTGATCCACTTAAAAAGACAATGCACTTAAGAGTGGGTCAGCTTACTTAAAGGGGCAGTGTGCCCCTCTCTCTCTCTCTCTCCCTCCCACTCTGTTTGCTATCCTGTCTCCCCTCCCTCTTGTTCGTGCTGCCTTGTGTGAGAGGCTACATTAACAACAACGTGTTAACCCTTGAGAGCTCAGCCGAGTGCTAGTTCATCATTTAGCAGCAAGGCATTTCCTGGGAAATATCCCTCCCTCTTCCACCCTCTAACTTCACCACCTCAACCAAGCTTCACAATCATCATAGCTGAGAACAGTATTAAATTGTTGTTTAAAACATATACTGTGTGTATATCTATACAATATATAGGTTTTTTGTCTGGTGAAAAAAATCTCCCTGGAACCTAACCCCCCCCCCCCTTTAAATGAATTCTTATGGGGATATTGGATTTGCTTAACATCGTTTCACTTAAAGTCACATTTTTCAGGAACATAACTACAACGTTAAGCGAGGAGTTACTGTATTACTGTTGTCACCTCCTCCCTCATGTTCCATTTTCCTTTAACACCTTGTTTCTCCTCTTTCCCATCTTCTTTTTATGCCTTCTGTCTCTGAAGAAATCTGTTTTAGCTGTCCAAGACAAATCCGCCTTTTGCAACTCTGATAGGAACCTATGACCAGAAAGGAAAACTAAAAACAATGCCTTAAACAGAGTTTGCCAGATCTCTGAGTGCTTGATAAGGCCACATGCTATGCCTTGCAACTTCCCAGCAGCTATTTTGCAAGCAAGAGAAAATACCATTTTCTTCCTCCCTTTATGTTTTAGTGTCTTGTTTTTACTTAAAGGGAAGAGAGTAAGATTTAAATAACAACCTCTGAAGACCATCTAAACTGACTTTCTTCTTACCAAAAAGGACAGTTAGTATCTCTGAGGCATATTAAAGGAAAAGACTAATTTCCAGAAAGATAGACAGTCATTTTGCTGTTCTCCTCTCCTCCCCGCAACTTCCAACTTTGAATGGGTCGTTGTGTCTGTGCCTACACTTCCAACCACACATGATCTAGAGCCCAGCTTAATTGATGAGTTAATGCTGACAGGGTAAAATACAATACTCGGATAGTGTAAATATTGTTATTATAAAACCAGAAATTTAAGAGTGAAGTGTAAAAGTAATCCAAACACATTAAGATATGGAAATGCACAGTTAGGGCATCCAAACAAACTTAACTCGGTCCTATAATGACAACATGAGGAAAAAGAAGGTAAAATCTAATGTATCTTTAAAAGCGAGTTTAATCTAATCTAGGATCATAAAGACTAAAGTAAATAAATAAATAAATACTGTTACTGCAGGGTGTCGCTAAAGGACAGAATTAAGGTTGTTTGGGTGCCCAGAAAGCCTTTTAATGGTTATGGACAAAGGGCAATCAATGCAGAAACTATTAGATCTATCAGACACTGAAAACCCATTTTAGGGATGGATAGTCACATCAAGCTAGTTTCACCTCATTCAACTCAGATTCCAGAGGGTCATGATAGGAAGTTGGCTTCTTGCCTAGATGAAGAAGCAGCAGCTAAGGTAGAGCAAGATGTTCTCTCTTCCAAGACCTGGTGTCCTAAACAAGGATCTTTTCTAGGAATTTGGGACTCTAAAAGGTAACATATGAGTGATCTTCAAAAAATGTCACCAGGACACCAAAGCAAAATCGATAGGGTAGTGTGTGTCAGAATGCAGGATCTTAATAAACTGGCCTCAAGGAGAATAAAATCCTGGAACATGTTATACAAATTAACTTCCACCAAGCACTTTGACAGGTTCTTGAAGATGGCTTTTTCTGACTGGGTTTCTTATGTCAGTGGAGGTGCAGTTGTAATAGGCATGTGTATCAATTAGCATCTCCGCCACTTCATTCTTTAAGTTCCTAAGAAAAATGTGCAATCAGTAGCAAGTGTTGTACTTGGGGTTGTTTTTTTGTTTTTTGTTTTTTTTTATTCATTTTTCTTAATAGGAACAAGAGGAGATCCCAAGAGTTACAGGCCAATAAGTTTTACCTTAGTACTAGGTCAAACTGGTTGAAATGATAACAATTATAAATTGTTGAATTATAAAACATGATTATGTTCTGATAGGGATAAACCACAGCAGCTTCCCTACAGGAAAATTGTGCCTCTAAAACTGTTTGAATTCTTTGAACCTGTCAAGAAAAGAACAAGTAAAAGAACAAGTTGACAATTTGTTAAAAGGTTTGTGTTGAAGTCCAAATAAAATTCTTCACAAAAGACTATCAAAGAAACATAAGTTATCACAGGAAGTACTGGCACAGAACAAATTGGTTAAGAGAAAAAACAAAGCAGTAATAAAAGGTCATCATGGCAAAAGATTAACAGTGGGACGATCCAAAGTTCTGAACTAGGACCAGTGTAATTATTTAATATGATATGGAAAAATGAGTAAGTAATGATAATGGCAAAATTTGCAGATGACAAAATGTAGGTTAGTTAATGCAAGAGAAGATGAGGAATATCAGAGAGGCCTAATGAAGCTAGTTGAATTGGCAACTCAAACTGGCAATTCAAATTCAATTTTGACAAATACAACCTTGAAAGAAATAATTGGGTCATACACATTGCTGAGTTCTAACTGATTAACCATTCAGGAAAAAGACCTGAATGTCACTGTGGATAGCTCAACCTTCAGAAGTTGTGAAAAAATGAAACTAAAAACATTTGGATGGCTAGAATGATAAGGAAAATAATTGTGAAACTATTATGATGCCTATGCATAAATCTGTGTTATGCCCTCACCTGAAATACCATCTTCACTTCATTCCTCTTTTAGAAAAGGTCTGGCAATTCTTATATTCCATATATGTGAGTACTTTCCAAATCAAAACCTCTTCTCACTACTTATCCTTGCAGTTTAAAAAGATTCAGAGGATTGATGCTAAAAACATGGTAGTCTCTTTAAAGGAAAGATTGGCTGTTTTTGAGCGGGATGTGAACCCAAGTCCACCTTCAGCCATGAAAGGTCAAATCAAACATTCAGATTTGGGGGGATGGAAGGAAACTTCTTGGGAGGGTGACAAAGGCACCCAGTGGCAACAGATGGAGAGAGAATACAGCCTGTTTTCAAACATCTTTATTATAGAAGAATGAACTGGAATCTCTTCAAATTTGCCCAAGGCAAAAAGATGGCAAGCTTGCCTTCTCCTCTTGAATGGTAGTTTATATTCAATTGGGGAAATTTTTCAGGGTTTTCGTCATATGTGACGCTAAATACAGATATTCTTCCTACAAAATCCTCCTGGAATCCCAGAGAAAGAAAATGAGGGGGCTGAGAAGAAGAGGTCAAAGCTAGTCTCCCCCAGAGACTGAATTGGTGGTAAGATACAGTGCATCTTTGCTTGAAGAGGCTTAAGGGGGAAAAAACCCTGAACAGGACTGCAGAGAGGAAAGAAAGAGGATTTACTTTCAATTGATACATGGCAGGATTACAAGTGAAGAAAAACCGGGCTGGAATCCACCCATTTGCAGGGGAATTATACGGAAAAAAACTGTTCCATGGGGTAGGGGCCTGAAACAAGGTACAGCTTCCCATTTTGGCCTCACACCTGCATTCCTCGAAAGGGCTGGGGAATTGTGCACACACAAAGCTCACAACAGTTGGCTCAAGAAAAAGTTGTAGCCAAGACATTTCTTGGTACCAAGTTTAATGCTACTAAAAGTTGGGTTCTCAGCCTGAGTGAGCAGAAGCTCTGATAGACAAATATTAGACTGATGACACAGTGATGAGCACAGTACATAAATCTAGATAGCAATGCCAGTCAGAGGTGGCTTTTTTTAAACTATACCATCTTTGTATCAATTTGTCTATAAGAACGTGAAGAATGTCAATGACTTGCATTCATAAAATGTATTTTAAAACTTAACATTAATACATTGCAAATTATTTCTGCAATGTCTTATTTTGCTGAACATTGGGAGGATTACCAATTTTTAAAAGGAATGCTTTTGTGACAAAATCTAAATTCCCCTTCACTGGAGAATTCAGTACCTCATACTCTTCAAACTTTGTTTTCTCACTTGTTTTGTGTAACTTTAATAACTAGTTTTAAGGGTTTTAGACCATCAATTACACCTACTTTAAAAATAAGTTAGTGCAATGGAGGGAATAACTGGAACAGGTTTTGGGGTTTTTTTTCTGCCACTGTCATTTAAGTCATTATAACAGCCACATTTTAATTAGAGCCAACAGAAGATTTTTTTCCACCTTCTCCCATATTCACAGAACTGTACTGATATCTGTGACACTAATGTACATGGATACTTTGTAACAAGACATTTTAAATACCTTTCATATTTGTACATTTAATTTATTAGTGATATTTAAAGAGTTACAATTTAAATTACCTGCATATTTACTGAATGTTCATGTTATAGTGTATAAAAATAAATAATAATGACTATTTCTTATATAGCTGTTTTCATCAGTAGATCTCAAAAAGTTTCATAATCTTTCAACGTATTATCCTCACAATACCCTTATGAGCTAGAGAATCATTATCATCCCCATTTTACACATGGAGAACAGAGGTGTAGAGAGGCTAAATGGCTTGCCCAAGGTCACACAGGAAGTCCATGGCAGAAAAGCAAACTGAACCTAGGTTTCCCACATCCTATGTCACTGCCCTAACCATTGGACTATCCTGTGGATACTGCAGCTTTTGTACCATAGTATTGGGATGTTTAATCATAAGAAAAATGGAGGGGGGGGGGAGTCAAATTCTGACTGAAGTTTACAGTACTTTTTTTTAAAGACTAATTATGTTTCCTAACACATTTCCAATTAAACAAATTGTTTAAAAACTCATTATTTTCTTATGTTGCTTTAAGTTTCATTTTAGGTTTGATTCCCTCCCACCCACATTTTTCAGCATTATCTGCATGTGCTAAATTAATGGAGCCTTTCAAAAGATTAAGATCTCTTCAGGGACACTGAAACCTACTGCAGATCTTTTCAATTTTCATCCTATGTGTAAGGTCTCCACTTCCAGACCCATCTAACTCTTTGTAAAAGCTGGAAAAGTACTCTTCTTGTCTCTTCCAAGCAAATAATAAGTGCATCCATTGCTGGACACAAGATGATACCTCATTTCATTCAAAAACCTGTGTCTAGTCTTGATGTATTCATAAGTTTAAACTATACTTTTCAGAATATAAAGTAATATTGAGCATTGGGATTCTTCTGTACTATTTTTGGGATAACAAGGATGAAGTGGTAGAAAGATTTTTCTGAAAAGTTCAAGAATAGTTTCTTGTTACATAAGCAGCTAATAGCATTAATTTTTAGAGGCCCAGAAGTTAGAATTAATGGAAGCCTTCATGTATTTGTCATTTATCTGCTTTCAAATACTTACAGTGAAAAATACGGAAATCAATGTATGGATGAGAACCTCTTCTTTCTGTTTCAAATCCTGCCCGACTTCTTACTCGCACATCTCCTAGAAATAGGGTCAAGAGTGAAATAAGACTGGAAGAGCAGCAGAGATAAAATGCAATTGAACATAGCTGCAAGGGATAAAAAGTCATGTACTTAATGGAGTAGGGTTATTCATAGGATAAACCTACTCAATGCTTTTTGTTTTAGAGGTGATGTTTCAAAACAAAGTTTGAAGATTTGTTAAACATGCAACTGCATGCTTTTTGTCAACCTCTTTCCTGCCTAAACATATGTGGCCAAAAGCATTCAGATGAAATTAAAAACATTTGGCTACACGATTATGATAAAAAAATGTATCTTAATGTGACAGGAAACAAGAATGTTAAAAGTTGATTTGTCCCTCAATTAACACATGAAGCAGGAATATTTGTATAGTTCAAAAGATTCAACTTCGAGAAATTGTAGCTTTTAGCAAATAAACTAGTTACCATCTGTTCTCGTATTAAATAACAGAACATTTTCCCACTAGCATTTACTTAACTTGTGCTCAGCTGTTTGAACATTACACAAGAGCCTATTAAAATACCAAAACTCAGTATTAAAATTTTAAAGCATCAGTATGTTTCTAGGTATTTGCTACTGCAACTTAAGAAATACAGTATAGTGTTAATTGTTTAACATATTAGTTGATTTCTGCATTTGTGTTTTACCAATTGAAAGCTGATCACTGTAAGTAATTAATTCATTCATTGAGACAAGAGAATTCACCTGAATTTTAAAAAATCCCTTTAGCTCTTACAAATAGGAGATCAATTTAATATTATGTTTGTCTCAAGTTTAATTCAATGTTAAAACATTAGAACATTCTCAGAATTGCTATATTTCCATTAATGAAATCCTGAATGTATATTACAGTCCTCTCTCCAAAGAAAGTAGTTTTCATGTAAGTCATAACTAGGGATTTAATGGGGATGACAAAGATTATATTTTAAAAAATTGTGAGCACTAAAGAAAAATCTGTAGCTATTTAAATTCCTGTAATTGCACCATTCCACTGTGTTGAAATTGTTTCATCTCTCCCTGTCTGCTTCTCCAACTAATTTATTCATAGTACTAAATTAAACACATTATTAAACCAAGTAGCAAATCACTTTACTAAGAAGAACAGGAGTACTTGTGGCACCTTAGAGACTAACAAATTTATTAGAGCATAAGCTTTCGTGGGCTACAACCCACTTCTTCGGATGCACTTTACTAAGATTAGCATTGTAGCTGAAGATACAAAAATGTTGTGAATAGTAATACATTTAAAAGTATCCATCCTACAACACTATGTATGATGGATAGTTTTGCAGAAATTTTATACATTTAAACACTACTGTTTGGCTATACATATAATAATACACTAGTATCTTGAGAGGTACAATGTGTGAGTACTACAAAGATGAGGAGATCCAAGCACTCACTGTATATTATAATGAAGTATTTATATATTCACACAGTCTTGAGGGGTATGAAATGTTTTCAGTTATTTTTTCCTTATACACCTCTACCCCGACATAACGATGTCCTCAGGAGCCAAAAAATCTTACCGCGTTATTTCGAACTTGCTTTGATCCACCGGAAAGCACAGCCCCCTTCCCCCCGGAGCACTGCTTTACCACGTTATATCCGAATTCATGTTATATCGGGTCGCGTTATTTCGGGGTAGAGGTGTATATGTTTTTAAAGCTCTGAAAATCCTTTGTGAAACTGCTAGTAGAAGGTTTCAGCAAAAGCAAAGCTAACTTCACCACCACCCATGCAGTAATCCTCACCTCTCAGGCTAACAAAGACAATGTCAAATTATAAGACTCTCCAAGATGTTCAGCTAACAGAGTGGTTCATTCCACTCTCTAGAACAGGGGTAGCCAACCTATGGCATGCGTGCCAAAGGCGGCACGCAAGCTGATTTTCCGTGGCACTCACACAGCCCGGGTCCTGGCCACCGGTCCGGGGGGCTCTGCATTTTAATTTAATTTTAAATGAAGCTTCTTAAACATCTTTAAAACCTTATTTATTTTATATACAACAATAGTTTAGTTATATATTATAGACTTATAGAAAGAGACCTTCTAAAAATGTTAAAATGTATTACTGGCACGCAAAACCTTAAATTAGAGTGAATAAATGAAAGACTCAGCACACTACTTCTGAAAGGTTGCCGACCCCTGTTCTAGAAGATGCAGAGGCAACACTGCAGAACTCTTCTGCTAGACACTAAAACTGGTGATTCGTTGGATAAGTAATGTGACCGTAGGAAATACTTCTAAAAAAAAGTTTAGTAAAAGAAAAACTTTAGAGAGAAAAAGTCAAAAGATGGAGAAGAGGGAGGGAACTCGGCTTGTACATTGATATTTTCATATGAAACTGGCAAATAGGACAGTGCTGTCCCCCATTCTCAGGCAGAGTGCAGCTTCCAAACTTGAGTCACATCATCATGTAACAAAAAACAGGTCAAGAATAAAAGGGAAAGCAAAGGAAAATAGGAGGAGGAGCTCGGAGAGAACCACCACCTGAAGACTTCCTTGGGAGTTTCCTGTTAATAACTGAAACTAATGGGTATCATGCCTCAGCAAAACCTATCTAAAAAAATATTTTCTACTGATTTTGAGTTCCCACTAGCCAGGGTCTGGAGTTTGACAGCTGAGCCAGTCTATTCAATTGCCCATATTTCTCCCAAACATTATGAAGCCATGGCCTTTGAATGGTAGAAAATTTTGAAGACTTCATACCTGAGGAGGTCACTTTTAATTTTCCTTTGAAAATTTCAGTAACCTACAGGTTCCATTGTTGTATTCTACCAAAATGGGCTAGATATAGAGGAAGGAATAGTTTAACTATTAAACTGATCATCAAGGTTAAAGGATTATAGCAAAGGAGATATGCCTGATGACCATTTCCTTTCACTGAATCTATGCAACATATTTCACCAGCCACAAAAGCCCACAGTGGCAAAGATGTTGATGGCAAAGGGCTCTTCAAGTTATTTGTTTGAGAGCAATTTTGTTTGCAAGTTCACCAAGTGAAACACAGCAATAGGTTTACAAAGAAGGGCACTGTTTCTGACTGAAAGAATGAAACACACATGATGGGGTGGGTAGCGGAAAAGAAAGAGCAACATACTAGTGATGCATATGGCCAACAATGAAACAGAGGTAACTGTATTGAGATAGTACAGGGGTAGGAAGGTATGCTTTTATATCTACAGTACAGAGTAGAAATTTCCCAAATGAGCAGAAAAGAGTCTGTGGAAAAGAGAGATTTTCACTGAGCAGCTGAGAAGGTAAAGATCTAGTACCCTCAAAAACCTTCTGTTTTTTTTTATACATTAAAATACCTAAAGCATTTGCCCCAGAAATATTGGAAAAAGTAGAGTGCTGCAAGGTGCCTAAAGGTTCTGAACTGTAGCTCAAAATAAAAAGACCATCTCCTTGCTGAACTGGAAGGAAGGGAGGACTTTTTTAAGAATGGAGGGGAGTATAGAGGAACCCTGGAAACCAGTACTGTAGACTGTATAATCTATAGAGACCATCTGTCTGTAATAGTTCAGTCCCATTCTTAGAAGAAACAGCAATGGTTGTCTTTTACAGGAAGTCCTCTTGGGATGACAAGCCTTCATTGTCACTTCTTGGACCTCATTTTAGGGGAAGACTGCTCCCAATACACAGAAAACCAAAAATGACAAATACCTGTTGGCCCTGGTGGGACCAATGGGCTGTCTCCATTACCACTGGGAGACACCCAGGTATTTACAAGTGGAATGTGTTTAGCATCTTGTGCAATTCACACTTTCTTTAAATCTGAAGCATCTTTATTGATTTTTTTCAAAGCAGCTTTATTCAGAACAAAGGGAGCCTTCATGAATCTTTAAGACCCAGAAAAATGTCCAGTATCAAAGCTAAATAATTCTCTGGGAACTAAAGCAAAGTTACACCTCCAATAAGAGAAACGAATGATATTACAAAGAGTACTGCAAAAGTACTGTTCCTTTCATCCCTTTATTTTGTTCAGTTCAAGATTGGCTCTAGCCTTTTAAAATGTTTCATCAAGGAGATATCTGAACTATGGTAACAATCACTACAGAATCCTTTAAGTCTGTTACAAAAGCTTCATAATCCTTTTTCCAGTAATTTTCTATTTGCTTATTGGCAAGATTTTTGGAAGCAGCAGCCCAGACTACAAGAACAAGAGTCTTTATTAACTGAGAAATGCAATCATCCTCTTCAGGGGGATTAGCTAAAACATCTTCTGTCTTCCCATGTTTTTTTCTGAAATTCATGACAAACCCTGCTGAAACTACTCTCTTCAGAATAAGTCAACACACATCTCTAGTGACTGCTGAATGGTAGTCCCTAATCACCACTGCACTCATTTTAAAGTGATTTTTTTAAAATCCACCAATTCAAAGAGGACCAAAAAGATAAAGAAGAAACTTCAACCTCTTCAAAAGAGAAAGAAGGAAAAATCTTCTTTGTTGAAGTCTCCGATTTAGTGTGCATGTACGACATGCACATTCTTAGCTATTTTTGTTGGCTCAGTGTGCTAAACTCTGGTTTTCTCCTAGAATAGTTGGAGAGCTTGGATGATTTGCAGTCTGTGACAAAAGACATCAAGTACCCTCAAAAAAGTTGATGGTGAAAGAACAGGAAGGAAGGAAGAGAGTGCTCCCTTGGCTAACTAGTTGAAATTGCAGAGGGCATGATTGCCAGAGGAATGCCCCAGTTTAGGGGAAGAGAATCAAACTCAGAATTTAAATGGAAAAGGGAAAATAGCCTGCATATATTAGAAGTAAGACAAAAGGAATCAGGGGATAACTGTTGCTGAGGGGAGGTTGCTAATTTTCTAACTTTGTTGGCTTTTTTGCTTTTTCTTCCTCCATAGTGATGATGATAAGCTATTGTAACACCGACAGACCCCGGTCGACAGGATCGAACCTGGGACCTCGAGCTAAATCGGGGTGGGCAAACTACGGCCTGGGGGCCACAATTGGCCCTTCAGATGTTTTAATCCAGCCCTCGAGCTCCTGCCTGGGCGTGGGGTCCAGGGCTTGCGCCACTCCAGCACTCCAGCCGGGGGCTTGCCCCGCTCCACATGTGCTGTGCTCCGCGCAGCTCCCGGAAGCAGCAGCATGTCCCTCCTCCGGCTCCTATGCATAGGGTCAGTCAAGGGGTTCCACAGCTCCCATTGGCCAAGAACCATGGTCAATGGGAGCTGCAGGGGTGGTGCCTGCGGACAGGGCAGCGTGCCGAGCTGCGCCTCTGCATAGGAGCCGGAGCGGGGACATGCCACTGCTTCCAGAGGCTGCTTGAGGTAAGCGCCACCTGGAGCCTGTACCCCTGACCCCCTCCCACAACCCAACCCCCTGCCCTGATCCCCCTCCCACCCTCCAAACCCCTTGTTCCCAGCCCAGAGCACCCACCTGCACCCCCAACCCCTCATCCCCAGCCCCACCCCAGAGCCTGTACCCCCAGCCAGAGCCCTCACCCCCCCTTCGCACCTCAATCCCCTGCCCCAGCCTGGAACCCCCTCCCTCCCTCACCCTGAACTCCTCATTTCTGGCCCCACCCCAGAGCCTGCACCCCCAGCCAGAGCCCTCAGCCCCTCCTACACCCCAAACCCCAATTTCATGAGCATTCATGGCCCGCCATACAATTTCCATACCCAGATGTGGCCCTCGGGCCAAAAAGTTTGCCCACCCGAGCTAAATGCATGAGCCTTTACTGCATGAGTCAAAAGCTACATGGCCCTTAGCTAAGGCTATAGCAGACTCATCAATATCTAAGTGGTCTCGGTGCCACTAGAGGGGACAGAGCACCACACCCAGGAGGTGTGTGGGTCAGGCCCGGCTCCAGCGTTTTTGCCGCCCCAAAAAGAGGAAAAAAAAAAAAAAAAAAGCTGCGATCGGCAGCACTTCGGTGGCAGCTCTACTGCCGCCGCTTCATTCTTCAGCAGCAATTCAGCGGCAGGTCCTTCCCTCCGAGAGGGACTGAGGGATCCACCGCCGAATTGCTGCCGAAGAACCGGACGTGCCGTCCCTTTCCGTTGGCCGCCCCAAGCACCTGCTTGCTGTGCTGGTGCCTGGAGCCGGCCCTGGTGTGGGTTAAACTATGGAAGTGGGGATTGTATAGGGCAAGTAGTTCAGATCCAGCTGAGAGGTGCATTATCACCAAAGCAGACAGTTTAGAGTAGGCCACTCAATGCCCCATAACTTCCATGCTCTATATTGGCCAAAGCTCCCCAAAATGGATCTTGGAGGCAGCAGAGAAGAGCAGAAAAGCCAAAACACGATAAGAACAGAACGAAATCAAGAAAATTTACAGGAGAGTAAGGAGGAACATTGAGGAACGCTACCCTGTAGCTATAGACAGAAACAGCTGACTGGGGCCAATATAGCTGGATCACGCTTACAAGATTTCAGCGCATACAGCAGAAGAGTTCTACAGTGCTGTATTTCTATTTTTAGAAGCTGAGCCATCCCCCAAGGTCTGAATCTGGACTGCAAAATGCTTTTGGAGAATGATAGAGTGGTTGAATAAATTTTTTGGCGTGGAGAAGGAGAGAGTATCCATCCCAAGCTGACAATGTTCAGTTATACTGCCACTGATTGAGTCAGTTAAGGTTTTTCCATTATTTTCAGGGATTTTCAATCTTTTTCTTTCTGAGGTCCCACCCAACATACAATAAAAATTCCAGAGCCCACCTGTGCCACAACAACTGTTTTTCTGCATATCCAGTAGATTTAAAGCCAGGGTTGATGTTCAAGGGTAGCAAGCAGGGCAATTGGCCAGGGCCCCACAAAGCTAAGTTGCTCGGGTTTTGGCTTGAGCCCTGGGTGGCAGGGCTCTGGCTTCGGTTTTCTGCCCTGGACCCTAGTGAGAGTGAGTCTAACGCTGGCCCTGCTCTCTGGTTTATTTTGGCAGACTCTCTGAAACCAACTTGCGCCCCCTCCTCGCCCCGAGGACCCCAGGCCCCTGTTTGAGAATCGCTGATTTAGGTATCCATAAGGTTATGTTTTAGGTAGGATTTGGAAATACTGCTGTACCACAGTAACGTCATTCCAATTGGGGTCACTTGAACCTCTATTCAAGACCTGGATTCCAACAGCCTGCACATTTTAGGGAAAGCGATTTCACAATCATTACAGCCAAACAAAGCCAGTAGGATAAGTTCTAAGTAGTCTTTTGGTTAATTGTATAACAATTTTATAGGGCTGTCGATTAATCGCAGTTATCTCATGCGATTAACTCCAAAAAATTAATTGCGATTAAAAATAATTAATCGTGATTAATCACAGTTTTAATTGATCACAGTTTTAACTGCACTGTTAAACAATAGCGTACCAATTGAAATTTATTAAATATTTTGGATGTTTTTCTACATTTTCATATACATTGTATTCTGTGTTGTAATTGAAATCAATGTGTATATTATTTTTTATTACAAATATTTGCACTGTAAAAATGATAAACAAAAGAAATAGTATTTTTCAATTCACTTCATACAAGTACTGCAATGCAATCTCTGTCATGAAAGTGCAACTTACAAATGGAGATTTTTTTTGCTACATAACTGCACTCAAAAACAAAACAAAGTAAAACTTCAGAGCCTACAAGTTCACTCAGTCCTACTTCTTGTTCAGCCAATCGTTAAGACAAACAAGTTTGTTTACATTTACAGGAGATAATGCTGCCCTCTTCTTATTTACGTCACCAGAAAGTGAGAACAGGCATTTGCAGGGCACTTTTGAAGCCAGCATTGCAAGGTATTTATTTGCCAGATACTTGCAGGCTCTAAAATTTTACATTGTTTTATTTTTGAATGCAGTGTTTTTGTATATAATTCTATATTTGTAAGTTCAACTTTCATGATAAAGAGATTGCACTACAGTACTTGTATTAGGTGAATTGAAAAATACTATTTCTTTTGTTTTTTACAGTGGAAATACTTGTAGTCAAAAATAAATATAAAGTGAGCACTATGCACTTGATATATTGAAATCAATACATTTGAAAATGTAGAAAACATCCAAAATATTTAAATAAATGGTATTCTATTATTTTTTTAATTGTGCAATTAATCACGATTAATTTTTTTAATCTTGCGATTAATCGTGATTTTTTTACTCGCTTGACAGCCCTACTATTTTAACGCCCTCCAAAATTATGTTATTCAGTCACATTTAATTGTTATATATGGTTCATTTGGAGTATCAACTGATTAATCAAATTAAAGGTAAACCATATTATTATGTTTTTTACCTCTGTTGCTATGGAATTACACTTAAGCAAAGCAGTTCTGTGATTGTATACTTATTTGTATGACCTACGATGCAAAAGTGTGCAGAAATCTGCCTAACAATATTTGTATTCCTGTAAGGAAGACGCTATATTACCTTTTTCTTATCAATTAACAATTTAAAATTAAATCAAAATTTGAGTTTTATCTGAATCACAGCTAGAATCTACATTTATAACTGTTCTATAGGAAGTTTAATGCAACTTTAATGGGTTTCTCCCAGGTCTATTCATAAGACAACGCTAATGAAAAAAGTAGTTACTAATTTGTACAAATAAAGTGAGCTTAACGTTTGGGAATACAGAATGACCACCAACCAATGAGAAAGTAGCAATGTGTATTATAATAGTGATACAAGTATCCAGGCAGTAAGTTTCGGAGTACACTGAACGTAAAACAGGGCAACTCCTCTTTTAAGGACTTAGTTCATTTGACAAGTTAGCAATTAAATACAATAAAATACAGGCAAGGGAGTTATGCTCATCATAGTAAGTCAGTTTCAGGTGTTCTACGACATGCAAATGAATTCTAAATATGTACAAAATTAAAATTAAGAATACAATATTGAATGTTTTTATAGATCTCATTTTATTCCAGTTCTGGCCTTTCAAAAGAAAAATAATAAACATATCATAGGAAGTTAGATATTGCCTTCAAGTTGATTGTACAGTATTCAAATGGCAGTGATGAGTCATGTTTTGTGTTCCAAAACTGCATTTTGGTGCATCACCACACCACTTCTATCCTCCTGAGAAATTATGGGTTTGATAATCTGCTACTACAATTCCATATTTTTCCATAAAATTCCAGAAACCAGTAAGAAAACCAGAAACCAAATCCTTATCCCCATTAGAATAGAATCTATGGTACCTCAATCTTCTTGCAGACTTAGCTATTATCATTAGGACTATATTTTATCATCAATTTAATGTCAATTTACATTTCTAGTCCTTTTCATCCAAGCATCTCAGAGCACTTTAAAAAGCCGGATACATATTATCATTCCCATTTTAGGGAATAAGCTATTCATTTTTATGCTTTGGAAACAGTAAACTTCACTTTGCTAAATGAAAAGAAGCGGCACTAAGTGTCACATCACAATTAAATCACAAAAATAAAGTAAAATTCACTAATGTTAAGGGACAAAAATCCCCAAAGTGAGAAAATTCATATTACAGAAACTCAGACCTGAATTTACTTTCTTGTACCTAAGTAGAGGAACACAAACTATATACAATAAGATAACCCGGCACTTTGGAGAACCCTAAAAGTATGAGTATAGAGTTTCAGTCCTAAAAACAAAATAAGGAAAAACATTCCAACATATAAGTAACAGAACTGGAAAACAAATCAGTCATTTTCAACAAGCTTTTAAAAATAAGCATCTTTTTTCCACTCAAGAGCTCTCTGAAGTATTTGCTCTGTGCTTTCCCAGTCTTAGAAACCTGAGCCTTTGGAAGCAGACACCAGTATCACAGTATATTACAAATTCATAAGTCCAAAAGACAGAGGTTATTTACCTATATAACTGGAGGTTCTTCAAGATGCGGGGTCCCTATCTGTATTCCACAAGTGGGATATGCATGCTCACCATGCACCTGAGTCTGGAATTAGTTGTAAGCAGTGTCCACTGGCTCACGCATGCACCGTAGCTCTCCTCGAGCTGCCAACCAAGTGCATAAAGGGTGGTGCAAGCCAATGCCTCTCCAGATTCCTATTCTTACCACAGTGTAATCAATCCACAGCAGAGGGAATGGAGGGGGGGGGTACTGGAATACAGATAGGGACCACACATCTCGAAGAACCTCCAGTTACAGGTAAGTAACTTCCATTTCTTCTTCAAATGATGGTCCCTATGTGAATACTACATGTGGGAGATTAACAAGCAGTAGTCAAACAAGTGGTGGGTGCGAGGACGCAGAAGTAATTGACCGTAGTACTGCTGTCCCGATAATCATAATTGCAGCTGATGACTGTACCAAGGTGTAATGTCTTGTGAAGGTGTGCGAAGAGCTCCAAGTAGCTGCCCTACATATCTCTAGTATGGGTACGTCTCTCAGAGATGCAGCTAAAGTAGCTTGCCCCTTGGGGAAATGAGCCTTTACCCCTTCTAGGGGCGGGGAGAGAGGAATGTGCCAATATAGGTTGACCTCGATTGCTCTGCTATGGAAACAAATAATTTAGGTGTCTTTCTACCATCCTTTGTTCTTTACAGATAAAAGACCAAAGCCCTCCAGACATTCAGAGAATGTGGTCTTCTCTCCTCTTCTGAGGCATGTGGTTTAGAAAAAGATACAGGTAAGTGGATGGCCTGATTTGTACAAAACTTGGAAACTACTCTGGGTATGAATCTGGAGTAGGAGCATAGCAAGAGCTTTTCTTTATAGAAGGTAGAATATGGTGGGTCCACCATAAGCACTCCCAGCTCTCTGGCTCTTCTGGCCGACATTACAGCTACCTTCATGGACATTGAGCACATGGCCAGCTGCTCAAAGGGAGACTTAGTGAGAGACTAAAGAACAAAATCGAGGTCACACAGAGGTGTGGACTTCATCACTGGTGGAAAGGATCTGAGAATCCCCTTCAAAAATCTAACTGTGACAGGATTTGTGAGAGATACGGTTATCCACTGGAGGATGGAAAGCACCTACGGCTGCTAGATGCCCCTGCAGGGAACTGAACGCAAGACCCGAAGACCTAAAGGCAAGTAAGATACTCTAAGATATCAGGATTCCAGTGGAGTCTGGAGACACACTGCGTTGATGAGCCTAAGTGGAGCCCAATTCCATTTAGCTGAGTAACAGCTTCTTGTAGAGTCTTTTCTACTTCGATCAAGGATGAATTGCAACCCTCTTGGAACATGAGCTTTCTGTCTTTTACGCCATCCAAATACCAGGCTCTGAGTTGCAGTGGCCCGGATTGGGTGGATGACCTAGCCCCTGTGTTGGGTTTGAAGGGTGGGATGTTCATGGGAGGTTACAATGAAAGCTTGAACAGACCCATGAACCAGAACTGTCTCAGCCAGTTGGGTGTGATGAGGATGACTTAAGCTCTGTCTTGGTGGATCTTCTGTAAAACCTATGGTATCAAAAGAACTGGAAGGAAAGCATACCCCAGGCACCCTTCCACAACATCAGGAGGGCATCTCTCAACAAGTCTTTGCTCAGGGTTGCTCTAGAGCAGCGGTTCTCAAACTGTGGATCGGGACCCCAAAGTGGGTTCCGACCCCCTTTGAATGGGGTCATCAGGGCTGGCTTAGACTTGCTGTGGCCCAGGGCTGAAGCCCAAGCCCCACTACCCAGGGCTGAAGCCAAAACCCGAGGGGTTCAGCCCTGGGCAGCAGGACTCAAGTTGCAGGCCCCCTGCCTGGGGCTGAAGCCCTTGAGCTTCAGCTTTGGCCCTCCTGCCTGAAGTGGTGGGGTTTGGGCTTTCGTCCCCCCCACCCAGGGAAGTGGGGTTTGGGCAGGCTCAGGCTTTGGTCCCCCCTCCTGGGGTCGTGAAGTAATTTTTGTTGACAGAAGGGGGCCGCAGTGCAATGACGTTTGAGAACCCCTGCTCTAAAGAAGTACCAGGGAAGCTTCCTGCTCACCTGTGAGTGGGGCTCATCAGGGAGGACTTCTGAGTGCGGGGGGCGGGGGGAGTGAGGCTCAGCAGGAGGGTCTGGGTTTGAGGAGGTCTGGATGCATGGGGGTTGGGCAGATGGGGGTGCAGCTCCCTGTAAAGGGATCCCTCCCTGTGCAGCTCAGGAGTGATGGGTGCAGGAAGTGGGTGGAGAGGGACAGTTTGCAGAGCTTCCTGCAGCCGGGGGAAAAATCTGGGGGTGGGTCTGACCCAGCCCCAGATGCCAAGCAAGGGAAGAGGACGTCCCGTCCTCCCCAGCCCAGCCGGGACTAGCAGCTGAGCATGGCGCATGTTGGAGCCACCAGCCGGGTCTTCTCCAGTCCCACCTCCTCCCCACAGTGATTTACGTCTCTGCTGGCTGCCCTGGCACCCGAAACATACTGCTGGGAAGGGTTGCATGACTGCTCTTGTGCCTTCCCTGTGCTTCCCACCAGAAAGTCATTTTTCTGCGGGGAAGCAAAGAAATCTGTGGGGGACAAATTCTGCGCATACGCAGAATTCCCCCAGAAGTATGTGAATTTGTCCAAATGTGGATTTTTCATGATTGACATAGATACCTTGGAAACGCAAAAGGTTGAGCAGAATATGGGTCACAATGTGGACCTCCTTATAGGAGTTTCCTGTGAGAAGCCAGTCACTGAGGTATGGGAAAACTGTAAATCCTCTTCTTGTCCCAGCAGCCACCACTGAAAAAACCCTGGGTGCTGTGAACAGACCGAAGGGGAGGACTCTGAATTGGTAATGGTTTTGGTCTAAGAAGAACCTGTGGAACCGCCTGTGGGCTGAATGGCTATCTATATGAAAATATGCATCTTTCATGTTGAGAGCCATGAACCATGTGCCATTCTCTAACAAGAGAATTACTGATGCCAAGGGTATCACGTGGAATTTTATTTTTTTGATAAGCTGGTTTAACTGACATAGATCAAGAAGTAAGGAGCACAGACTCCCTTTCCAGGGTGTTGAGGTGGAACCTTTTCTATGGCTCCCATGAGGAGCAGAGAGTTCACACCTCCTGTCATAAAATCTCCTCATAAGAGTGGTCTCTGAAGAGCAATCAGGAAAGGGGTTTGGAGAAGGAGTAGTCAGAAACTTGTTTAGACAGCCCCCATGGGTACTCTCTAATACCCATTTGTCTGTAGCTAGGGCCCTCCAGTTTTTGACAAATTGGGTAAAGCAGCCTTCAAACATATGAATAGGGGAATGAAGAAGCAGCAATAAAGGGATGTGGATGAAACAAACTCTTCGCCAGGGGTTAGAATATGACATGGTGGTGGATGTTGCAGAGGGTGGGTTCCTGCGTCTATACACCCTCAATCTCTTGCAATGTGGCTCCTGAGAACACTGATGATAAAAGGGCTGAAGAGGTAGGTCTTGCCCTATATCCCTATTTATGATGCTTCCTCTTGAGGACAGGGGTATAAACACCCAGCTGGTGAAGAATTATTCTTGTGTCTTTGAGAGAATGGAGAGACTTCATCCATTTTCTCATGGAACAGGTTAACAGTGTCAAAGGGCAGATCTTGGATGGAACTCTGCCTCTCTCTAGGGAAACCTGAGGATTGTTGTCGTCGTTGATCCCTCGAGGTCAAGGATGATCTCTTTCATAGGTTTTATTTTTTAGGGGTCCTTTGGTGACTGAGGAGTCCGATCCTTGAGCCGCAGACCCATTGGTAGGTGTTGCAGGTGGTGTTGGAAGTCAGGGTTGGGCTATGATCGCTGCGTGACAGTTGTCTGTCCTTTATTTTATGGCATTTTTCTGCTACCAGGGCAAGACGATTTTCCTCAAAAGTGGACGTTCCTTCTCTGACAAGTCTTCGACAGTTAGCCCTATCCTGGGCTACTGTCTCCCAGTGTGTGTTACTTTTGGTAGTGTTCCTTCCAGCACTCTTTGATGGATTCATTATCTTTAAGAAGGGTATTAACATTTATCTTCAGGATGTCTTTGAAGTTTTTCTTTTGGCTTCCCCCTTTCCTTTCTCCTTTGGTGAGCTGGGCGTACAGCAATTGTTTTGGTTAGTGTACATCAGGCATGCACACACAGTGCCTGCTCCACCTCAGTTGGTGCCTGATAATCAGGGCCTCAACACAAAAGATGTTGACCTCTGTGAGGACACTGACATTAGTGTGGTGATCCTCCCACTTTATGTTGAGGATCTTCCTAATAAAGTGCTGGTGTTCCAGGTCTTTCAGGTGTTTTCTATAGGTCATCCAATTCTCACAGCCATAGAGGAGAGTTGGGATTACCATCGCTTTATAAACTAAAAGTCTAGTGTGTGTTCTGATGTCATGATTGTTGAACACCTGGTGAGACAGTCTGCCAAAGGTAAGGCTGGCACAGCGGATTCTGTGCTGAATCTCAAGGTCTATGTCTGCCCTCTGTGAGAGATGGTTGCCAAGATAGGCAAAGTATTCTACATTTTCCACTTCTTCTCTGTCAATGTAGATCTTCCTTGCTGCATCTGATAATTGACCAGGAGCTGACTGGTGGAGAACTTTTGTTTTGCTGATGTTCAGAGTTAGCCCTAGGCTTTTGTAAGCTTCAGAGAAGCAATTAAGGACTGTTTGTAGATCCTCCTTTGAGTGTGCAAGTACAACACAATCATCTACGTACTGGAGTTCGGTAACTGTTGACGATATTACTTTAGTTCTGGCATGGAGACGATAAAGGTTGAAGAGGTTGCCATCAGTCTGATATTGGATGCCAATACCATGTGGTAGATGGTCCTGGGTTAACGTTTTCATAGCTGCTAAGAAAATGGAGAAAAGGGTGGGTGCCAGTACACAACCTTGTTTTACACCAGTTCAGATGAGAAAGGGCTCACAGTTAGAATCACTGCACAGGATGGACACAGTCACCTGGTCAAGGAGGAGTCTTACAATGGTGATAAATTTTCTTGGGCGGCTAAGTTTTGACATGATTTTCCACATAGCCTCACAGTTGACAGAGTCAAAGGCTTTGGTCAGATCAATAAAGGCCATAATTAGCTCCTGGTGTTGTTCTTGACATCTTTCCTGGATCTGCCTGGCTGAGAAAATCATTTCGATGGTGCCTCGCGATGGTCTGAAGCCACACTGGGACTCTGGAAGTACTTCCTCTGCAAGAGGGAGCAGGTGATTCAGTAAAATTCTAGCAAGAATCTTCCCTGCGATGGAGAGAAGGGAAATGTCTCGATAGTTGCCACAGTCAGCCCTATCTCCCTTTTTGAAAATGTTAACGTTAGTGCTATGTAAATCAGCAGGGATTTCTTCAGTGTGCCAGATTTTGAGGAGCAGCAAATGAAGCTTGTTAGTCAGTGTTTCCCCCCACACTTTCAGTACTTCAGCTGGTATGCCATCAGGACCTGGTGTTTTATTGTTCTTTATTTGCTTAATTGCTTTGAGGACCTCCTCAGGTGTTGGTGGGTTGGCAAGAGTTTCCAAATTGGGTGCTGAGGGATGGAGTCAATGGTGTCATCAATCACAGTCGATTCTCGATTTAGAAGCTTTTGGTAGTGTTCTTTCCAGCACTCTTTGATGGATTCGTTATTTTTAAGAAGGATATTAACATTTTTGGATCTCAAAGGTATGAGGCCACATGAGGTTGGTTCATACAGGGTCTTTGTCTCACAAAAGAAGTTCCACATATGTCTGTCAGAGAATGCTTGGATTTCTTTTGCTTTGTCCTCCCACCATTTTTTTTTTTTTTTTTTTTTTTTTTTTTTTCTTTTTTTCATCAGCTCTTAGCTGATGGAAAGAGCTCTGTTTCTGACAGGATGATGCATGGTTTTGCCAGTCACAGAAAGCTTTTCTCTTCGGGTTAAAAAGGGCTGTGATCACAATGTTCTCATTGTCAAACCAGTTCTGATGGTGGTGGGTAGCAAGGCTGATGGATTCCTCACAAGCCTCATGGATGGTAACCACGGTTCTGTCCTCATGACAATGGCCATAGCCATCCCCCTGGATGTGGTATCTGCCACGTCCACCACAGCTTAGAGTGAAATTTTGGCCACCAATTTGCCCTCATCCACTAGGGCCTGAAAGCAGGCTCTATTCTCCTCAGAGAGCTTGTCCTTAAACTCTAGAAATCTAGCATAATTGATAAAATCATGTTTGGCCAAGGGGGCCTAATAATTAGAGATCCTGAACTGGAGAGAGATGGAACAGAATACCTTTCTTCCGAAAAGGTCGAGTCTCTTATGTCCCTTATCAGAGGAAGGAGCCTTTGGGTGCTGATGCCTGGACCACTCTGTGGCTGCATGCTTCTCCCCCTCCCCCCTCCGCCCCCACAGGGAGTTTGGTGGATAGTGAGAAAAGAAGAACTCTCGCCCTTTGGATGGGACAAAGTAGTGCTTCTCAGCCTTCTCGGAGGTGGGAGCACAAGTAGTAAGGGTGTGCCAAACCATATTTGCTAGTTCCATGATGACCTCATTAATGGGGAGGGCCACTCTGCTCGGACCAGAGGGCTGCAGAACGTCTAGTAAGCTGTGCTGAGGCTCCTGAATTTCCTCCAGCTGGATTTATAGCTCTGCCACTACCCTGTGCATGACCTCTCGGTATTGTTTAAAATCATCCGGGGAGACGGAGAAGATGGGGTGACCACCTCACCCAATGACAATGACGAGATTGCTCTTGGAACCATCAGATCTGGCTCACCTTACTCCTCCGAATACTCTGACAGGGCCAGTTGCATATAGCTGGGTGATAGCAAGAAGGACTTATGCACAGATCCTAGGTATCTGGGGTAGGGCTCCTACGGTCCCAGTATCTCCAATAGATAGATCCATCAGCGGAGGGGAACCCCATGGAAGAGGGTACCGCCTGTCTCTTGGCCAATCAGGTCTTGTGGAAGATCAGAACCCTGAACTTCTAGGGGTTCTGTCTGGGGCCGCCTCTCCTCAGTGCCGCAGAGTCTCCTACAGAGCCTCTGACTCATTGGAAGAGGAGGCCAGATCCCTGATCACGAGTGGCTCCAACAGTAATGATGGTTGTGCTTCAAGACTAGCAGGGAGAATGGGAGAATAACTCCATCTCCTTGAGATAGACTCCTCCTCCGTTGTAACAACATCCCTGAATATAGATGGACCCCATAGACTGGTGAACTTGGACAGAGAGAGCAAAGACGTCTTCTGGGAAGACATATTTCTCCGTCCACCCTGAAGAATGAAGAGAGTCCATGGAAAGAGCTGGAGCCTCTCTGGTTACCGTGGCTGTCGGCTCACTCTGCGGCTGTATCACTATTGGTACTCCCTGGGTTCCCGCAGTGAATGGAGGCACCAGGAACGGTCTATTCTGCATCTTCACCACCATCAGATCCATGACCTCACATGCCTCTTCCTCTCGTTGAGAAGATTTAGTCAGGCCTAAGACTTTAGTGCCCATGCATGCTGGCTCTCCCAACTTTGATGGGGTAAGGAAGTGATCCCTGTGATTAATGTGCATAAGTCTTTTCAAGTAGTGTCAGCCTAAGCACTGTTAGGCCTCAACCTTCCGGCAATCTTCCGGAAGTTGTAAGAAGCGAGTACAGTTGAATCCTGCAAGCATAAGCATAATCTAGCTAGGAAGCTTTATAAACTGAAAAGGAAACTCTGTAAAGATAGATACAGACTTGTGGTTACTATGCTCTGCAACCAAATAAATTTTTAAGCTGACTCGAGCATTTTTGAATCTAGCAAATTGACCACAATTAGCCGCATAGAGAAGAGATGAGCTGAGCACAGGTGCACAGTTCATAAGTTCAAAACAACCGCAAATACCACACTGAAACATTTGGCCACCTTCATTGGTTGACCTGTTTCGAAACATGGCCAGCAAATACCGTATAAAAAAGGTGCAAAGACGCAAGTATGTGTGTGTGTGTGTGT
>NW_020664409.1:54846521-54849156 GCF_002925995.2 Terrapene triunguis
GGTAAGGTTTCGGAGTGAAGAGGTCTGGTTGTGCACGAGCTAGTTAATCTTAAGTCTGTATTAATACTATAGTTTAATTATATTAGTAAATTGTTTAAGTTGTTTAAAAATAGTAGTAGTCAATAGCTAATCAATATATAACAACTGTATATGTTTTGGCCTTGCTGGAAGCAGGTACAGCGCTGGTGAAGCTAGTAGTTTATAAACCATAATAGCTTTACAAGTTGCTGTGCCTGTCTTCAGTAAGTTACCATCAAGTTTATCATAAAAGTCAATAAAAGTTTATAAGTTGTTATATAAGGTTATAGGTAGGTTAAAGTTAGTAAAAATATAATTAATCAATGTATTAGTATTGCATTTAGAATTGTATTTGTTGAGGGTGGTTACAGTACATGTGAAGTTGCTAGGCAATCAGTAATACTAGTGTTGCATGTGCTTGTGACTATTTTCAATATTATTTACCCTTTATATGTGCACTTACAGGAATAGGTAGTTAATGCATAATATTACTTGTACTTGTGCTTGTCTCCAGTATAACTTGCCATTTGTATTAATCCTCACTCAGTGCTGGTCTTTAATTCTGTTTTTCTTATTCTGCCTGTGTTGCCTTTATAGTCTTAAGTCATTAAAAACCTTTCTTGAGGAATAATTAGTTGTTTAGTTTCTCTTTTGCGGACACTACTCAACCTCATTACATCTGTGTTGGGTGGTGGGAAGTAGCGATCACCCAGAGCCCCACTAGGGCCCTGACATGAGCCCCCCTAGGGCTCTGACGTGTGCCTCCTCCTTCCATTAATCTCCACAATCCCTTCTTTTCAGGATAGTTTTAGACATAGATGACTTGCCTTTCCATCTAAGAGAGTGCCCCTTACTCTAGTGTGAAGACCTACCCTCCGTTCCTGAGCTTGTGGTCGGATGGGTGCTACTTGATTGTTGAGACTGATGTACAGGGTGGGTCCCCAGCCCAAATCTGACCAAGGCTTCATTGCCTTCTCCATGAGGTGTTTTCTGAGTCTCGACCCTCATGAGTTCTGGGGGGAAAGGAGTGAGATGCTGTACTTGTCAGAAATGTGAACCTCACCCACGCAGTAGAGGAAGTGTTGATGTTTGTCGTTCACAGAAAAGGAGCTAGAGAAGGAAACAGTTTTTGAACCCTGGGCATAATCCCAGACTTCTCAGGGGGGAAAAAAATGCTATCTAGCTATGCTGCACTAATCTATTAAAACTAAAAAACTAACTACATATGATTCTTATAGGAATGACACAATAAAAAGGAGCTGAGAACATCAAAAATTCTGATGCAAACCATGTGGTGGTAAGAAGGAACTGGAAAGGCTTTGGCCCACATCGCCCTTTATGACGTTGGTTGGGAGCATAAGGAGAGCTACTGCACGTGTGCAAGCCAATGGACAATGCCTACAAGAAATTCCGGACACAGGCGTATGATGCACATGCATATCCCACATATGAATACACATAGGGATCATCACTCAAAGAAGAATCATGATACCAAAAAAAAAAGAAAATCCTCACAATTTTTAAGCAAGTTATATTACTTTTTGGTCTGGTACCTGACTTTTGAATTCTTAGGGCGAATTTCCCCTTTGTGTAGGAGCATTTCAGAAAAAAGTTACCCTGAAATGCACAATCTGGGAGACGTCCTCTTCCTTTTACTTCTGGTTGATAGGTAGGACACTTCAATATCATCCCTTCCCTAGGCACTGATCTCAGCTCCCTCTTCTGTGCCCTACACCCTGCAGCCCTCTCTAATAGGCACTAACCCCAATCTTACTGTACTTTCTCTAGGCACTGCCCCATCCAGCTCCCACCCATTGATACAGTCTCCTGCCCCCATAACTGGCTGCTGGCCCTGCCATTTCCCTGGATGCTGCACCTGCCCAGTTCTAGGAGAGTGAAGTCAAGCTGGGGCTGACTCCCAGAAGGTTGAAGAAGAGGAAGACACTCCTGGGATACTTTCACCACCCCACCCCTTCACCTCCTTAGGGCTGAACAAAGGAACAGGATGGGAAAGAGCTACCCCCCAAGCTTGCACCCTCAGCACTTTCCCAGCTCCATGGGCTGCTCTTCCCATCCTAAGCCCAGGCAGCACATGCAGGAAAGCAGAGAAGTCCTGCTTCAGTTACTTCATTTTAATTCACATCATTATTTCAAGATTGAGACTTAAGACAGTTTCTGTAATGAACTTTAGAAGTGTAAGACAAAATTATTCTTATATGCAAATATGTACTCTGTTATAAACCATTCAATTTTAATTATAACAAAAAATGACAGGTGCTAAAATGTTCTGCTATATGCATACTGAATGAGGGACAACAAAAAGTACTGCAATACAAATAAAGACTTTACATAATATTGTTTAAAAATGAACATACAAAGGTAATTGCCACCCATTAAATCTATTTTTTCTACAGAATTAACTGAGGTACACAAAGCATAAGCCCATGCAAACCTGTAAGATTCTTCTCCTGTTAAATATTTTTCCTTAAATCCAAAACTAATGAGGAAACACTGCCTTCGGTATCTTAATACTTTTTGTGACAGTAACCATGGTTTCCTTATATATATATATATATATATATATATATATATATATATATATATATATATATATATA
>NW_020664409.1:54849166-54881379 GCF_002925995.2 Terrapene triunguis
ATATATATATATATATATATATATATATATATATATATATATATATAAGGGAAAGTGCTCCATTGTGCAAAGTGCTGTAAAGATATATATATATATTTATATTTGCTCCATTGTGCAAAGTGCTGTAAAGATATATATATATATATATTTGCACAATGGAGCCTCAATCCCAAATACAATATTTGGGTGGAATAACTTTTTTTGCAGCAGTTAGTAAATGGCAAAATAAGTTAACTAAAATAGTGACAGCAGAAAAAAGGACAAATTGAAAAGATTTTAAATACTGTATTTATAAATTACGTTACAGTTCACCACAACCATTTTAAAGCAAATAGTCACAAATATAGATCAGTGCTACAATACAGAAGTTGCCATGCTTACCTAGCATACGAATGTACAATGCAGTTTGATCAGAGCTGTCATAGGAAATTGCTCCACGTCTCTGTAAAAAATAAAGACAAACATCAATCTATTTTACGGATGATAATTAGTCTGACCCTTAAGTTGCATCTCTTGTGAAGAGCCATGGTCAACTTAATCTTTTAAAATTGACTAATTAAAAAAAAAAAATCAGTTTTTGACAGTGCATCCTAATTTTATCCTGGCAAGAGCAGAGAGGTGCCAAGAGAAGGAGGGAACTAGTAACAGAGAAGCCAGGAGAGGAGAACTGCTAGCACAGGGTCTATGACAGTGGTCCCCAAACTTTTCACATCACGCTCCCTCTTATCCATCCGTGCCTCCCCCCCCCGTGAGCCACTGTTGGAATCACGAGCGGAATCGCGCCTGGGCTGGCAGCCAGGGCCATGGCTGCGTGCAGAGCCACAGTCATATGCAGGGCAGAGCAGAGTTGGGGATAGGGACGGAGCAGAGCTCGGAATAGAGCGGGGCTGGGTGATGCTCCCTTCCCACCAGCCCCCATGGAGGCTGGCCTGGACCCCACTGCACCGCCCGAACCTTCCTCCGCGTCCCTCCTTAACGGGGTGTGCCCCACAGTTTGGGAACCACTAGTCTATGAGGAGTGCTAAAACTCCCTCCCCTCCCCCCGCACATTCCTTCTCCAGCTGCCTCGCAAAATCATGTCCTCCCTCTCCACTAGTACAACAAAAATAAGGAAAAATTGACACATGCAAAACTTTGGTTATGTTATAGGCTGCAGATACCTCAGCAGTGGCCTGTGCTCCTCATGCTCATCTAGAATGTTAAAGCTTAGTTCTCAGAACAAACATTTGCATTTTCTGCTTTTCTATTTTTCTTGTAACTAGAGGCAAATAACAGATTTTTAAGTTCACTGCAATTTTGAAAAGTTTAAAAAAATAATTCATTTTGGGCCAGACAGAAAATTAAAGTGTCAAGTTTTCAGCAAATCAAAGAAAAAAATCATTATGGGTCAAACAAAATATTCTGTTCACACCCAACACTAAACGTTTCATTTCAATTTCCTGATTTTTTTAATGCAAAATTAAAAGTAATTTCAAAATGAAAAGTCACTTTGTAGGGATATTAAAGAAGGTACTAACAGTGATTCCCCCAAGTGACAGTGACCCCCTCATAATTTGTCCCCCACACTTTAAAATCCAGTTTCACCAAGTACAAAAATCTCTTGGGTCTTCTGTTAAAACTTGTAAGCTATTGTCTGTAGAAACCATTGATTAGATCTATCCTGTGAAAGATACTTTACTACTATGTAAAACTTACAAACAAGTTAACTGACTTTGTTCTTGAAGTAATTGATACAATGTAAACAAACACTGTAAGCTGTTAAGTGACTTTCACTTCATTCAAGAGCTCCTAGGACAGACCCCCCCACCCTCTGTGATTAAAGGGCCGGGAGCCTCAAATGAATTAGCACACACTCTGAACGTGGTGGAGACAGTAAATTAAAATATGGTTAAGGTATGGAATGTATGCTGATGAATGCTTGATATACATGGATGGTTAGGGAGGTGCCAGCCTAGAAAGAAAGTATCCATCGGCCGAAGAATGTGTCAAGTGGATAACCAGAAACCCCCGGAGGGTAAACTGGAATCCACCCCATCACCTGGAAGGATGAGAAACACAAACTTTGGACAATGTGGAGCCACCAGGAATGTGCCACTTTGGACAGGAATGTGCCATCTGCTGATTGAGTCAGCAACAGCAGGATGAAACAGCTCCCATAAACTAACATAGGAATTAATTCCTATAAAAATGGACTCTAAAGACTGATGACTTTGAGTCTCTCTGCCAGCCTCCAGGAGCATCAGATGCATCTGACACAGACTCTGCTCCATCCTCATGACCAAGCTACCTGGCCAGTAACTTGGCATGAGCAACTTCTAGGCTGGTAACTATAACACCTATACAGAACTTGAATGAATGATTGTGTGAATGAATCTCTCTCTCTCTCTCTCTCTCTCTCTCTCTATATATATATATATATATGTATGTGTGTGTGTATAAGTAATAAGTAGTCAAACAACGTTGTTTACTTTTATCTTTTGCTTTATCATTATATTTACAATAAATGTGGCATCTTTGCCTTATCCCTCTTAATAAGATCCTGCTGGTTTTTATTTTATTGGTATAACATTTTGGTGGAGAATTGCGAAAGGGGGATTATTGGTAAGAAAGCCTCAGGTATTGTAAATATTGGTGTGCACACAGCCGGCTCTATAGAGAGCGGTTCTATTTTTGGTTAACCAAAGCCTACTGACCTCCGGAGGGTAGAGGCTTCATAAAAGAGCTCATAGAAACTTTAAGCTACAATTAATCTTATCCAAAGTGTTCACTGAGAAATCAGGGGTAACAAGAGCCTATAGGGCAAGGTAAAGCTGCTCGCTGAACGAGATCAGGGGTAGCAGGATAAGATAATTTAGGCTGTGTCACTCGCTGCAAGGGTTCAGGGGTGACAAAGGAAACTATACACGTGTTAAAAATGTTTAAGAAAAGACAAGGGAGAACAGTCTTAGAGGGAGGAATGGAGTTTGAAGGAGCTCCAACCTCACCTTTTGTAAAACAAATAACACCCTTTAAACAAATCCTTCAGAGATATGGGCACAGTCCTTGGACTGAACAAGCCCTTGCAGATGCTTGCTCTATTTCGGATCTAGAGGATAGATTGGCCCAATATATCCTCCTATGTAAACCCCCAAATGCAGCAAAAAGAGACGCTGCAGGGATCTGGCTGCTGTGGGAGGCTTGTAATGACAGCTACCTCCGCCTAACAGCCTGTACAGAGGAAAACTTACTGTTTCTCGCTCTGATCCTGGGAAGGATTTTTATATTAGTGTATGAACCCTCGGTGGTAGAAGCTTGAGCAATACAGAGGGAAGCTTAGCGTCTCTCCCTCTGGCCCACAGTGGGTTAAAATCATAAGATACAAATCTTGTTTTGTTAAACCAAACTCTGAAGAACATAGGAGTTTGGGCAGTGTAGTGTGGTGTTTTTTTTTTTGTTTTTTTTTTTTTGTTTGTTTGTTTTTTGTTTTTTGTGAGTGATATTGTGGTCATTTCACAATTTTGAAAGAAATGTTTAAGGAAAGGGACCAGGAAGGGTGGGGGCTGGTTAAGAAGCCCACCCTCCTTGCTAAATTGGTAGTGGAACAAAGCCTGTGCCCATGGAAAGGAAAGGTTCATTGGAAAAAGCTGGATCAGGCCCAGACAAGCAGGCAAGCAACAGATAGAGAAACTGGAAAACAGGTTGGAAGCCCTAAGGGCATAGAAGCAGGAAAAGAAGGTATTAGAAGCAGTCCGTGTCCCAGGAAGAATTGAAAGACAGGAACTGGTGAACATAGATCATCAGTTCATGCATGAAGGAGTGGAAGGGACGCTGGGAAGGTTAAAGCAAGTGGCAGAATGGAAGGGGATGAGAGATGATGTGGATACATGGGTCAGGAATTGTATACAGTGTGCCAAAGATAAAGCTCGTCCTCCACACCAGCCTCAGATGCTACAGCAAAAAAGGCTGGGACCCTGGCATAGAATCCACATTGACTTCAGGAAAGACCCTGAAAAGTTAACTCTACAGAGGCTGGAAAAAAAATTAAGCAGTTAAACTTTGTAAAAATGTTAAAAAGTACCATGTTAAAGAGAAAAGGAATTCTTGGTTTCTTTGCAGCCATTCTGAAGGAAAAATGGGCCCTTTTCCAAAGGAATGTCTGTAAATAATCCAGGTATTTGAAATCATTTGACTATGGACAATTTAGTCAAATTTGTTAAAAACATGAGGAGGTTCTATTGGAATTTAACTGACCCAAATGTATGAAGGGAATATAATCTATGTACAGCTATGTAAAAACAGCAATGTAGAAGAGATGTTAAGAAAAAGAAAATGTGTATGTATCTTTGATTCAAAGTTGCAAAACTGACAAACCTTTTTGCAAGACACAGGTAATCAGTGTTGGCTGACTTTTGGGATTTGGCATTTAACCCTTAAGGGGTAACTCGGTGCTTTACAAAATTTATAGAACCAAAGTTGTGACTGAAGCAGGGCAGTCAAAATCAGAAAAATAGGGAAAGATTCTGAACTCTTCTTGTTTGTTTGTTTTGTTGTTTTTGTGTGTGTAACAAAATAGCAGATGAGAGCTGTAGTAAAAGAATAAGAAATTAACAGTGCCCCTCTGAAGCAACAGCAGGGGTGAGGTGCACAAAACAAAAAGAAGCACTGCTAGAAACACTGAGCCTTAAGATGGCTCTGTGTAATCAGACTGTCACTTTGACAAGGGTACATGAAAACTCTGTAAAAACAAAAGGAAGCAGCTGCAGTTTGGCTTCTATGGAAAACCTGTAACAAGGTATTCCTTCAATTGGCTAAATGCAAAAATAAAAAACTGCACCAAGATTTACAAGCCTCCGCTGCAAAAGCAGAGAAATAAAATGTATGTATGTCCATTAATACCCAAATCCAGTTAAATGTCCTTAAGTTTGGGTACAGAGAGTTAAAACAGCACTCTCAAATCTTACAGCAACAGTATCAGAAGAAGGAACATTTAAGACCCCAGAAGGGGCAGATTTTTGGGACCCCTCTGGAGATTGGGAAGGGAGATATTTGGGTAAATTCCTCCTCCCAGGGCCAGAATGCCATTGCAACAGTAACAACAGTGCCTGCTTCTGCCTCAGACCTCCAGGCTATGGCAAAATGGCTGGAGATTTTAAAACAGAATTTTTTTTTTCTAGATGGAGTGTTAACGCCCTTTTACTGAGAGAAAGGAAGGATTTACACTCACAAGAAATGCACAACTTAATTAGCATTTGTGCAGCCCCAAGTACTGAACACACTGTGGCAGAGACTAAGCAGGTTCTGCCATGGTGGAAGCACTGTGCTAATTTGTTTCCAAGCTTTTATCTTTCAGGCTCTAAACCAGAACATCAGGAGAGCTGGTACCAGCTGAAAAGTTACACAGATACCATGGTTATAGTGTCGCGACAAAGTCTGTTTTCAGTGTTCTGTGTTGTATGTTCTGTGTTGTGTTGCATGTTCTGTGTCTGTCTCTAGTGGTGTCCTGTGCTAGCATTGGGTCCAGAGAAAGAGGGGATACTACACTAGACAGGACAAATGTCTTTTCTTCTCTCTACTTCCCCCATGTCCATCCAACTTATCAATCACCACTTGTGTCCAAAAGACTTTGGTCCCCAGTGCATCAGGTTTATTTTTTGTTAGGTTCTCTAATAAGCATTTTGTTATTAGGTTTTATTATTGATACTGGTACTCCTACAAATCTTATTTCTTGTGTGTATTTAAGGGTTAGGGTTGACATTTATTGTTTGATGGCTATTGCAGTATCAAACTTGGGCCTCATTTTGTTAGTCAATGTACCCAATTATTGTAATGGTAATGGTTTTATTGTATTCCCAATTATTATGATTGTGATTGTTTGCATTTCTGTTTATATTATATCTGGTGTTTAGTCAATTGTAATAATTTTAGTTATACTCACCTGGTTATAATTGTTTGGTTTGTTTACAACAGATCACCTGTGCCCTACAATGACAACAACTACTGTACTGTAATGATCATAGATCAAGGGGCGGAGTGTTGTAGGAGCAGCAGTGATCTGTATGCAAACGGCTATAGCTATGGGATGCACCGAAATGCAGATACTGAATGCAGTATGTTTCCAGCACTGTGAAACCAGACTTGCTAATTGGGGACATAATTGTAAAAATAGCACATCAACAGTCTCTGGAGGCAAAGGTATGGAAGGTTAGCCCACTCCCCATATTACACATGGGATCATTCTGGCTGCCTCGGACCTCGAGCCAGTGGGCTGGGGAGGGAGGAAAACTATTGGACACTAGAGGTTGTACCGAATGGACTCCTCAAAAGTGGGTATGCCTCACCTTACCTGTTGCCCCAGAGCCTTGTAGTAAAAATATTTCATTGGGATCATGTATGTGGGATGAATTGGATAATGACACCAAAGTATTGTACAATGGACAATGTGTATGTATCCACTCGTGGGAGGAAGTATTTTGGGAAGATGGAAGTGTTAGCAACCCCCCAGTAGATGAATGTTGTTGCCTCACAGTACCTTCTCTTAAACAGGTTAAAAAGAAAGTGACACTAACGATTATATAAATATTGTAGTGTCAAAAGGGGGATTATGTAGGGATATTAAAGAAGGTACTAACAGTGATTCCCCCAAGTGACAGTGACCCCCTCATAATTTGTCCCCCACACTTTAAAATCCAGTTTCACCAAGTACAAAAATCTCTTGGGTCTTCTGTTAAAACTTGTAAGCTATTGTCTGTAGAAACCATTGATTAGATCTATCCTGTGAAAGATACTTTACTACTATGTAAAACTTACAAACAAGTTAACTGACTTTGTTCTTGAAGTAATTGATACAATGTAAACAAACACTGTAAGCTGTTAAGTGACTTTCACTTCATTCAAGAGCTCCTAGGACAGACCCCCCCACCCTCTGTGATTAAAGGGCCGGGAGCCTCAAATGAATTAGCACACACTCTGAAAGTGGTGGAGACAGTAAATTAAAATATGGTTAAGGTATGGAATGCATGCTGATGAATGCTTGATATACATGGATGGTTAGGGAGGTGCCAGCCTAGAAAGAAAGTATCCATCGGCCGAAGAATGTGTCAAGTGGATAACCAGAAACCCCCGGAGGGTAAACTGGAATCCACCCCATCACCTGGAAGGATGAGAAACACAAACTTTGGACAATGTGGAGCCACCAGGAATGTGCCACTTTGGACAGGAATGTGTGCCATCTGCTGATTGAGTCAGCAACAGCAGGATGAAACAGCTCCCATAAACTAACATAGGAATTAATTCCTATAAAAATGGACTCTAAAGACTGATGACTTTGAGTCTCTCTGCCAGCCTCCAGGAGCATCAGATGCATCTGACACAGACTCTGCTCCATCCTCATGACCAAGCTACCTGGCCAGTAACTTGGCATGAGCAACTTCTAGGCTGGTAACTATAACACCTATACAGAACTTGAATGAATGATTGTGTGAATGAATCTCTCTCTCTCTCTCTCTCTCTCTCTCTCTATATATATATATATATATGTATGTGTGTGTGTATAAGTAATAAGTAGTCAAACAACGTTGTTTACTTTTATCTTTTGCTTTATCATTATATTTACAATAAATGTGGCATCTTTGCCTTATCCCTCTTAATAAGATCCTGCTGGTTTTTATTTTATTGGTATAACAACTTTATACCAAAAAAAATCAAAATGTTTCATTTAGAAAATGTCAAAAATGTGCAGCTTGCTGCAGGATTTCAAAAGGGAAAATTCTGTCTTACTGGTCACTTTTCATTTAAAGAGCATGTCTACTCTTAAAACGCTAGTGTTTAAGTTGAAGACGCTCCTCTTCCGATGGGAGACCTTCTCCTGTCAGCGTAGTTAATCCACCTCCCCAAGAAGCAGTAGCTATGTCAACAGGAGAAGCTCAACTAGGGAGTTAAGTTAGTATAACTACTTGTTCAGGGATATGGATTTTTCACACCCCTGAGCGATGTAGTTATATCGATATAGGTCTGAAGTGTAGACCTGGTCTAAAACTCACCATGTCAGACAGTCTTCACAGAGGGTCATGCCCTGACAAGTGTGACGTTGCACTCCATATGTTTATGGAAATATACTTATGAGTGTAAATATAATGTAACTGGAATATGCTTTATGCAAAAGGTCTCTTGTAAGGTATCATTACAAAGCTTATGATCTACTGAGTGTGTTGATCCTATTTGTATAAATGTATCATTCTTGTACCTGAAGCTAGAAATATGAAGTGTTACTCTGAACTCCTATTGTAACTATGCCAAGTGTGGGCCATTAATGGTGGCTTGGAATCTTGATGGCTCCGATCAACTAGGACAATTGGTGGTAAGTAAATGGCTCTGTTTACTTGCAATCCTCCACGACATATGTGCGGGCCAGTCCTGGAGAATGCAGGGGGGCTCACAGGACATGTGACCATGTCACCTGCTCCTGGAATCCATCTTTACCTTGGTGCTTTTCCATTTAGAAGGAGGGGTGGGAACCCAGAGAGAGACATAAAGGATTCCTGCCTTGTGCCAAAGCTGTATAAGGGGTTGGAACAGAACAAAGCAGGCTGCAGTCATGAGAAATCCCCTAGCTACCACCTGAGCTGGAACAAGGACTGTACCAGGGAAAAGATTGGTCCCAGACTAGAAAGGAGTCTAGTCTGTGAAAGAAACTTATTGGAACATCTCTGAGGGTGAGATTTACCTGTATTCAGTTTCTTAAATGTATTAGGCTTAGACTTGCGTGTTTTGATTTATTTTGCTGTGTGATTTACTTTGTTCTGTCTGTTATTACTTGGAACCACTTAAATCCTACTTTTTATATTTAATAAAATCACTTTTGTTTATTATTGAACCCAGAGTAAGTAATTAATACCTGGGGGAGCAAACAGCTGTGCATATCTCTCTATCAGTGTTATAGAGGGTGGACAATTTATGAGTTTACCCTGTATAAGCTTTATACAGAGTAAAATGGATTCATTTGGGGTTTGGATACCATTGAGAGCTGGGTGTCTGGATGCTAGAGACAGGAGCACTTGCTAAGCCGTTTTCAGTTAAGTCTGCAGCTTTGGGGGCGTGGGTCAGACCCTGGGTCTGTGTTGCAGCAGATTAGCGTATCTGGCTCAACAAGACAGGGTTCTGGAGGCTCAAACTGGCAGAGAAAATGGCCTTAGAGATAGTCTCAGCACATAAGGTGACAGTCCTAAGGGCGTCTCTGTTACCGAACCCGTCACAACCAGATCTTTACTCTGAAATTGAGTTAGGACTACCACTCCGGAAGAACTCCCCAGAACAATATCTTACAACACAGAGAAATATTAACTATATAAACGTTTATTCAACTCAAACCATTTGCAGCAAAGCCTTGAGATGAAGTTTAGGGATCTCCTGAGGGATTTCTGTTCCTTTTCAAGCTACTTAAACAAGTGAGCATTAGCCAGAAAAAACCCTGGACATAATGCAGTCCTCTGAGGGACGGGTCATACTGTCTGACATGAAGAGTTCTAGAATGAAAACTCACAGGTAAGACAGAATTTTCCCTCCCAATCCCCTTCACATCAGGCAGGCTTCACAGTGGGATGCAAAAGAGCAGTAAATCATCCCTAAGGAGGGATGGAGGATTCAGTTTAACCACGTAAGATTTAGAAGGAATTTAAGAGTTACTGGGCACCCTGTTTCATAACACCCTTCTACGAGCAAGGCTAAGGTGGTGACTCTATAGTGCTTGAGAGCATGAACAGAAGGCCCCATAGTAATATTGCAGACCTCAGAAGACATGTGATTTTTACACCCACAAAGTCACTGCTCTTTTCACAGAGCGTATGGTCATGAGAGGAATTACACCTGAAACTACTCTATATATACACCTTTATTCTCTGAAATCTCTGTTCACATCTAACTTATGCATTTTCCTCCCTTCAGATATTTGAATTAATCCAGGACAATACCACCACTTCCTATTATATGAAGACTGTGGGGATGGAGAACGATCATGTTTGACAGATCATGTAACTGAGGTTTCACTGATAGCATGGCAAACTCTGAAATTTAATCAAAGAGATGGTGAGTCGGCAAGATGCTTTCAATGAGAAGAGGAAGACACCTACCAACTGTGAAGCTGAAAGGTGGTTTTAATAGGATTTATAGCACACAGAGCAAGAACATGACAGGAATATGCATATTGCCAGAGGATTAAAAGATTGATGGTCCCTCAGGAATCTGTTACGTGACTAACAAGAGTCTCATGGGTTTCTTACAGGGCAATATACTTGCAGTTGTTGACTTCTCTTTCCAAGAAGTGTTGGCCTTAAGCCCAATGAACATAGCATCTTGTAAAAACACTAGAATGTCATTTGCCTTTGTCCAGATGTGTATCCCCTGTAATACCAATATCTAAACCACAAGTGATACTTTTAATTTGGATAACATTTAAGAATTTCTCCTGAGATACTAGGAAGGTGTTCACTGCCTTTGATTAAATGACTGTAGTTCCTTCCTTTCAGCTTTGAAACTGTTGGGCTGGTCAGCACTGAATTTTGGCTAAAAGACAGGTCCATGTTGCATTGTTTTGTGTGCATGTTGGGAGTGGGAAACGAAGTTCCAGTTACATTTAAATCTAGTCTGAGAACCAAGATATGAGGGTTAATGAGAAGGTGATTATAATGACTGGCCTGTTCCTACACAATCTTTATTATCTTTACCCTTAGTGGCTGAGGAGAGGAAAGGCGCAAAGGAGGCCTTTCAGCTCACTTCAGAGATAAGGGGCCCATGGCCTCCACTTTTGAGTGTCTCTTCCTCACATGGTACCTTTTTTGATTTTCCAAGTAAACTTGGATATATATAGGTTCAAATGCGTCCAACTTGGCCTGTGTGTGGTATTACACTCCATATTCTTCATAGAGATATTGTTATGATGTGATTATGACCTCCTGAGGTCCCTTCCAACCCTGATATTCTATGATATTCTATGGCATAACTGTGATGTATTTTTATACAAGCTAGGTCATGTGACATATTGTTGAAAAGGTTATGATTTACTGAATATGATTATCCTATTTGGATGGATATATCATTTTTGTATCTTGAGTTAGGAATATTGTCTATGCATCTATTACAAATGTGTTTACACCTGGGGAACTCCCACTAGGCAGAATGCAATAAGTCTAAATGGCTGGTTGGGAAGGGCCATTAGGGAGAATAATAGGTCTCAGAAGATGCTAATCTCCCACTGGGGAGCCTTCCTGGGGATGCTAGAAACAGCCTCTGAGTCATGGCTGCAGTGGCCCTACAGGGACATGTGACCAAGTCACCTAGTACTGAACTCCATGAAAATACTAGTGTTTTTCCACGGACCTGGTGTGGGAATTGAACTGGGAGATAAAGGGTTCCCACTGTATGTTAAATCTATTTAAGGCACCAGAGTGACATCATCGTCGTTCATTCTTCACTGACTCCTCCCTCCAAGAAAAAAGACTGCTGGAAACACTTAAGAAAAAAAAGACTGAACTAGAGGAGAATGGCTGAACCCAGGCTAGAGGGTTGTCTAGCCTGTGAAAGGAATAACTGGAGTTTTAAGCTACAAGTAAGTGCAGCTTGCCTTCAAGAATCTCTACAATCTGCCTAAAACAACATTTAGGGTAAGAATTTGCTACGCATATCCAATTTCTTTAGTATATTAAGCTTAGATTCCGTGTTTGTTTTATTTACTAAGTAATCTGCTTTGATCTGTTTGCTTTCCCTTAAAATCTATCTTTTGTAGTTAATAAATTTATTTTGTCTAAGATCACTGGGTGGAAAACATTATTGGGGGGCAAAAGCTGTTGCGTATCTTCCTCCACATTGAGGGAGGGGACGAATTTCATGAGTTTACGCTGTACAGATCTCTGTGCAGCGCAAGATGGTATAATGTTGGGTTTATTCTCGGGGGGGGGGGGGGGGGGGGGCTGTGGAGTAGGGGGCAATTCCTTAGCTGACTCTTCCCATGCAGAGCTGATTTCAGCATGTGTGTGTTTCTGCAGCTGGGTGTGTCCCTAATGAAAACATGCATTGTTTATTATATGGCTGTGGTGTTTAATACTTTAATATGTACTGACAAATTGAATTTGTTCATTGTTCTCAATCCAGAGAAGCTAGTCATAAGTACAGATACCAGACCCCCATGTAGGGGTGGGGAAACATATCTGGACTTTTGTATGATTCAGGGGGACAGGACTGGGGGTGGTAATGTAGTTCAAGGACACATGGAGTATAACCTGCCTTGTGCTATGGACCACCAAGCTCACATCTCCATTTCCCAGCCCATGATTCTTCAGAACATGTTAACTGCTAAGAAGGCAGAAAACCTTCAGAATTACTTACAGAAGTAGCCTTGTTCATGTACTGGATGGAAGCTTTCACTTTATTCCTCAGAGTTCTATCCCAAGAAGGAAAGTAATGGTCAGCTGACTTTTCAAGACTGTATATCTCTTTTGAGATGGGGCGATCATATCTGCATGCAGTATTCAAGATGTGGGCATACCAGGGATTTATATAGAGAATAGGATATTTTCTGTCTTATTGTCTATCCCTTTCTTAATGATTCCCAACGTTCTGTTCACTTTTTTGATTGCTGCTGCACATTGAGTGAATATTTTCAGAGAACTATCCACAATGACTCCAAGATCTCTTTCTTGAGTGGTAACAGATAATTTAGACCCCATCATTTTATATGTATAGTTAGGATTATGTTTTCCAATGTGCATTACTTTGCATTTATCAACATTGAATTTCATCTGCCATTTTGTTGCCCAGTTATCCAGTTTTGTGAGATCCCTTTGTAACTCTTTTCAATCTGCTTTGGATTAACTATTTTGAGTAGTTTTGTATCATCTGCAAATGTTGCCACCTCACTGTTTACCCCTTTTTCCAGATCATTTATGAATATGTTAAACAGTACTGGTCCCAGTACAGACACCACTATTTACCTCTTTCCATTCAAAAACTGACCATTTATTCCTACCCTTTGTTTCCTACCTTTTATCCAGTTACTGATTCATGAGAGGACCTTTCCTCTTATCCCTTGACAGCTTACTTTGCTTAAGAGCCTTTGGTGAGGGACCTTGTCAAAGGCTTTCTGAAAATCTAAGTACACTATATCCACTGGATCCACCTTGTCCACATGCTTGTTGACCCCCCTCAAAGAATGGGGCATGATTTCCCTTTACAAAAACCATGTTGACTCTTCCCCAACAAATTATGTTCATCTATGCGTCTGACAATTTTGTTCCTTACTATAGGTTCAATCTGTTTGCCTGGTACTGAAGTCAGGCTTACTGGCCTGTAATTGCCGGGATCAACTCGGAGCCCTTTTTAAAAATTGGCATCACCATTAGCTATCTTCCAGTCATTTGGTTCAGAAGCTGATTTAAATGATAGGTTACAGACTACAGTTAGTAGTTCTGCAATTTCACATCTGAGATCCTTCAGAACTTTTGGGTGAATACCATCTGGTCCTGGTGACTTATTACTGTTTAGTTTGTTCCAAAACCTCCTCTAATGACACCTCAAGCTGAGACAGTTCCTCAGATTTGTCACCTAAAAGGAATGGCTCAGGTTTGGGAATCTCCCTCACATCCTCATTGGTGAAGACCAATGCAAAGAATTCATTTAATTTCTCCGCAATGGCCTTGTCATTCTTGAGTGCTCCTTTAGTATCTCATTTGTCCAGTGGCCCCACTGGTTGTTTAGCAGGCTTTGAAAGTGCAGGGGCCTAAATTTTGGTAAGAATGGTGGTTTAAGCTCTCTTTTGAAAAATAAGTTTATAGCCCTACTATTACAAAAATGTGAAAAAATGCAAACAAATGCATTGTTTTTCTGAATAAGGAGACAAGCAGTTCTCATGCCTCTACTGTTCATAGCTTCCAAATAGTAGATTGTACTGCATTAACCTTACACTGCTATTTGTGAAAACTATTAGCAACAGCTGTGATCAGGCACTGGATTTATTCACCCCAAAATTGGATTGGAGAAGAGAATAGACCTTTTTCCTCCTCCAGCAGCCAAGTAGCTCTGGGCAGTAGACATATCCTTGCCCCCACCAGGTGTAGCAATCGGGGTTTGGAAGAGGGGGAGGAAGAAATAAAGATTCTTTCTGATAGTAGTCAACATAGTTAAACTTTTAATTTTTCAAGTATCTACTAGCCCGAGTCTGATGGAGCCCAAAGCAGGGTCCAGGAAAGTCCCAGGACTTGTAGCTTAGTGATGCACCTAGGTTTCTCACCAGGGCATTACTTCTGGAATTCACTAATGAAATAACTCCTTGTGTTTTGTATCTTTCCATGGATAGGAAGGTGACTGGTAAGTTTGTCAAACCACGCTCCTTTGGTCCATCATGTTTTAAAAATCAATTAGATATTGTCTCACTGACTGATATATTTCTTTAATGAAGCTTTAAACACCCTTAACCACAGAAGTGTTGGGCAGTAATTTTGTTTAAGCCTTCCCTCCCAAAAATATTAAAATGTTTTCTTAAGTATTACCCTCTTCCTTCTATAGTTATTATTCCTGCTAATATTCCTGACAGGAAGTTATCCTGGGTAATATTGCAAGATTTTACATCCTTTTTTACTTCTCATGTTCTAAATTCACATGAGAAACTACATTAAAAGAACATTAAGTTTGCAAAATCAGCCATTCAAAATTTAGGAAATGCCAGAATTAAGATTGCCTGTGCAACCTTAATTTGGCTCCTTTGTGCATATGCATTATGATATAGGCTTTAGCTACATGGTCACATACTAATTTTTTTCCCACTGGACCCCTCCCTCATTCAATGCACATGATAGATGGTGTGCAGTTAGTGAGCAGCTATTCAATACCCTATTTCATCCTCATTGTTCAACATATGACCAGGGTCATCCCTAAGGGGGTGTGGGGCCTGGGAAAAATCAGCCTCCTCACTAGTCTCCTCACCGTCTTTCCGGCGCACCGTCTTTCCGGCGCACCCTCTTCCCCCCGCCCACCGCTCTCCTCCTCGCCATCTACCCGCCTGCCCACTGCTTGCCTCCCCACTAGTCTCCTCGCTGTCCGTCCAGTGCATCACCCCCCCCGTCCACCTGACCGCCGCTCTCCTCGCCACCCGCCCACCTCCTCACCCCGTCCCGACTGCCCGCCTGCTGCTCACCTACTCTCCCGCCTGCCCACTGCTTGCCTCTCTGCAAGTCTCCTCGCCGTCCGTCTGGCGCACGCCCCCATCCACCCTCCCGCCTCCTCACCCCCTCTCTCATGCCCACCTGCTGCTCACCTCCCCATTCGCCTCCTCACACCGCTCACCCGCCTCCCTCCTCACCTCCCTGCCCACCTCCTCACCTGAACATCGGGACAAATGGCATCCCGATCGTACATTGGTCAGGACGCACGACAAAGGGCTAAATATCAGGACAGTCCCGATTTTATTGAAGCGCAGAGGCCCCCAGAGTGCGGGGCCTGGTGCGTTTGCCCCGATTTGCCCTACCCAAGGGACAGCTCTGCATATGGCCTTAGTCTTTATTTACTACATACAATTCAAACCCTGCTCTGAAGACAGATTTCTGCCTGAGCTTTTCTATGACATTCATCACTGAATCTGAGTGCTTCACAAACATTAATTTATCTTTATAGAATATCTGGGAGGTAAGGGAGTGGTATTACCCTTATTTTACAGGGGGGATTTTATATGTTCAAAGCACAGTTCCCATTGACTTCAAATGCAGCCGTGAGTGCTCAGCACTTCTGCAAACCAGATCCCAGTGTCTCAAGCTGGGCATCCAGAAAATGAGACGCACACAATTAGTACCTACCTGTGAAAAGTTCAGTTTAAGTGACTTGCTTTTATCACAGAGGAAATCTGTGGCACAGGCAGGAATAGAATTCAGTTCTCCATGGCAGCATTTCTCTACCTTAACCACCAGACAGTCCCCTCTCTGCCTACAATCCCTGCCTCATTCACTACACACCTTTCAACTTCTGTAACAAAATAAAGCAAGGGTCCTATAGATATCAGCCTGCTTCATTACACAACCCCAATTCATCCCCAGAGCATGTCCTTCCTTTGCAATGAATGAGGGTCCTATGGAAAAAGTAGTATGTGCTCATTTAATTAAAACTTGTATCATAATGCATACACACATGGGTGCCAAATTAAGGTTGCACACAGCCAACTTAATCCTGGCATTTTCCAACTTCTGAGTGCTTGACTTTACACAAAACACTAAGATAAAAACAGTGAGGTTGCAATATCCTAGGTCCTTGTAAGGCCTGTCTAATGGCCCCTTTCCCCTGCTCAGACAGCCCCTCAGCCAGCACAAGCCACTGCAGAAGTCACGGAAAGTCACGGAATCCGTTACTTCCGTGACCTCCGTGACGGATGATGCATAATTCAGTCATGAATAGTTCAGTCCCAAGAAGGAGCAATGAAGGGATGGAGCATGCTCAGGGGATGCTGTATACACAGTCTGATTTGCACTAGAAGCTGTGAGACAGTTGAGCACACTCAGCAAGGGAAGAATCTTCAGAGACTTTATCTTCAGTTTTAGCAACTTGTTGACTAAGCATGTGCAAACTTTGATTTTTCAAAGGCTTATAACTTGGCCAAATTTGGATAGATTTTCAGGGGGGTGGTACAAGGCACATTCCTGGCCCAAGGCCACCTCCCTGCCAAATTTCAGAGCCTCTAAAGCAGGGGTGGCCAACCTGTGGCTCTGGGAGAGCTGATGGGGGGGGCTGCTGACATATTACTATGGCTCTTTGGCAATGTACATTGGTACATTCTGGCTTCTTCTCAGGCTCAAGTTGGCCACCCATGCTCTAAAGCATGGGGGCACTAAGATACGGACTCAAGAATTTAACATTGGTTTTGCTGAGGTGTTTTTCTCTAGCCTTGTTCTCAGAAACGGCTGAACCATTTTGGCTGAAATCTTCCCAAAAGTTCAGCCTGAGGCAGAAACCGTGCATGGAAAATTTCTGCCAACACAGTTAGATTCTGACAAAGGTATAAGCTATTGAAAAGAATGTCTTATAATGGGAAGTGTTGGGCAACCTTAATCGGCCATGCTACCAGCCCTGCCTATAATATTGACCAAACCTTGATGTTTCCTTTAATTTCCAGATATATAAAGCAGTTACTTGTTTTTAAAACTTCCTATTCAAAAAGAGTCCACACAAAAACTTACACAGAGGACAACTTTCTAATCAACCTTTATAGAACAAGTTACAATATTTTTAAACTACTCTATATGCAACCACCATAGTTTCTCTTCCACTTGGATATAATTGTTTATAAACAGGCAAACTCCAATTGAAACCAGGTCCTTATGATAACTCTTCATAGGTACAAGATCACGACTTTCAGTTTATTTAACCCCACGACAGAGTCTGTTACATTTTCATTACTATGAGTTACTGCTGCTTCCATTTAAGAAATATTAAGAAATTAAAAGCTTCATAATTTTTACGTTCTTGAATTATGCTAAGACACTTCACTGTACAGATAAATGATAAAAGTGTTATGGGAAGCACAAATAGTAAACAGTAACAAAAAGTATGGCTTGCCTTAGGACAGGAGCAAAAGATTCTGTCTCCAAGCATTAACCTAAACTTATCCTTATCCTGGTCAAAACAACATCTGGGGCTGAAATTCTTTCAACGCTCGGTGCAGGTGAAGCACAGTAGCCTATGGTAAGAAAAATATCACTGCTGTTTCAGTGGCTGCAAGAGCAAGTAATGGTTACCAGTGACCACAGATGGATGCACAAGCTATCTACTGCAATAGGGTTCAAGATTCCCCACACGTTTCCATGTTTGGCATCAAGCACCTTTATTCTCTTCACAGACTAATACTAAAAAGGAGGAAATGGTGCAATTCCTTCTGTCACTATCCCTAAAAGTCAAAAAATAACTTGGAAAAAGGATGTTGTGACAGAAGTGCGACATCTAGAACCTGGACATGACAACCATGACATCAAGAAAACGTATAGTTTTGGAAAAACTTCTGGCTCAACACATCTTCAGTCTGAATTATGCTGAATATAATATATTATTTTTGGCATACAAATTCCTCACATTTCAAAGATTGAATCATATGCCAGTGTAATTTAGAAACAAACTGAAAAGGGCCCCCACGTCAATTAACTCCTATGTTACTGAATAACCATTAAAAAAATCAAATTAGATGCTGCATTAATACAAAAATGACCTTAATGTATTATTTCAGATGAGTATTTCACTTTTAAATTTCTTTTTTGGCTACAGAAGTCTAAAGCCCTAATATAAGTATTTAATTTAATTTCAGCTCACACAGTACAAATAATATACTTGACTAATTAAAGGAAACAATGGCTGAACATTTTAAGCCTCAAATTTAATCTGCTTTGTTACCACCAAATCTGGAAAGTCTCTCCTTCAGAGCAGACTGTCTATACACAATATCCTCTCCAGCCCTCATGTCTTTTTTAAAATGACTATAACCGGTGAAAGTTTGAAAAGAAACTAACTCCGAAAGTTAAAAACTTCCAGTGTGGGATATCCACCAACTGTGTAACAATGAGCCTAACCATTAATCAAGTTCCTTTGAAATGATGAAAACATACCTAAAATGAACTCCAGAGGCCATTTGTTTTTGAAAGTAATGTTTTTTCAGAGTTTCAAGCTTTCATGGCTCTTCCCTGCTCCCCAGCCTAAGGGCCTGCCTACACTTCCCCCCAGTTCAAATTACAGGGGTGTAAATAGCAGTGCACACTAAAATGCTGCTCTTTAACTTCCCTTTGTGGATGTTCTGGGTACAAACTAAAGGTTCCTACTTCACCTTAACATAGTCCTGTTTGAAGAGGACTACTTTAGTACAAACTAGGAACTTTTTAGTCCACACCTGCAGCATCCACATAGAGGAGTTACAGCACAGCACTCGGTGCACAATGATATTCAGACCCCAGTAGTATGGACTGCGAGGCAGTGCAGACATGCCTTAAATTACATATACTTCTCTCTAAACAGATCAGATCTTTCTTCATTACACCTACCTCACCAAACCAATTGGACTTATTTCTTTCCTCAACTCCCTACCCCAAGCAGACCAATAAGTCTTTAGAACCCTTAGCTTTTTCTAAATCTGTTTAAATAGTTTGGTCCTATCCACATAACATGCCAAAGTTTTAACAGTTACAATTCAGCACTACACTTGAGACCAAGTGTGGCCAGGGCCTCAGGGCCAATAGTTTCGCCACATAGGGCAGTCAGTTGAGTGTCCTAAGTAAATCAAGTGTGCAATGCATTCTCAAGAGCCTTTACTACTAAAACCCTGGAACATGTTACATCTGAAAGGTGGGAGGAATAGCTCAGTGGTTTGAGCACTGGCCTGCTAAACCCAGGGTTGTGAGCTCAAACCTTGAGGGGGCCATCTACAGCAAAATCAGTACTTGGTCGTGCTAGTGAAGGCAGGGGGCTGGACTCGATGACCTTTTGAGGTCCCTTCCAGTTCTAGGAGATAGGATAACTCCATTAATTTAATTTTTTTTTTGTGGGGGAGGGATAGCTCAGTGGTTTGAACATTGGCCTGCCAAACCTGGGGTTGTGAGTTCAATTCCTGAGGGGGCCACTTAGGGATCTGGGGCAAAAATCTGTCTGGGGATTGGTCCTGCTTTGAGCAGTGGGTTGGACTAGATGACCTCCTGAGGTCCCTTCCAACCCTGATATTCTATGAAATCACTAGCCAGAAAGGCCCAGCAGAAAGCCTGGGAACTTCCTGAAACCATAATTATAGTGGGAATGTAGCACCACTATTGTTACGTTTGGAATGAGTTTCCTGTTTAATAGCTAATTTTTCAAGGTCTCTAAAACCCACGTTTACTCAGATTGTCTTTAAAAACTGCTGTGCTTTGTCAGGACCTGAGGGCAAGTTTAGTGGTACAGTAACTCCTCACTTAACGTTGTAGATATGTTCCTGAAAAATGCGACTTTAAGCAAAACTATGTTAAACGAATCCAATTTCCCCATAAGAATTAGTGTAAAATAGGGGGGGTTAGGTTCCAGGGAAATTTTTTTCACCAGACAAAAAAACTATATATATACATATATACACACAGTATACGTTTTAAACAAACAATTTAATACTGTTCACAGCTATGATGCTTGTGAAGCTTGGTTGAGGTGGTGAAGTTAGAGCGTGGAAGAGGGTGAGATATTTCTCAGGGAATGCCTTGCTGCTAAATCAGTGGTTCTCAAACTTTTGTACTGGTGACCCCTTTCACATAGCAAGCCTCTGAGTGCAACCCCCCCCCCCAATATAAATTAAAAGTACTTTTTTATATATTTAACACCATTATAAATGCTGGAGGCAAAGCAGCGTTTGGGGTGGAGGCTGACAGCTCGGGACCTCCCATATAATAACCTCATGACCCCCGAGGGGTCCCGACCGCCAGTTTGAGAACCCCTGTGCTAAATGATGAACTAGCACTCGGCTGAGCCCTCAAGGGTTAACACGTTGTTAATGTAGCCTTTCACACAAGGCAGCACGAACACGAGGGAGGGGAGACAGCCTAGCAGAAAGAGACAGACACACACCTTGTGTGTGGAAGAGAGAGAGAAATGCACACTGCCCCTTTAAGTAAGCTGACCCACTCTTAAGTGTATTGTCTTTTTAAGTGGATCAGGAAGTTGAGAGAGCAGCTGCTGCCCCAGGCTCTCTCTGGCTCTCACTCCGTGTCCCCACCCTGCTCTATATGGAGAAGGGGTAAGCGGGGTGTAGGAACGGGGGGAGGGGGACACCCTGACATTAGCCCCTCCTCTTCCTCCTCCCCGCACAGCAAGCAGGAGGCTCGGGGAGCACCTCCAAGGCAGAGAGCAGGAGCAGCACATGACAGTGGGGGGAGGGATAGCTGCAATTGCTAGCCTGCTGGGCAGCTGCAGCACAGGGAACTTAGGGGAGTGGGGAGCTGATAGGGGGGCTGCCAATCCACCCTGGTTCCAAGCCCCCACCAGCTAGCTGCAACAGGCTGCTTTTCCTACAAGCAGTGGACAAAGCAGGCGGCTGCCAAAAGACATTAGAAGGCAGCATTGCACAACTTTAAACGAGCATGTTCCCTAATTGATCAGCAACGTAACAGCGAAACAACATTAACCGGGACGACTTTAAGTGAGGAGTTACTGTACAGATTTGGAGTCATTTGGTCAAGGCTTTACAAGATATTGACAGATCCTTTTTCTGAGGGGAACACTAAAATTTCCTGGGTCTTACAACTTTTCTGGAGCCACCTAGGCTATCCTATTGATCTGCCCTAAATGACATCAATCATGACTGCACTCTGCTCAAGTCCAGCATCCACTGCCACTTTAGAGAAGCAATGTTTAAGCTACTCAAGTTAATTTTACAAACTGGATCATGCTTGGGCAATGCATAACAGACAGTGATTCATGCTGCAGGACTGTTATTCATATGCTCTGTGCCTGCAGTGCTCCCTATCATCTGAAAGGGAAGAGTACTGTGTCATCTGTCAGAGGCAAGTTGGAATGTTGCTCAATGAGAGCAAAGTTAAGGTTACAATGCAGGGCTGATGTGTCATAATGCATTTCCCAGCTTTCACAGGTTTACATTAGTTTTAGCTCAACTGTATTTCATCCTTCTGAGAGGTTTAAATATAGTGCCACTTGACATTAGTGGCACTTAACATTCTGGAATTAACTCTGCTAAAAAGTGTTTTTGGCAGTAAATTTCCCTTGTTTTGACCAAGCAAGCTGGTATGATTAAGTTTTCAGAGTGGTAGCCGTGTTAGTCTGTATCAGCAAAAACGACGAGGAGTCCTTGTGGCACCTTAGAGACTAAGTGGCTGGGTCATTACAAAACCTAAACTTAATTTCCCAAATACTAATTTCTCCCTACTGTTACTCACACCTTCTTGTCAACTGTCTGTAATGGGCCACTCTCTTACCGCTTCAAAAGTTATTTTTCCTCTCTTGGTATCCTGCTGTTAATTGCTTTATCTCATTAGACTGACCTCACACTTGGTAAAGCAACCTCCATCCTTTCATATATTTATACCTGCTCCTGTATTTTTCACTTCATGCATCTGATGAAGTGGGTTCTAGCCCACAAAAGCTTATGCCCAAATAAATTTGTTAGTCTCTAAGGTGCCACAAGGACTCCTCATTGTTTTTGATGGTATGATTAAGAGGCACCTGTTGGTGGGGCACAAGGGATCTTCCTGGCCCATATTTTGCTGCCACTCACCTACAAACTCTGTGGTCCTCCCTAGCCCAGCAGAAAAAGTCAGATATTTGCCTGGCACTAAGGTGGTACTCCTTTATTTACTGCCTGCCTAGAAATGCTATGAGACACAGAGGTTGTAGGCCACACTGTGCACAACAGGGCAGGGCTGCTTCAGAGAAGACCAAGATCCAAGCTATTGGCTATCAGTGGTGACACGGGGTGCCTGTTATGCCTTGCTGAAACTGACTAACGAAAACAGCTATTAGTCAAGTATCTCAGCTCTCCAAGGCTCAAGAAGGTGGGGCCATCTTTACATTAGACACTAAGATTTGGCTCTTTGGGAAGGTCTAGGAACTAACCTACAAGAGAATTGTATTTAACCGAATGTGCTCTTACAGGAAGTTTTTTCATTTAACCTGCTGAAATGTGGTGTCCTCTGAAAAGTGTTTTAAAATGGTGTGCTGTTCCATTTTTGTGTTTAATTTGCAAATAAAAAGAGGCTCGAATTTTTTATTTTTTTTTATTTTAAGAAAAATGGCAGCCCTCATCCTGCAAGATGAAAGTTGATTTAGGTTATTTCTTCCTCATACACTATTTATTCTTCCTGCACAGAGGACAGAATGACTGATGTGTTATTTCAACTTCCTGTCTTTACACCAGTACCAGAAAGATTCTCCAAACTTAGTAAGACTTAAAGCAACAGGTACAAAAACTAGAAGAGTTTAAAACTGACTATGTCAGAAGCCATTTAGCTGAAACTCTGTTTATACTAATGTTCCAAATTCAGTTCCTGGCCAACTGCAGTAGAGGCTTTTAGATAAATCACTATCTGAATTGTCTACACCCATAAGTACTCTAACATTTTTGTTCCAATGATATGTTTTGTACTTGACAAGATGATCATGGTCAAATATTTTCTGTACATTTTGCAGCATAAACACAGGACACGTTAGGAAACCATTGGGATGTAACACTGGTATTTGGTTTTGTTTTATTTTAACCCTGTCAAATTAGCTTCTTGTGAGTACCACAGAAGAGGCTTAAATAGACATTTAAGAAAGAGAAGGTGTGGTTGCCTGGTTCATTTAGCTTTTGCAAATGAAAAGCAAATGATGGGGGAAAACCTGCAAGTATTAAACTGAAACCACCTCTGGTGCATCCTGGCTGAAACTAAAAATATAACATGAGGTTTCAACAAAAGAAACATTTCTCCTTACCACCTAATTATATATTTTTTTTAAAAGGGACACCAACTTGAAATTATATTTTTTCCTCTGAAGATTTTTGCATACTTCTTACAAGTAGCAAATATGGTTAACTTAAAATCAAAGTTCTCTTTTTCCAGTTTTACAATATGCATTTGACAGCATTTTATGTACAGTTAGTTTCACTGTTTTACTGACTGTTTCACTTCCTGCCTTATGCATTAGCAAGAAAGACATAACCCTTAAGCAGGATTGTAGAAGGTGCTCATATGCATGCTCTTTACACTCTGCAAGGTGATGTTATTTGGTAACCCAAGCAGAGCTACTCCTGCTCTTTGTAGTTTCATGCTGGAGAATCACCTCTTGTCTGGACCCCTGCAACTGACTAAAGAGCACTGGGAGCCTGAAAATTCTTATTCACTCCCCAGACACCTACTCAGGACAAGAAACCTGAAAAGGAGACTGGGGGAGCCTCCTTCAATTGCTGGACCTTGAAATGGTGCCCCAAAAGCTTTTAGCAGAGGCTGGAAGAAACAACCCACACAGCCATCTTCCGGACTTAAGGGAGAAGTAGGGATTAGAAAAACCAGGTGAACCCAGGAAGGAATGGAGAAGCCCCACCCATCCCAAAGATCCAAGAATAATCAAGAACAGCTTGCCCTAGAGAGAGGTCATCTCCACACACAGGTCTATGAGTCTTCACTTGGGGGCACACTATCCTCATAGGAGAGGTGGAGCTATTGAAGGGCTAGAAGAGACACCCAATTAGCTTTCTTTAGACAGAGTTGGAAAAAGAAGTGAAATCAAAACAGATTCATCAGGGGTTTCCCCATTTCAGTTCACAGGGGCAGGGAGATTAAATTCACGTGACATTGTAAACAAGAAGCGGGCACCATTATCTCCTGCAAATGTAACCAAACTTGTTTGTCTGAGCAATTGGCTGAACCAGAAGTAGGACTGAGTGGACTTGTAGGATCTAAAGTTTTACATTGTTTTATTTTTGAATGCAGTTATTTTTGTTTATAATTCTACATTTGTAAGTTCAACTTTCATGATCAAGAGATTGCACTATAGTACCTGTATTAGGTGAATTAGAAAATACTATTTCTTTTGTTTTTTTACAGTACAAATATTTGTAATAAAAAATAAATATAAAGTGTGCACTTTGATTTCAATTACAACAATACAATATTTGAAAATGTAGAAAACATCCAAAAATATTTAAATAAATGGTATTCTATTATTGTTTAACAGCACGATTAATCACAATTAATTTTTTTAATCGCTTGACAGCCCTAATTTTTAGCACAAACTGTTTTGTTTGAAGTGTGACAAAAACAAAATTGGTAAGCATATTGCACTGTAAGTGTTACTCCGCTCCTGCCCTGAAGGGCTTAAAATAGCCCTGCGGAGGGCTGTTGCTGGCAGAAAGCAGCTACTTGGCTGACTGGGGAAGTAACCGCAATGGGGCATGACCCAATCAGGCCCCAGCTGGCCTGTATAAAAAGGCTGTGAGCCAGAGGCCCAAAAGAAGTCTCTCTCTCTCTCTCTCTCCAGGCTGGGACAGAGCAGGGCCTGGCTGCCTGCAGAAAGGGTACTGAGAGTGAAGAAGGGCTGGGCAGAGCCAGAGGAGCAGGGATGCTCCAGGCTGGCAACTCCCCAGGCTGCAGGGCCTGGTCCAAGGCCCATAGAGGTACTGGGAGGCAGAGGAAGGCAGCAGGTCCGAACCCCCTTGCCTATGATGAGTGGCTTTTACACTGCAGTCTGCCCCAGGGAGCAGGGGCTTGGTGATGACTGACAGTAGCCCAGACTGAGGCAAGGTGGGGATTATAGGGTTGGGGGTTTCCCAGAGAGGGGAGACCCATAGAGACTAGTGGGGGTAGTGCCAGGGGGCAGCCCACGGGTAAAGGGGCACCAGGTCCAGGAGGGACACGGGGGGCCAGCGGCAGCCGGACTCCAGCCTGCAGAGGGCGCTCTGAGGGCTGGAGAGCTAATTCCCTGAGACAACCAGCAGGAGGCGCTGCAGGGGTGAGTCTCGCACCTTTACATGCATACACAAAAGAATTGTAGATTTCACTAGTTAACATTGAATTCTGTGTTCTTGTTTTTAACTTATTTAACTGTAAACTACTGATTTTACAGGTGTGATCTCTTTGGTATTTGAAGAATAAATATGCTTAAGTAAGTCACCTAGTATGTGATGTGTTTCATTTCATAGGAATATCATATATTTCACGAAAAAAGCAACAGAGGGTCCTGTGGCACTTTTAAGACTAACAGAAGTATTGGGAGCATAAGCTTTCGTGGGTAAGAACCTCACTTCTCAGATGCAAGTCTTGGTCCTTACCCACGAAAGCTTATGCTCCCAATACTTCTGTTAGTCTTAAAGGTGCCACAGGACCCTCTGTTGCTTTTTACAGATTCAGACTAACACGGCTACCCCTCTGATACTTGACACCATGTATTTCAGTTAGTTATTCAGATTTACAACAACCCAGCCTTCAGTGCTTCAGTTTGATTTGAGAAATAAACAGGGCTCCAAAGCGTTAGTAGATTAACTGTGCTCTGGTCATTAAAATCTAAGTTTCTGCATTTTTAAATAAAGCACTTGAGAAGTCTGACAGTCTTAAGACCAAGAAGACTGAGATGACCTGAATTCATCCAGAGACCTTTATTTTTTCCAACATATCACTATGGGTATTATGGAGATCCAGGCCAATAAGGTGTTCAAGTATGGTGTGGAGATTAGAGTGATCTTTACTCCCATCATTTCAGATTGTTGAATGCAATGCAGTGCCCAAGAAAGCTACCTCAAATAATAATATCAAGGAGTGCTGTAAAGTAAACATCTTCCCCGAAAGATTTGTCTCAGGTTTTTATGGTGGCAAGAGAGGACTCTTCCCCCCTCCATCCCCCCCATGATAATTTGTGAAGTATCTGTACAACTTATTAGTAGTGGTTGATACCGTGAAGTTACCATGAAATTGCTGTATCATGGAAAACCTTTGTATGTGTGAGCTACAGAGGGGCATAGGACATTTGCGTTCTTGATGATCTGTATGTTTATGCTCTAATCTGTTAAGTATAAAAGAACAATGATGTTGGAATCTGTGTTATGCTTCTATGTATTATATTCATGACTCCTGGGGGAATACGTAAAATTTTGCAGAAATTTTATTTGCCAAAATAACTATATAATCAAGCCATTTCAATTATTTTGGTAATTTATTTCAAAATACTGTCAGCAAGTATGTCTGTAACAATACAGACCAAAAAAAAGATTCAGGAGATGTTTTTTGACAAAGATTCCTTACTAGGCATATTAAAACAGAGCTCTGAGTAATAATACACTTAAACTACAATACAGAAACGTTTTTCCCACACCCCTTAGAAGCAGTGCAAAAGCTTGGGGGAGTCAGGGGTAATGGAGGAGTTGAGGGAGAAGGAAGTAATTGCTTGGAAGGAGACTGAGTGAACCTGGAGGGTTGTTGGGTGTGGGTAGGAGAAGTATGGAAGAGGGGTTTTTGGAGGGAGGGATAGTTGGGGGGGGAGGGAGCCTCCCCCTGCAGATCCTGCTAACCCCTAGCCTCTCCCAGTCAGGCACATCTGTCCCATCCCCATGTGTCCCTGCCCCCCTCACTCAACCACCCCCTCCCCATGTCACTGCCCTCCCATGCAGCCCCCATCCGTTTGTGGCCCTGCACCCACACTTCAGCCACCCTCCTCCCCCATGTGTCCTTGCACCCACACTCCCATTCAGCCCCTGGCTCAATAGTGTCACCCCACTAGTTCCTGGGTCCCTGCCCCAATCTGTCTGTCCCGTCCCCGCCACTAACCTTTCTGAACCCCGGTCTGTGATCTCCCAGCAGTCCCGCATACTCTGCGCTGTCAATCCTCCCCACCCCCATATCCCACGTGGCTGCACCTGGTGGACTCATGGGCAGGGTGCTGTGAGGAACGCAGCCGCTGCCCCCTCCCTATCTGTGGCTGGCTGCTCTGGCCCATGAGCTGATTGAAAGGTGTAATTGCACCACCTCTCCAGCAGAATCCATTTTCTGCTGTGGGGGGTGAAACTCTTCGGGGCACATGAATTCTGCAGATGTGAATTCCCTCTAGGAGTAGTTCTTCACAACTGTCACGTGCCTCCTAAAAGAGTTTAACTGTAACCCAGAAGATCTCATCTGCAGTGAGATTCTAGGAGAAGGTGTGTTTAGATTACTGAGGTATCTTGGGGGAGTCAGCACTGGTCCTGGGGGCCTAAATTAGGTGAGTTGAGGGACTCAGTTTCTGTGAAGGGCTAGCAGACAGAGTCAGTGCTCTAAGAAGCATGCCAGAGAGGTCAAGGGAGGAAACAGGATTGCAACGTTGAAGACTCAGGGAAGCTTAAACACCTGCCAATCCAGATGCTTCAACTCCCCTCACAGCAGTCTGAGTGGTCACAATGGAGTGCTTGACTAGGATTCTTCACACCCAAACTGCTGATTCATTTTTGCTAATTTTTTTTTTTAATTCATTCTGAGACCAGATCTGGAAAATTTCAGTCTGAAAGGAGAGTTTGAAATATGTCCAGTAACTGAAAGAGCACCCTTTGAAATGAAAATCCTTAGGTTCTTTACCCTAAAGTAAGTGTGGTTCTTTGAGATGGTGCCATTATAGGTAAACAGGCACCCCATGCATGTGAGAGTGGAGGGGTTGTGTTTATTTGGATAAACATGTCCATCACAGCTATGCACGTGCTCTGTGCCTCTTCATGTTCCAATACAAGGGTATAAATGATGGGTTGTTTGCAACAATTCAAAGCCAGGCTGGCTGAGACTTCAGAAAGCAGGGATGGAGGGCAGGTTGTGGGATCCACACCAACTACAACATCTTGAAGAAACAGTTACTGTAGGGTAACTGTTCTTTCTTCAAATGTGTGTCTGTATGGGTCCCACTCTAGGGGACTGGCAAACAGTATTCTCCCTGACTGGATGGTGGGAGTGTAGAGTTTTAGCTGTATCAGTCAAAAAAATTATTGCAATACTGCCTTTCCTGACACTGACATCTGACCTGGCTGCCATTATGTCAAGGACATGTTTGACAAATGTCACTGGATTGCTCCAAATTGCAGATCTCAGACTGGAATGTTCCTGAAGCAGGTAGAAGATGCTGCCTGCACGCTGGTAGAGCACGCCTTGATGTTTGGAGGAAGCGGTTCACCAATGATAAGTGAAAATGCACCATGTTATTCACTTGGAGATTCTCTGTAAAAGCCAAGATGGCTTGGCTTTTAGATGAGCCAGAAAATGGCCACAAAGAAGCAAGGGGACAGCTGGAAAGGCCTGGCCTTAGTAAGGTATTAGAACAAAGCTCTAGGCATGTCCAAAGTACAGTTTTTGCTCTTCTGGCATAGTGCATGACTTCGAGAAGACGACTGGCAAAATGATTAATTAAAATACAAGTCCAAGACCATCTTCAGGCTGAACTTGGGATGTGGTCTAAACACCATCTTATCCCTTAGGTAGTACAGTCTTCGCACACATTGATGCTCCGTGCTGAGGTGATAGCAACCAGGAAGACTATCTTGATGACAAAAGGGATCTAATGATCACTCCAATAGTGATTCAAAGGGAGTGGATTCCACAAGTTTTAGGAGGAGGATGTTGAGATCCCACTTGTGAGTTAGACCCCTAACCAGAAGATAACTATGAAGGAGGTTTTTTGAGGAATTTTCCATACCATCAGATGAGAAAAAAAGTATGACTGTACCAGAGCATGACATGCCAATATTGCTGCCAGGTGGACCTTGAGTGTGTTAAATGCCAGTCCTACTACCTGCTTCAGGAGCAACATACAGTCAAGGATCCTTGGTATTGGGGCTACTACTGGGTCCATATTGCTTTGGGCTCCCCATATGAAAAATCTTTTCCATTTCAGGGAGTAAGTCATCCTGATGGAAAATTTTCTGCTGTGTAGAACTTCCTGAACCTGTAAGGAGCAATCCATCAGTAATGCTCAACCAGCCAACATCCAGGCCTTCAGGTGTGATGACAGCGGTGTCTAAGTGCAGTATCTGACCATAGTTCTGAGATATTATGTCCAGGCAGATTGGGAGGTGTACAGGAAGCTGCTTGGACATCTGCAATAGATCCAATAGCCAAAAGTGTCTCAGCCACGAAGGGGCTACCAGGATGACCATAGCCTTGTCCTTTCTGATTTTTGATAACCCAAGGATCAAAAGAACTGGTGGGAAGGCATACAGAAGTCCTTAAGACCACCAAAAAACAAAAATCTAGAGGTGAGCCCAGATTCATGCCCCCTGTGAAGCAGATATTTGGGCATTTTGTGTTGTGCTTTGGAGTGAACATGTCTATCACCGTGCCTTCATGGATCACAACTGAGAATACCAAATTCAGGACAAACTGCTGAGAAATAGGGCAGACACCCCAAAACTGGTGGTTATTCTCCCATAAGATATACCAAACCAGCAACAAAATTAAACTTCTGTTTCACCACACTGGCTAACAAGAAGTCAGAAAAGCAGTTTCCTTAGGTATTCCAGTCCTTGTATCACCACGAAAAACACTAGACTTACAGATGAGTGGTTCTTTAAAACTAAATTCATCAAACAAAAGGGTTCTTCGGATCCCAAAGGACCAGCCACACATCCAGGTCAATATATAACTCAGATCTTACCCAATAATCACGCTGTTGCCAATCCTTTAGTATCTAAAATCTAAAGGTTTATTTATAACAAGAAAGGTAAGAGCTAAAATTGGTTAAAGAAATCAAATACAACAATTGCAAAGTTCTTGGTTCAGACTTGTAGCAGTGATGGAATAAACTGCTGGCTTGTTAAGTCTCTGGTTGCTTCTAGGTCTTCAGTCCCTTTGTTAGAATGTGCCCTATGGTATAAGTTCATAGTCCTGAGGTTTGAGCAGGAAAGAGGCAAAATTGAGATGTTTCCAGGGTCTTTTATAGCCTTTGCCATGTGGAGAGAAATCCATTGTTTCAAACAAAACCCTCCGCACAGCTAGTGGAAAATTACAGGGAACAAGATGGTGTTTGGAGTCACATGTCCATGAATGATTTTGCTTAGTCATAGTAGAGGCCATTACCTATATTTCAGACAGAACGTTCACAGGAAAGTCCATTCAGTGTAGATGAGCGTCTTCCATTGTGAGCTAAGAGTTCTTCTGACAGCCACTTAACTTGAATAGTTCAAAATGTGCAGGCTAAATACCTTGTGGGCATTACCACTAGCAGCTTACCTGAAAGGAGGTTGTGTAAAAATCCTCCTAATGGGCCAGAGAGGAGTGAGTGAGTGTGTGTGTGTGTGTGTGTGTGTGTGTGTGTGTGTGTGTGTGTGTGTGTGTGTGTGTGTGTGTAAAAGGCCTGGTCTACACTATGAGTTTAGTTCGAATTTAGCAGCGATAAATCAAATTAACCCTGCACCCGTCCACACAACGAAGCCATTTACTTCGACATAAAGGGCTCTTAAAATCGATTTCTGTACTCCTCTCCGACGAGGGGAGGAGCGCTGAAATTGACATTGCTGTCCAGAGCGGTCACAATGGTGCACTATGGGATAGCTTCCGGAGGCCAATAGCATCGAATTGCGGCCACACTAACCCTAATTCGAAATGGCAATCTGAACTCGGATGCACTGGCCAGGTAGACAGGAAAAGCCCCGCGAACTTTTGAATTTCATTTCCTGTTTGCCCAGCGTGCAGAGCACAGGTGACCACGCAGAGCTCATCAGCACAGGTAACCATGCAGTCCGAGAATTGAAAAAACACCAGCATGGACCGTATGGGAGGTACTGGATCTGATCGCTATATGGGGAGAGGATTCCGTGCTAGCAGAACTATGTTCCAAAAGACGAAATGCCAAAACATTTGAAAAAAATCTCCAAGGGCATGATGGAGAGAGGCCACAATAGGGACTCACTACAGTGCTGCGTGAAAGTTAAGGAGCTCAGACAAGCCTATCAGAAAACCAAAGAAGCAAACGGAAGGTCCGGGTCAGAGCCGCAGACATGCCGCTTCTACGCTGAGCTGCATGCAATTCTAGGGGGGGCCGCCACCACAACCCCACCCCTAACCGTGGATTCCGAGCAGGGAGTAATCTCAGCCATGTCTGAGGATTCTGCGGACGGGGAAGATGAGGAGGACGACAACGAGCTTGCGGAGAGCACACAGCACTCCATTCTCCCCAACAGCCAGGATCTTTTTCTCAGCCTGACTGAAGTACCCTCCCAAGGCATTATCTCAGACCATGAAGCCATGGAAGGGACCTCTGGTGAATGTACCATTGTAAAGATAAAACATGGTTTAAAAGCAAGCTTTTTTTTAAATGATTAATTTGCCCTGAGGACTTGGGATGCATTCGCGGCCAGTACAGCTACTGGAAAAGTCAGTTAACGTGTCTGGGGATGGAGCGGAAATCCTCCAGGGACATCTCCATGAAGCTCTCCTGGAGGTACTCCAAAAGCCTTTCCAGAAGGTTTCTGGGCAGTGCAGCCTTATTCCGTCCTCCATGGTAGGACACTTGACCACGCCATGCTAGTAGCAAGTAATCTGGTATCATTGCATGACAAAGCCTGGCAGCATATGGTCCCGGTGTTTGCTGGCATTCAAGCAACATCCTTTCTTTATCTCGCTGTGTTATCCTCAGAGTGATATCGTTCATGGTAACCTGGTTGAAATACGGGAATTTAATTAAGGGGACAGAAGTGGTCGTTCCTACTGGGCTGTTTCCCTGTGGCTAAAAAGAAATCCTTCCCTGCAGTTAGCCAAGCCGGGGGGGGGGGGGGGGGG
>NW_020664409.1:54881479-54900405 GCF_002925995.2 Terrapene triunguis
GAGAAAGAGATCATTGGCGCTGAGCATTTCGCGTTTGGCTAGCAGGGATCTTCCCTGATACCAGCCACGCGATGGGGGGAGGGGTAAAGCGATCATCCCAGAGAATTGGATGGGGGAAGGGGGGTAGTTTGGTTTCTGCTGCTGCACGTTAACAGGAAAACCGCAGCACTCAACGGGCTTTGCTTGGTATGTGGGAAAGGAGGGCGCTGCTTTTAGGAAGGTTGCAGAAGCCGAAAGACAATGGCTTACCATGGCCGCATGCAAGCCGAATTCTGTTGCCCGGACCTGCGTCTGTGATCTCTAACACCACAACCGCAGGCACTCAATATTAAGATGCAAAATGCGACCTTGTACCGAAATCATATGCGCTGTGTAATGTGAATACTGTTGTTCACCGTGAAAGAATATAAGCATTGTTCTGTAAAATGTATCTTTTTAAATACTTCTCTCCCTTTTTTCCCTCCCTCCCGCAGCTGCAAATTTTTCAAGCCTCCCTCCTCCGTCCCGAAGGCTCTCTCAGGTAAGGCGGCGAAAAAAACAGACGCGAGACGACATGTTCTCGGAAATCATGCAATCGACCCACAACGAAAGAGCTCATCTGAATAGTGGAAGGATACAGTATCAAAGTACAGGAAAGATGCCAGTGAACGTGAGGACAGGAGGGACCAACGTGAGGAGAGGAGAGACGCTCGAGATGAGAGGTGGCGGGATGCAACGCTGCTGCTGCTGCTGCGTGAGCAAACTGACATGCTCCAGTGTCTGGTGGAGCTTCAGGAACGGCAGCAGGATCACAGAGTGCCGCTGCAGCCCCTGTATAACTACCCTCCCCCCTCACCATGTTCCATAGCCTCCTCACCCAGACGTGTAAGAACGCAGGGGGGGCGGGGGAGAGGTTCCGTGCACCCTCCCACTCCACCCCAGTGGACAGCCCAAGCAAAAGGCTGTCATTATTTTGAATTTTAGGGGCCTTTTCCTTCCCTCCTATCCTCCTCCCAAACCCCACCCGGGCTACCTTGTCAGTTCTCTCCCTCTTTTTATAATCAAATAATAAAGAATACAGGATTTTTAAACGATAGTGACTTTATTTCCTTTTGAAAGCAAGCTGTGATCGAAGGAGGAGGGTGGGTTACTTACAGAGAATGAGTCAATCAAGGGGGTGGGTTTTCATCAAGGAGAAACAAACAGAACTTTCACACTGTAGCCTGGCCAGTCATGAAACTGGTTTTCAAAGCTTCTCTGATGCGCAGCGCTTCCTGGTGTGCTCTTCTAATCGCCCTGGTGTCTGGCTGAGCGTAATCAGCGGCCAGGCGATTTGCCTCAGCCTCCCACCCCACCATAACGGTCTCCCCCTTACTCTCAGAGATTGTGGAGCACACAGCAAGCAGCAACAACAATGGGAATACTGGTTTGGCTGAGGTCTGAGTGAGTCAGTAACGTGCACCAGCGACCCTTTAAACGTCCAAATGCACATTCTACCACCATTCTGCATTTGCTCAGCCTGTAGTTGAACAGCTCCTGACTACTGTCCAGGCTGCCCGTGTATGGCTTCATGAGCCATGGCATTAAGGGGTAGGCTGGGTCCCCAAGGATAACTATAGGCATTTCAACATCCCCAGCGGTTATTTTCTGGTCTGGGAAGTAAATCCCTGCCTGCAGCTGTTTAAACAGAGTAGTGTTCCTGAAGACGCGAGCATCATGAACCCTTCCTGGACAGCCCACGTTGATGTTGGTGAAACGTCCCTTGTGATCCACCAGTACTTGCAGCACCATTGAAAAGTACCCCTTGCGGTTTATGTACTGACTGCCTTGGTGCTCCGGTGCCAAGATAGGGATATGGGTTCCATCTATCGCCCCACCACAGTTAGGGAATCCCATTGCAGCACAGCCATCCACTATGACCTGCACATTTCCCAGAGTCACCACCTTTGGTAGCAGCAGCTCAGTGATTGCTTTGGCTACTTGCATCACAGCAGCCCCCACAGTAGATTTGCCCACTCCAAATTGATTCCCGACTGACCGGTAGCTGTCTGGCGTTGCAAGCTTCCACAGGGCTATCGCCACTCACTTCTCAACTGTGAGGGCTGCTCTCATCTTGGTATTCTGGCGCTTCAGGGCAGGGGAAACCAAGTCACAAAGTTCCATGAAAGTGCCCTTGTGCATGTGAAAGTTTCGCAGCCACTGGGACTCGTCCCACACCTGCAACACTATGCGGTCCCACCAGTCTGTGCTTGTTTCCTGGGCCCAGAATCGACATTCCACGGCTAGAACCTGCCCCATTAACAACATGATCTCCAAAGCGCCGGGGCCCGCAGTTTGAGAGAATTCTGTGTCCATGTCCTCATCACTCTCGTCGCCGCGCTGCCGTAGCCGCCGCCTCCTCACCTGGTTTTTCAGGTCCTGGTTCAGCATAAACTGCACGATAATGCGTGAGGTGTTTACAATGTTCATGACTGCTGTCTTGAGTTGAGCGGGCTCTATGCTTGCCGTGGTATGGCGTCTGCGCAGTTCACCCAGGAAAAAAGGCACGAAACAGTTGTCTGCCATTGCTTTCATGGAGGGAGGGGGAGGATGTACCCAGAACCACCCGCGACAATGTTTTTTGCCCCATCAGGCGTTGGGATCTCAACCCAGAATTCCAATGGGCGGGGGAGACTGCGGGAACTATGGGATAGCTACCCATAGTGCAACGCTCCAGAAGCTGACGCTAGCCTCGGTACATGGACGCACACCGCCGAATTAATGTGCTTAGTGTGGTCGCCTGCACTCGACTTTATACAATCGGTTGCCCAAAATCTAATTCTGTAAATTCGGAGTAATCCCGTAGTGGAGACATACCCTAAGTGAAACTCAGGAGTTGGTAGTGGCTCAGCAGAGCAATGTTTCTGTGGAGCAAGATAAAGGTGAATTGTTGCTTAAATAAGCTTATAAGGAGAAGAAGCCTCATAGCACTTTTTGCACGCAATTTGCTGTAACTGAAGGGTGTGGAAGTGAATTAATTGGGGTAGATCAGGATGATTTTCTGTCCATAGAAAGCAACAGTTTATTTTTTGAGAGATTTGTTTCAGTTCCTAACAGCCAGAATTTTTCTGTTGAAAAAGGATCCACTGACTCAGCTTTAGAAAGACCCAGTATGGATAGCTTTAAGAGGGTTTTAGATGGAATGAAAATTGTTAGGGAATTTGAACAGCCCTATAAGCTTGACCAGCTTGTTGGGGAGACAATGTTGTTGGAACATAAATGTCTCCATACAGGTTCTTTAAGTGAACAGTCTGTGTCTCAGGTTCAGAGGGAAGACTGGGTAGCTGAATCTGCCGTGCAGGACAGTTGTGCAATTAATCTTTCGAGAATACAGGAGATGGAGGCAAACTCATGTCTAGACACTTTGGATATGTCTTGTAGTCTTAGTGGACTTGACATCTGATTCCACATGGAAGCAGAGGTTGGTAATGGAAGGACAAGAGAACCTTGAGTCTAACATGCTAGTGAAAATTAATGGTCTCTCTTTAAGACCGAGTCCAGCCTTGGAATCAGTAATGGTTAAGAATCTGAAAACTGGTAAACAAGCTAGTGTCTGTGCTGATGCAAATTACCTGACAGGGGAGAGAGACTTGCCCATAGCTGTTAGCAGGGAAGACACACCTAACCAGCCAATGGATTCTGTTAAGCAAGACAGCTCAGAATTTGACCCCACAGGACAGGAAGGAAGGGAAACATTTTATCCTGGAAATGGAAGCCATGGGTTAACCCTAAAATGCCAAAACCCCAATGGTATTAAACCAAAGGCCTGACAAAAATGATTGTAAAAGGTACACTTGTAATAGATTTGATGTTAATATTAATGCTAATGTTAACTTGTGACTAGTTTGTTGCTGATACCAAAAACTGTAAACATGTACAAGATGCATGATCTTTTGGAAAAACCCTTGAACATGTTTGGAGTGATACATACAACTCATTATGTGCTAAAAGCCTTTATGGTTCTACTGTTTCATTACATGACAACGCCTTGTGATACTGATATTTTGCAGTTAGTGCCTGTAACTAGTCCTGAAACTGTACACAGGAGAAAAGACATTACACACCTAATGTGCTGTGTGGAAGGGGAAACTGAGGAACATCGCCTCATGGCTTTAGTGGCTACATGCTCAGAGACCTATACTCTAGAACAGGGGTTCTCAACCTTTTTCTTTCCAAGCCCTCCCTCCACCCCCAACATAGTATAAAAGCGTCACGGCCCACCTGTGCCACAACAACTGGTTTTCTGCATATAAAAGCCAGAGCCAGGATTAAGGAGTAGCAAGCAGGGCAATTGCCTGAGGCCCCATGCCACAGGGGCCCCCGCGAAGCTAAGTTCGGCTTCAGCCTTAGGTGGCGGGGCTCACGGCCCTGGACTTCAGCTCCATGTGGTGGGGCTTTGGCTTTGTGCCCTGGGCCCCAGCGAGTCTAACACTTGCCAGCCCCCCTCTGCTTTGGATCGTTATCGAGCAGAACCCATCATCAGCATGGAAGAATGTCCTCTGGAATGGTGGTTGAAGCATCAAGGGACATATGAATCTTTAGCGCATTTGGCATGTAAATATCTTGCAACGCCTGTTACAACAGTGCCAGGCAAACACCTGTTCTCACTTTCAGGTGACATCATAAACAAGAAGCAGGCAGCATTATCTTCTGCTAATGTAAACAAACTTGTTCGTCTGAGCGATTGGCTGAACAAGAAGTAGGACTGGACTTGCAGGCTCTAAAGTTTTACATTGTTTTGTTTTTTTTATACATAATTCTACATTTGTAAGTTCAACTTTCATGATAAAGAGATTGAACTACAGGAGAATTGAAAAATACTATTTCTTTTGGTTTTTACAGTTCAAATATTTGTAATAAAAAATATAAAGTGAGCACTGTACACTTTGTATTGTGTTGTAATTGAAATCAATATATTTGAAAATGTAGAAAACATCCAAAAATATTTAAATAAATGGTTCTATTATTGTTTAGCAGCATGATTAATCACGATAAATTTTTTTAATCACTTGCCAGCCTTATCTACGTTGTTAAAACAATGTTGTACCTTAGAAGTCTTTCAGGCAACTTAGGAAAAGGCACCCAGAACTTGGTAAAAACATCTGTGGGTGTCACTATAATTTTTGGTAAAAACTAAGAAATTAGATAACCAAAAACTAAAGAAAATTTTAGGCACACTGCCTTCGCACTGGTCAGTGACCAACCCTTTGGCCATAATCTAAGGGGAGTGGAGTGACGTTACACCCCACGTTCTTCATAGAAATATTATGATATAAATATGGCATAACTAATATGTTTTATGCAAGGAGGGTTATGTGAGGTATCATTGAAAAGGTTATGATCTACTAAATGTGTTTATCCAATTTGTATGCATGTATCATTTCTGTATCTGAAGTAAGGAATATTGACTACGTAACAATTACAACTGTGTGTGTACTTGGGGGAACGCCCACCAGACAGTAGGCAATCAGCCTGAATGAGCCATTTGAGGAGGACAATAGAACTTTGAAGATACTAATCTCCCACCTTCCTGAGGAGCTTCCTGGGATGTTGCTTTGACACTGTAGGGTCATCTGATGATGTCACCTGGTACGGGGTACCACCTTGGACACTGCTGGTATTTTTCCACTGGAAACAAAGGATTCCAGTCTTATGTAGATCCTACTTAAGGCTGGGAAGTAAGTCAATCTTCTCCACTGCCTCCCTGCCCAAGAAGGAAGACTGCTGAAAGCACCTGAAGAGACAAAGAAACTAAGTTGGGGAAAGGCAAGGGCTGAGTCCAGGCTGAGACAGGGGTCTAGTATGTAAAGAGAAATAACTGGAACTCTAAGCTGCAGAAACTCTGCAACCTGACAAAAAACATCATTTAGGGTGAGAAATTACATTTTGTAACCTATTTCTTTGGTGAATTAAGCTTAGGCCTGGTCTACACTGGGGAGAGGTGGGGTTGGGGAGGACAGGGAATTGATCTAAGTTACGCAACTTGACGTACTTAGATCTATTTACCGCGGTGTCTTCACTACAGTGAGCCGACTGCTGCCGCTCCCCCGTCGACTCTGCCTGCGCCTCTCGCTGAGCTGGAGTCGACGGGAGAGCATTCAGGGATCGATTTAGACTAGACACGATAAATCGATCCCCGCTGAATCGATCGCTGCCCACCAATCCGGCTGGTAGTGAAGACATACCCTTAGGTTGCGTTTTTTGTTTTATTTGCTCAGTAATCTCCTTTGTTCTGTTTGCTATCCCCTATAATCACTTAAAATTTACCTTTTGTAGTTAAAAAGTTTATTTCTTGTTTATTCCAAAACCCAGTTTGTGCAATTCATATCTGGGGGCGGGGAGCAGGCAGAAAGCTGTGCATATCTGTGCATAAATTTAAATATCTCCCTCCACATTGAGGGAGGGAGTGATTTTTATGAGCTTGCGCTGTACAGATCTCTATACAGCGCAAGAAAATGTTATTTTGGGGTTTACACTCCAGATGGTGTGTGCACCAGTGCTGGCCATCCCCTAGCTGAATCCTCCTACACAGAGCTGATTTCAGTCTGTGTCTATAGCTAGGTGTGGCTTTGCCTGGGTGTGTGCTGAAAAGGGGCTTGAGAGCCTGGCACAGCAACCCAGTGCAAGGGAAACTCAGGCTGGTAAGACTGGCGGGCTCAGTGGGAGCCCAGCACATCCGGTAGCACCCTAATAGAGGGGTCCAGCATGTCACAATGTCTATTACAGGAGTCCCCCATTGAAAGAGTATTGGCTCTAGGATGGACTTTTACAGTGACTACTTATAGCATATGTGATAAGCACTATAGTCAAAAAGCGGAGAATGGAACCCTTTTTCTGCATGTTCACTGGGTCCAGCCAGCAAGAGAGCTCTTCCAAGACTTGAGGCGCAACTATGACCCTTTTGTTCATGTGGTATATGGACAGAGTATATGGACCTCCGCCATAGCTATAAGGGCCAAAGATTGAGTCTGGCAAGTGGCAGCATGTACATATGTGCCAACATTTGGCCTAAGTCTCAGACATGTACACGTTGTTCCATTCAATTTTAGGTCATTTGCCATTGACTGAAGAGATCTGAATCTGTCCTCAGCAGATGTACTCTATCAAGTCTTGACTGGCCAGAGACTATCATCTGAGATAGTATGAGAGAAGATATCTCAGATCATAAAGGAGCCCAGGTTGAGAGGAAAGGAAATATTCTAAGGCTGCTGTATTCTCCTATTGGAGCATATCTCTGATCAGCCAGTTGTCCTGGTACAGGTAGACATGGATTCCCTGCCACCTTAAATATGCTACCATTAAATTCAAAATGGATCTGGACAAACTGGAGAAATGTTTTGAAGTAAATAGGATGAAATTCAAGAAGACAAATGCAAACTACTCCATTTAGGAAGGAACTATCAGTTGCGCACATACAAAATAGTAAATGACTGCTTAGGAAGGAGTACTGCAGAAAGGGATCTGTGGGTCATAGGGGATCACAAGCTAAAGATTAATCAACAGTGTAATCTTGTTGCAAAAAATAAAAAAGGAAACAGCATTCTGGGATGTATTAGTGGGAGTGTTGTAAGCAAGACATGAGAAGTAATTATTTCACTTTACTCCACATTGATTAGGCCTGAACTGGAGTACTGTGTCCAGTTCCGGGCACCACATTTTAGGAAAGATGTGAACAAACTGGAGAAAGTCGAGAAAAGAGCAAAAATGAGTAAAAGTCTAGAAAACATGACCTGTGAGGAAAGATTGAAAAAAAATTGGGTTTGTTCAGTCTGGAAAAGAGAAGACTGAGAGGGGACATAAGTTTTCAAGTACATAAAAGGTTGTTACAAGGAGGAGGGAGGAAAATTGTTCTCCTTAACCTCCGAGAATAGGACAAGAAGGGATTAAGAATGGACTTAAATTGCAGCAAGGGCATTTAAGTTGGACATTAGGAAAAATTTCCTGTCAGGGTAGTTAAGCACTAGAATATATTGCCTAAGGAGTTGGTGGAATCTCTGTCATTGGAGATTTTTAAGAGCAGGTTAGACAAACACCTTTTAGGGATGGTCTAGATAATACATAGCCCTGGTCTACACTACAGGGTTAGGTAGAATTTAGCCGTGTTAGGTCAATTTTATAATTAATGCATTTACACAAGCAACCCTGTTCCGTCGACCTAAAGGACTCTTAAAATCGACTTCTGTACTCCTCTCTGGCGAGGGGTGTAGCGCTAAAATCGACCATGTTGAGTCAAATTTTGGGTAGTGTGGACGCAAATCAACATAACTGGCCTCCAGGAGCTATCCCACAGTGCTCCAATGTGATCGCTCTGGACAGCGCTTTCAACTCCAATGCACTAGCCAGGTACACAGGAAAAGCCCTGGGAACTTTTGAATTTCATTTCCTGTTTTGTCAGCGTGGCGCGCTCAGCAGCACAGGTGACCATGCAGTCCCCCCAGAATCGCAAACAAGCTCCAGCATGGAGCAAACAGGAGACACTGGATCTGATTGCTGTATGGGGAGAAGAATCTGTGCAGGCTGAACTCCGATCAAAGAGAAGAAATGCTAAATTTATATATATATATATATATATATATATCTCTCTCTCTCTCACACACACACCAAAATCACACAGGGCATGATGGACAGCGGCTACAACAGGGACACACAGCAGTGCCGCGTGAAAGTCAAGGAGCTCAGGCAAGCCTACCAAAAGACAAAGGAGGCAAACAGTTGCTCTGGGTCAGAGCCCCATACATGCCGCTTCTATGATCAGCTGCATGGCATTCTGGGGGGGGCCCTACCACTACCCCACCACCGTCCATAGACACCTGCAAGGGGGGAGTCTCACGCAACACTGAGGAGGAGGAGAATGCACAGCAGGTAAGCGGTGAATCTGTTCTCCCTGGCAGCCAGGACCTTTTCATCACCCTGGAGCCAATATCCTCCCAAGGCGGGATCCCTGACCCTGAAGGCGGAGAAGGCACCTCTGGGAGTGCACATTTTTAACTACAGTACAGGGTTTAAAAGCAATAGTTTTAATGTTTGATTTGGCCTGAAAACTTGGGATGCATTTGTGGCCAGTACAGCTACTGGAAAAGTCTGTTAACGTGTCTGGGGATGGAGCGGGAATCCTCCAGGGACATCTCCATGAAGCTCTCCTGGAGGTACTCTGAAAGCCTTTGCAGAAGGTTTCTGGGGAGGGCTGCCTTATTTCATCCTCCACGGTAGAACACTACCACGCCAAGCCAGTAGCAAGTAATCTGGAATCATTGCAGCACAAAGCATGGCAGCGAATGGTCCTGGGTTTTGGTCGCATTCAAGCAACATTTGGTCTATATCTTTCTGTGTTAGCCTCAGGAGAGTGAGATCATTCATGATCACCTGGTTGAAATAGGGGAATTTCTGTAAGGGAACAGTAAAAGGACCCCATTCATGCTGGGCTGTTTGCGCTTGGCTAAAAGGGATCATCCCTGAGAATAGCCATGCAGCAGGGGGAGGGGTGAAGGGATCATCCCAAATAGCCATGCGGAAGAGTGAGGGGAGGTATGTGCTGCACATCCACCCGAAAACCACAATCCCTCCTTTTAAATGGCAAACCCAACCGGCACTACTTGCTATGGGAAAGGAGGGTGCTGCAGTTTGAAAATATTCCCACATGTTATGAAGGGGTTAGAAGCCAAACCCACGTACCCTTTGGCTTACCATGGCTGCCTGGAAACCGAATTCTGTTGCCCAGCTGTGTGTGATGTGTCACCATACTGGAAGGCACTCAATATAAAAGGCAAAATGCGACCCTGTACCTAAAGCATACGTGCTGTCTGCTGTGAATTCCTTGATTCACTGTGAAAGAGCCTCCCTTTTGTTCTCAGAAATGTATCATCTTAAATTTTACTCTCCCTTTTTATCCCCCCGCAGGTGCAAATGTTTCTATGCTCTATCATCTCCGTCCCTGAGGTTATCGCAGATTAGAAGGCAGAAAAAAAACTGCACTCGCGATGACATGTTTTCTGAGCTCATGCAGTCCTCCCGCACTGATAGGGCACAGCTGAATGCATGGAGATATGCACTGGCAGAGTCCAGGAAAGCATTAAGTGAGTGCGATGAGAAGAGGCAGCATGCAATGCCGAGGATAATGGGGGAGCAGACATGCTCAGGCATCTGGTGGAGCTGCAGGAAAGCCAACAAGAGCACAGACCACCGCTGCATCCACTGTACAACCGCCTGCCCTCCTCCCCAAGTTCCATATCCTCCTCAGCCAGATGCCCAAGAACGCGGGGGGGGGGAGGGGGTCCTGAGCACCCAGCCACTCCAGAGGATGGCCCAAGCAACAGAAGGCTGTCATTCAAACAGTTTTGATTTGTAGTGTGGCTACAATAAGCAATGTGGCCTTGTCCTTCCCTCCTCCCCCACCCCACCCAGGCTACCTTATCAGTTATCTCTCTTTTTTTTTAATTAAATAAAGAACGAATGCATGGTTTCAAAACAATAGTGACTTTATTTCCTTTGCCAGCTGTGATAGAAGGGGGGAGGGTGGTTGGCTTACAGGGAATTAAAAATCAACAAAGGGGGCGGGTTTGCATCAAGGAGAAACACACACACAACTGTCACACCGTAACCTGGCCAGTCATGAAACTGGTTTTCAAAGCCTCTCTGATGTGCAGTGCGCCTACCTGTGCTCTTCTAATTGCCCTGGTGTCTGGCTGTTCAAAATTGGCAGCCAGGTGATTTGCCTCAACCTCCCACCCCGCCATAAACGTCTCCCCCTTACTTTCACAGATATGGAGCACACAGCAAGCAGTAATAACAATGGGAATATTGGTTGCGCTGAGGTCTAACTGAGTCAGCAAACAGCGCCAGCGAGCTTTTAAACGTCCAAAGGCACATTCTACCACCATTCTGCATTTCCTCAGCCTATATTTGAACTGCTCCTTACTACTGTCCAGGCTGCCTGCGTATGGCTTCATGAGCCATGGAAGCAAGGGGTAAGTCTCCAAACAGGCTGGATCTCCAAGGATTACTGTTGGGGATGTTGAAATGCCAATAGTTATTTTCTGGTCTGGGAAGTAAGTCCCTTCTTGCAGCTTCTCAAACAGCCCGGCGTTCCTAAAGATGCGAGCGTCATGCACCTTTCCCGGCCATCCCACGTTGATGTCGGTGAAACGTCCCTTGTGATCCACCAGTGCTTGCAGCACCACTGAGAACTACCCCTTGTGGTTTATGTACTGGTTGGCAAGGTGGTCCAGTGCCAAGATAGGGATATGCATTCCGTCTCTCGCCCCACCAACAGTTAGGGAAACCCATTGCAGCAAAGCCATCCACTATGATCTGCACATTTCCCAGAGTCACTACCCTTGATAGCAGAACGTCAGTGATTGCATTGGCTCCTTGAATCACAGCAGTCCCCACAGTAGATTTGCCAACTCCAAATTGATTCCCTACTGCTATCGCCACTCACTTCTCAACTGTCAGGGCAGCTCTCATCTTGGTATTCCTGCGCTTCAGGGTGGGGGAAAGCAACTCACAGAGTTCCAGGAAAGTGGCCTTACGCATGCGAACGTTTCACAGCCACTGGGAATCATCCCATACCTGCAACACTATGCGGTCCCAGTCTGTACTTGTTTGCCTGGCCCAGAATCGGCATTCCACTGTATCAGCCAGCCCCAGTGCCGCCATGATGCCCCAATTGCCACATCCCGTGCTTTCAGGAAAGTCTGTGTCCATGTCCTCCTCACAATCGTCCTCATGCTGCCGTCTCTTAGCCAGGTTCTGCACATACTGCAGTATAATGCGCGAGGTGTTTACAATGCTCGCAACAGCAGCGGTGAGCTGAGTGCGCTCCATGCTTGCGGTGCTATGGCGTTTGCACAGGTAACCCAGGTAAAAAGGCGTGAAATGATTGTCTGCAGTTTCTCCTCCCTCCCTCTGTGAAAGCAACTGATGACATATACCCAAAACCCACCTGTGACAATGTTTTTGCCCCATCAGGCATTGGGAGCTTAACCCAGAATTCCAAAGGGCAGCGGAGACTGCGGGATGCACTCCGCTGACTTAATGCTCTTAGTGGGGACATACACAATCGACTGTATAAAATTGATTTCTAAAAATCAACTTCTATAAAATAGACCTAATTTCGTAGTGTAGACATACCCTTAGTCCTGCCCTGAGTGCAGGGGACTGGCTTAGATGACCTCTTGAGGTCCCTTCCAATCCTATGATTACTGCTAGTCATTTTATGAATACTCTGTGCTGTGGAGTATCCAAGGGACCGAATCCTGTATTGGTAATGGTTGGGCCCTACTGTAAATCTTGGGTACTTCCTGGTGGCCAGAATGATAGCAATGTGGAAATACACATCCTGCAAGTCAAGAGACACAAGCCACAAACCAGTCTTGGGCATGGAGAGATGGAATAATGGCGCCAAGCCGTACCATCCTGAACCTGAGACAATGTATATATTTGCCAAGTCTCCTCAGGTATAGGACAGAACAAAGACCCCTTTTCTTCTTCAGAATGAGGAAATAGAGTAAAAGCCTCTTCTCCTGAACTCTGGCTCTAAAGAAAAGCAAAAAGGTCACTTCTGTTTGCAATAGGCTCTCATGAGACAGGTCCCTGAAGGATGGGGAAGGGAAGTGGGTAGGGCATAAAGAGTGGAACTGAACTGGTAGCCATAGGCGATAATCTTACACCCATACGTCCAATGTCATGGCAGACCATGATCTGTGAAATGGGGTAAGGTGGCTTCTGAAGGTAATGTTCATGTGACTAGATCTGATGCGGTTCTTAATAGTCCTGTCAAATTTGTTGCGTTGGGTGCATTGCCAAAAAGGAGGAAGGCTGGTGCCCTCTGATGTATCTCAGTTTTTCTTGGTGGCACTTGGGTTGCCTGTGATGGTAGGACAGCATCTACGGCCTCAACCGGGGTTGAGGACAGTACAGCTTGTGCTTCAGGGCTGGGGTGTAAATCCCTAGGGAGCACAGAGCGGCCTTTGAGCCTTAGTGCAGAGCGCTGCTTGTTTGCTTGCCCTTTGATGGCAAAGAGCTATTTAGCAAGTCCTCAATAATGGCCTGTATTATCTCAGGAAACCCAATGCTTGAAGCCACGATGCACTATGCATAGAACTTGCCATCTTGTCACAGGCGTCCATAGCCACCTGTAAGGCCACCAGTTGATCTTCCTTAGAGACATAACTAAGTGCCTCCCAGTAATGCAACAGCATCTTGAGGGCATCACCCTGTCCTAGGTCAGGAAGTCATACTTTACACGCAAGTCCCAGCATTTAGCCACAAGGAACGGTAGAGAGGACAGAGGAGAAGGATTTTCCTTCCAGATGGATTGATCTATTTGGGTCCTTCTCCTTGGGGGTACTCTTACTTAGGAGATTTCTCTTGTACCACTGACATGACTAAGGAGCCCATGTTGAGGTGAATACAGAGGTACTCAAGCCCGATTGGAAGTACTTGAAACCTCTTCTCCACCCAATTTGCAATGGGCATTATGGTTGGCATCTGCCATAGCCTTAGCCAGGTCAAGCAATCCCACATTTATGGGAAGGGCACTCCTAGCTGGACCAGAGGCAAACAAGATCATCAGATACCTTGAATTTCTCTGATATGACTGACCGCTATTTCCAGAATCTCTGCAATCCTCATAAGAAACTCTTGAAATGATTCAAAGTCATCAGGCTCCAGTACTGGTGTTGAGGATACCACTCCATCAAGCAGTGAAGACAAGTGCCTCTGGTGGCAATATGGGGCATTGATGATGCTCTGTCCCTGGATCCAGTTCCTCCTGGTACTCAATGTACATGAATTGGCCAGAGTGATTTCTTTCTCTTGTGTGGTGCAAACCAGCTTCTCGATGCCAGAGATGGTGAAACCCAGTTACCTCCAATAGCGTCAGAATGGCACACCACAGGTATGTGGCTGGCTTGCTGGGTATTGGCAAGCTAGCAGCAGCTGAGCCCTGAAGAAGTCAGCAGGTCCTTCCATGGTGCCAACCACTGACTTCAGAAGAGAGGGTTCTCTACTCAAAGATGGGAAGAATGTATGCCCTTGTAATGATGAGAAGCACTAGACCTCCTCAAAGGGCAAAACCAAAATGTATGGCACTTTTAGTATTGGGGTTTTTAACTGTACCGGTAGGTACTTCAGTACCCTGGTTCTCCCTAGGCTCATCCTCCACAGTAGGCATCAAGCCAAGGAATGCATCACCAGACCTGGGGTTGGTGCTAGGATGGGTCAGGGTCTGTTGTGCTATAGGCTGCTCCTTTTCCCCAGCCCTCAACACAATGCAGATTCTGGGGAATTTACCTCTGGACGTTTTATGCTGTCTTCCCTTATGGGAGGACAGCAAGTTCAGCCTGGAGTCTTTGCCTCTGTGTTTGCAGCAGCCTTCTTGGTGCCAGACTTCAACACTGGGATGTTAGTGCCAGCTTTAATGTCAATATTGGGGTCAGTTTCTGTGCTGGGGCACTGGTGCCAGTCTTCTCTATGTGCTGGTCTTCGGTGTTGCTTATCTCCCCAAGGTGGTACTAGATGATGTGGGCTTGTCCACAGTCTACATTGAACTGTAAAGCTCTAGACACAACCAGAAATACTAAAACACTGTACTGATATCCTATGTATCATTGACATTGCGGACGCTAGAAGGAAGAGAATTTTGACTAATGCTGTATTTTCACCTTTTGTTTCTGCAAACATGTCTAAACTTTGCACCCGACTGACACTCTAAACACTTTTCTGGAGACAATGATGGAGTGGATTTTACCCTCTTCCAAAATGTCCTATTCTGGCATATGTCCTGTGTAGCTATAGTCATCAGGGGTCCTTCACTACTTTTCAGAGTCAATAAGACACAGAAAAGCAGTAGGGAAGGGGGCTTTTTGTTCCCTAGGAAATTGATTTTTTTTTAATTTATAAACTATTTCTAAATTCAATAGTCACAAAATTGTGCATATAAACTAAAATCTTCAGACATGATACCAAGCTTAGTAACCAAATGTATACAATAAAGTGCACACTTTGTAAAAAAAATTATTCAAATTTACCACAACCTGTCATAAGTATACTACAAACATTTGTTTAATACCATATTTAATACCCTTTTTAAAAAAAATACTAGCATTGTACAAAAACAAAATCACAATTGTATCCAGTGTCTAGACATAAGAAATATCACAGCCTGAGAATGTGTTACATTTTTAATCCACAACACATGGTGGATGAGATCTCTGACAAGTTTTCTGCCAAAACAAAAAACAACCAAAACACAAAACAAAAAACAAGAGTGGGTTGATGAGCTTACTACAAAGTTATTCAACGTTAAGACAAGCAAATAAAGAAGCAGAAAAAGATTAAACGATGTAATAGATATGAGAGTATGAAAAACTTAGGATATCACTCAACTAAAGCAAAAATAAAGGTGCAATTACAATATGGTGGAGGGCTTATAGAAAAATACTGACATACAACAGACTTTGTGCACAAGAAAAGCAAAAGAAGCCTTCAAAAAACTAAACAGCAAATGCACGGTTATCAGAAAAGCAGCAGCAATGTATTAGTTAAATATACATTGTTTACCACAGACCCAGAACGAACACCAATCTTACCCTGTGGATTCCTTTCAATACCATGATCCTGACCCTATTTAAATATAATTATTTATTTGATCAATGCAAAGTAATGCACATTGGAAAACATAATCCCAACTATACATATAAAGTGATGGGGTCTAAATTGGCTGTTACTACTCAAGAAAGATCTTGGAGTCATCGTGGATAGTTCTCTAAAAACATCCACTCAATGTGCAGCAGCAGTAGTCAAAAAAAGCTAAAAGAATGTTGGGAATTATTAGGAAAGAGATAGGTGGTAAGATGGAAAATATCAGATTGCCTCTATATAAATCCATGGTACCCCCACCTCTTGAATACTGTGTGCAGATGTAGTCGCCCCATGTGGAAAAAAAAAGATATACTGGAATGGAGGTGGTTTGAGCACCTGATAAAGGATGTCCCTGGGGAGGCTTCCTTTGGAATTCTACCAGGCATATCCCATTGGGAGGAGGCCTCGAGGCTGACCCAGTGGAAGCTGTAGGGATATCTCCCGGGCAGCCTGGGAATGTTTGGGAATCCCCCAAGAGGAGCTGGAGTCTGTTGCAGAGGAAAGGGAGGTCTGGTTCTCCCAACTCTCCATGCTGCTGCTGAGACTCTCACCAGCGGCATAAAGGAAAGAAGCAAGAAGAATTGGAAGAGGTACAGAAAAGGGCAACAAAAATGATTAGGGGTATGGAACAGCTTCCGTATGAAGAGAGATTAATAAGACTAGGACTTTTCAGCTTGGAAAAGATACAACTAATGGGGGGATATGACAGAAGTCTATAAAATCATGACTGGTGTGGAGAAAGTAAATAAGGAAGTGTTATTTACTCTTTCATAACACAAGAACTATGTGTGAAAAAGTATTTCTTCACACAACGCACATTCAACCTGTGGAACTCTTTGCCAGAGGATGTTGTGAAGGCCAAGACTATAACAGGGTTCAAAAAAGAACTAAATACGTTCATGGAGGATAGGCCAATCAATGGCTATTAGCCAGGATTGGCAGGGATGCAAAACCATGCTCTGAAGTGTCCCTAGCCTCTGCTTGCCAGAAGTGGGAATGGATCACTTGATGATTACCTGTTCTGTTCATTCCCTCTGGGGCACCTGGCATTGGCCACTGTTGGAAGACAGGATACTGGGCTAGATGGACCACTGGTCTGACTCAGTATGGCCGTTCTTATGAGTGACATCTCAAGTGCGTGGTGTTTGTCCGTGGACCAACCTAGGAAGAGTACCACTAATTTTTCCTTTTTATACCTAATCTATTCCATGGTCTTCCAAAGAATGCCCAACAGAAAATGTAATTTAAACACCCTTTAGCTTCCACTTCAGTTTAAACATTATAAGTCCAACAGTGTAACAACCTTATAGCAAAGAACATACATGTTTGGAGACATTCAGCAACTCTACAACAGGATAACTTCTATAGCATCACAATCAATTAGGGCTCTAATCAAAATGCCATCACTGTTTCTTGTGGGGAAAAAAAAAAATCTTTGTGAAGTAAAGAAATTGGAGTTTTCTGTTACATATTCTTAATATCATCTCACTGAAACCTATACTATAAACAAGCTGTAACTGGAAACAATTGTCAAGGAATATTGCAAGAGAAAAAAAATTCTGAGTTAAGGTGGCACCCTGTTTATGGCTCAAAATTAACAGATGCATCTGCCCAGGATAATTTTTTTTTATTAAATTTTTTTTTTTTTAGTATGTGACCTGCAGAGTAACAAATTCAGTTGTGCTGGTATTTTTTGTCTCAGCTACCCCAACTTTCCTACATACCATAGTCCACTCATGCCCCTCCATCCCTACACGTTCCAACTCTCCTGTGCCGATTCCCACCCCCACCCAAAGCAGTTTTCCACACTTCACTCCTACATTACTCAGTTGTGCTCACGATTTTGACAAGTTACATTTTGCAGCTCACAGAATACAAAGAATAAAAGAAATCAGTAAAGTGGAGTTACATAACAGACAATCAAGGAAGAAGGAAGAGTGGGAAGGTGCATAAGAATAAAAAGTTAAGAAAATTTAAAAGAGGCATAGGGTAGAAACAGAACATGAACATGTGACTGCTCTGGTCTGAAATACAAGTTGTTTTTTCAAAACAAAAGAAAAAAATTAGTTCATACATTACTGCTCCTTCTTGGGGAAAAATAAATGATTGGAAAGATAAGCAGTGGTAACCACAGCAAGAGAAAGAAGAGCAAGAAGAGATGATCACAGCCTGAACAGCATTTATGTAGTGGAAGAAGCAGCATAACATTCCACTGGAAAACATCACTGTGAAGAAGGAACAAAACCTGGTTGTCAGGGGTTCTCAAAATGATACTGAATTATGATTTTTACCTAAGTTTAAGGAGCTGACGGATTTTTCAGTAACATATGACCAAACACTCATTTTAGAATTCTGATATTTATTTAACCCAGGGGTCGGCAACGTTTGGCACGCGGCTCACCAGGGTAAGCACCCTGACGGGCCGGGCCAGTTTATTTACCTGCTGACGCGGCAGGTTCGGCCGACTGCGGCCCCCACTGGCCGCGGTTCGCCGTCCCGGGCCAATGGGGGCGGCGGGAAGCAGCGCGGGCGAGCGATGTGCTGGCCTCGGCTTCCCGCCGCCAGTGGGGGCCGCGATCGGCCAAACCTGCCGCGTCAGCAGGTAAATAAACTGGCCCGGCCCGCCAGGGTGCTTACCCTGGCGAGCCGCGTGCCAAACGTTGCCGACCCCTGATTTAACCTTTGAAATCATTTAGAGAAAATTAATAAAGAGCTGGAGCTCTCGACAAACACTATCCAAGCACAGTGACATTTTGCACCAAAGATAGGACAAGAAACAGAATGTTTGTGTTGGCCTTTTACTTCTTCATACCATATTACATACAAAGACTATGTTAAAAGAATGTTATGGCTGTAAATTCAAATACTCAGAAGTTGTGAAGAGTCAGAATTAAGGTTGCCCATGCAACCTTAATTCAACCTCCTTGTGTGCTTGCATTTTAAGTCAGAACTAAGAAATTCGGCATTATGACCGTTTTTAATTACATGTAAAAAAAGTATGTGATCAAGACCTCCGCTTTATTCATTGCATAGGCAAATGAACACAGACGTCTTGGCTCAAACTAGCTTTGTTAAGATGAAAATAAATTTGAATCAAGGGCCCCATCATTAAAAAAACCATACAAGCTCCCTTCATGTGTAAGCTTTTAGCTTGAGCACTCGTGATCTCAAATTGTCATAATACTGCAAGAGAGTGAGAATCAGGGCTGGCTCTGGCTTTTTTGCCGCCCTAGGCAAAAAAGCCTCCGGCCGCCCCGCTCCCCCCC
>NW_020664409.1:54903405-54912684 GCF_002925995.2 Terrapene triunguis
CCCTCCAGGTGCCGCCCCAAGCACCAGCTTGGGTGCCTGGTGCCTGGAGCCGGCCCTGGTGAGAATCAAGGTTGTTAGAGCCCAAACAACTTAGCCCTCTGTAAGCTAAAACCCACACTTCAAATGCACCTGGAAAACTGAAAAGCAAGTTCAGATCAATGAGCACAGGTGCAATGTGATCCTTGCAAGACACTATTAAAGCAGCTGGTAACTGCACTCTGTGCTAACTGGAATTTCTGGTCTTCAATTATAGTACAGAGCAGAATTCATTACAATAATCTATTCTGATATAACAAAGGTGTGAATAACAGTAGTGATCATAATAAATCATATAATACCGAGCTCTCATAGCCCTTTTTCCATCAGAAGATCTCAAAGCACTTCACAATCTTTTATGTATTTATGCTCATAACACCCGTGAGGTAGGCAAGTATTATCCATTTTACAGATGGGGAACTGAGGCACAGAGAGGCAAAGACTGTCTACACTGGCACTTTTGTTGGTCAAACTTTTGTTGGTCAGGGATGTGAAAAAAAACAAACAAACAAAAAAAAACCCACAAAAACAAAAACACCCCCAACCGACAAAAGCACTGGTGTGGACAGCACTATGTCAGCAGGAGATGTTCTCCCAACGATATAGCTACCGCCGCTCATTAGGGGTGGTTTAATTATGTCAGTGAGAAAGCTGTCTTCTGCTGGCATAGAGTGGCTACATGGGAGACCTTACAGCGGCAGCAGTAGAGCTGTGCCGCTGTAAGGTCTGTAGTGTACACATAGCCTAAGTGATTTGCCCAAGGTTACACAGAAATCTGGGGCAGAGCAAGGAATTGAACCCTATCATCCAAGCCCTAGGCTATTGTCCTAACCACGGGACCATCTTTCCTCACTCTCATCTAGAAAGAAAGTTATAACCTTATTGTTAAACACAGATGAGGAAAAAATAGCTGTTGGGCACTCCTGTTATGTGGACTTCCTGTGCATTTCAGGATCCAAGGTGGCCCAACACACAAACCTAAGTACACTTTGTACTCCTGGGGAAATTCTGTGCCAAAAAATTAAAAATTCTGCAAAATTATATATTATGTCAAAATAACACTATATAATCATGCCAATTTCAATTATTTTGGGAATTTATTTCAAAATACCTATCAACAAGTATGTCTGTAACAATACAGACAACAAAAAAGATTCAGGAAATGTTTTTAGACAAATACATTCCTTACTAGGCATATTAATACAGAACTTTGAGTAATAATACATTTAAACTATCTACTAGAAAGTAGATAAGGAAGTGTTGTTTACTACTTCTCATAACACAAGAACTAGGGGTTATCAAATGAAATTAATAGGCAGCAGGTTTAAAACAAAAAAAGAAAGTATTTCTTCACACAACACAGTCAATCTGTGGAACTCCTTGCCAGAGGATGTTGTGAAGGCCAAGATCATAACAGGGTTCAAAAAAAACTAGATAAATTCATGGAGGATAGGCTATTAGCCAAGATGGGCAGGAATCGTGTCCCTACCTTCTGTTTGCCAGAAGCTGGGAATGAGCAAAAGGGGATGATCACTTGATGATTACCTGATCTGTTCATTCCCTCTGGGGCATCTGGCACTATTCACTGTCGGAAGATGGACCTTTGGTCTGGGCTAGATGAACCTTTGGTCTGACCCAGTAGGGCCATTCTTATGTTTCTGTATTGTAGTTTACCTATTTCCTGCACCCCTCAGAAGCAGTGCAGAAGCTTGGGTGAGTCGGGGGTAACAGAGGAGCTGACGGAAAGGGAAGTAATTGCTGGGAAGGAGCCTGGTAATGAACCTGGAGGGTTGCTGGGTGTGTGCGGGAGAAGTATGGAACAGGGTTTTTTTGGTAGGGCGGGGGGGCAGAGGGGAGGAGAGGGAGACACATGACTGTTAGGGATTTGGAAAGCCTCCCCCATGCAGACCTTGGCTGACCCCTAGCCTCTCCTATTCAGTCAGGCACATCTACCCCTGTCCCCGTGTCCCTGCACCCCCCCTCCCTCTATCCCCATGCACCCCACTTCCCCATCCTCATTTGTCCCTGTAACCCCAGTGATCCCCTGCCCCCATACACCTCCGCTCCCATTGTCCCTGCACCCACACTCTACCATCCCCTGTCCCCATGTGGCTCTGCACCCCCATTCAGCCCCCACGCACTAGCCTTTTTGAATCCCAGTCTGTGTGACTCCCCAGCAACCCAGTGCACCCCACTCTATCTGTCCCCACCATATCCAGTGCCTCCTCACCTGGCCGGACACATGGGCAGGGCGCTGGGAGGAATGCAGCCTCTTGTCCTCCCTATCAGCTGCTCACTGCTATGACCAGTGAGACAGCTGCCCTCTGTTCTGGCACCATAGCAGCCCCTGGTGAGCAAAAGGCGTAACTGCAGTGCCTCTCTGGCAGAATGTATTTTCTGCAGAGAAAAAAAATCTGCAGGGGATGTGAATTCTGCACATGCACAGGTAACAGAATTCCCCCAAGAGTAACTTTGCTAGTATCTCCTTCAGTTCAGGAAACAGATATAAATTTGACTACTTCCACTGGTGCTTCCCCTGCACTCCTAATCCGACCGATAACCTGTTTTATCTGGACCGAGCTTCAGTCAGCTTACTCGTCCAAACTGCTGTCTCTGTTCAGGAAAACTGATGCACTGTCTAAGCTAGTGGTGGGCAACCTGCGGCACGTCAAGGTAATCCACTGGCAGGCCGCAAGACAGTTTGTTTACATTGACCGTCCTCAGGCACAGCTGCTCGCAGCTCCCAGTGGCCGCGGTTCGCCGTTCCCAGCTACTGGGAGCTGTGGGCGGCTGTGCCTGTGGACAGTCAATGTAAACAAACTGTCTCACGGGCCGCCAGCAGACTGGCTTGACGGGCCACATGCGGCCTGTGGGCTGCAGGTTGCCCACCACTGGTCTAGGCCCAGTGAAAAATGATACTGTCATTCATCACACTGAAAGTGGTGTAGCTTAAGCCACAAGGTCTTATTTCCCCAATGGCTCTGTAACACAAGTTGAACAGGAGTGCCAGTCCAGAACTCTGCAGTATTCTACAGGACAGCACTCTTGCTATAAATGAGAAATTGATCAAAACTACCCTCTAGATCTGTGCTGACAAGCAAGACCCAACCCACCTAAGGAAAACTGTCTGTCATTACAAGGGCTCGTAGATGTCAACAATACCCCAGAGTTCGCAGTTTCAAAGACTAGGAATGCAGAACAATCTGCATAGATACTAGATTTGTGTCTACATTAGAAAGAGCTAAACTAGCGTGATCACTACACTATTCATACCATAATCAGGCATGGAACTCTACCAACGTTGCTCCAGGAAATCTAAGATGTCTTGAGATTGTGCAAGTTGCTTTGCTGCAAACCTCTCATCCGTCCCAAAAATGGAGTTAAGACAAGGTAACAGTTAACAAGGTTCCTGCACAAGGGCTTAATTTTAAAAGATGCTAACATCATGCCCTCCGAAATGTTGATAATCTCATCCATCAGCACAGTGCAGTGACCTAAAAACAAAGGAAACAATAGTTTGCACATGATAAGCTTGAAATCTCTACCCTCATGACTTCAATCCTAACAATACGATCTAGAATATATCAAGCTGCATGCCTAAAGCCAGAAACAACTAGAAACAGTACCACTATCATGAAAATCACAGTCCTTTCCCAGACTGCAAACACTATAAAGCATACACTAAATAAAAGACTTTGCAATTATTAGATTACAAAATGAGCAAAGTTATTCTGCATATTAAATATAGGGGAATTTCTTGAGAAGTAATTTGTTTATATCTAGCCATGCTTCTTATTGTGCTCTATTCTGAAGAAAGACTAAATTGTTCCCAAAGCTCCTTGGGAAGGAGACTGCATACACACGAGCTTCTTCTACAGGAACAGCGTCACCACCCAATTTCTCGTCTGTAAGAGCCTACCCTAACCAATCTTGTTTCTTTCCTCTTAGTGTTGGAGCAGATTCTTTGTGTTTTTCTCCATCCTTGATATTAAGTGGGGTATGAATTTTTTACTCTTTGCAATTAGGTTTCAGCTTTTGGTAGTGGAGTTCCCCCAGCTTGGTCTGCAGCAAGGGAATTCTATTGGTAAAGAGGAAGCTTTCTCCCTCCCCCCCAGAAATCATTTTTGGTGGGAAAAGGAGTAGCAATATAATTCGGTGGACTATATGGCCATCTTTCTGAATATAACAGGTACTTATCTGGAGCTTAGCCAGGGAGAACCTATTTCAGGCTGTGGCCCCTGTAAACTTCCTCTTCGGATAACTAATGAGTCAGGTAAAAGACTCTTCCTCTTCATTAGTACAAACAGGGACCTGGGTCTGATTAGTTATATCATCCTCTCCCTGACCTCATTCCCATAAGCTAGATTGCCATATGTGCAATGGTAGTTGCGTATGTGTCTCACTCTCAGAAGAGGGGGAGGGTCAGTCTTGGAGTCATTCTAAGATTGCAGGAGAGACATCAATATGCTCTTGAAAAAGGAAGCAGCAACCACAGAAGCAATTTTTGGACCGGATATGAACCAAAATGTTTGTCTGCAAGTTTCCTGCAGTTAAAATCTACTACATTTTATAATGCAATTAAGTATCAGATGGGAATCATGTCTCTGAAATGATGACTACAATACTTTTGTAATTAACTTTTTGATATCAAACATTGTCTTTGGCATGGAGGTTTGTTGAGTTACCTTGGGTGCTTGCTTACATTGCAGGTATTACTGGCATAAGCAGAACAATGCTGAAAACTTCACAGTCTCAGACTAATGAAATAAACTACACTTCTAAATTCAGCTATAAGGATTTTTGTACATAATTCTGGACTGGAATTTGAGAAGTTTGGGTTCAATTTCCGGGCTCTGACGTAGGCTTCCTGTATGATCTTGCACAATTCACTCAAGCCTTGCGTAGACTACAAGTTTCCCATTCTCAACAATGAGTGCAGATGTAATGGTACTGAACACGGGTTAACTACGGTATAAGTGTAGATCAAGGACAAACAGTATTCAGCATTTCATAAGAACATAAACAGAAGAACAGCCGTACCGGGTCAGACCAAAGGTCCATCTAGCCCAGTATCCTGTCTACCGACGGTAGCCAATGCCAGGTGCCCCAGAGGGAGTGGACCAACAGGCAATGATCAAGTGATCTCTCTCCTGCCATCCATCTCCATCCTCTGACAAACAGAGGCTAGGGACACCATTCCTTACCCATCCTGGCTAATAGCCATTAATGGACTTAACCACCATGAATTTATCCAGTTCTCTTTTAAACGCTGTTATAGTCCTAGCCTTCCCAACCTCCTCAGGTAAGGAGTTCCACAAGTTGACTGTGCGCTGCGTGAAGAAGAACTCCCTTGTATTTGTTTTAAACCTGCTGCCTATTAATTTCATTTGGTGACCCCTAGTTCTTGTATTATGGGAATAAGTAAATAACTTTTCCTTATCCACTTTCTCCACATCACTCATGATTTTATATACCTCTATCATATCCCCTCTTAGTCTCCTCTTTTCCAAGCTGAAGAGTCCTAGCCTCTTTAATCTCTCCTCATATGGGACCCATTCCAAACCCCTAATCATTTTAGTTGCCCTTTTCTGAACCTTATCTAGTGCCAGTATATCTTTTTTTAGATGAGACCACATCTGTACGCAGTATTCGAGATGTGGGCGTACCATCAATTTATATAAGGGCAATAATATATTCTCAGACTTATTCTCTATCCCCTTTTTAATGATCCCTAACATCCTGTTTGCTTTTTTAACCGCCTCTGCACACTGCGCGGACATCTTCAGAGAACTATCCACCATGACTCCAAGATCTCTTTCCTGACTTGTTGTAGCTAAATTAGCCCCCATCATATTGTATGTATAGTTGGGGTTATTTTTTCCAATGTGCATTACTTTACATTTATCCACATTAAATTTCATTTGCCATTTTGTTGCCCAATCACTTAGTTTTGTGAGATCTTTTTGAAGTTCATCACAGTCTGCTTTGGTCTTAACTATCTTGAGCAGTTTAGTATCAAAAAACAAAGGCTAAATCCTTAAAGCCCTTAATCTCTCTGTGACTCAAACCTCATCTGTAAAATAAGGATTGTGATGTTGCACTCCATATGTTTTATGGAAATATGTTTATAAGTGTGAATATGATGTAACTGGAATATGCTTTGTGCAAAAGGTCTCTTTATAAGTTTTGTAATGATACCTTACAATCTACTGAGTGTGTTCATCCTATTCATATGAATGTATCATTCTTATATCTGAAGCTAGAAATATGAAGTATTACTCTGAAGTCCTATTGTAATTATGCAAAGTGTGGGCCATTAATAGTGGTTTAGAATCTTGATGACTCCCATTGACCAGGACAATTGGTTGTAAATGGCTCTTTACTTGTAAGCCTTCCTGTGTTCACGTGAGTCAGGCCGTAAAGAATGGCGGCTTGGGATCTCACAGGACATGTGACCATGTTACCTGGTACTGGAATTCATCTTAAACCTGATGCTTTGTCATTTAGAAGGAGGGGTGGGGACCCTGAGAGACAAAAGATTCCCGCCTTATGCCAAAGCTATAAAAGGGGTGGAACAGAACAAAGGGGGCTGCAGTCATGAGAAAACCCCTAGTTACCACCTGAGCTGGAACTAACAAGAACCGTACCAGGGAAAGTATTGGGCCCAGACTAAGAAGTCTAGTCTGTGAAAGAAGCTTACTGGAACATCTCTGAGGGTGAGATTTACTTGTAGTCAGTTTCATAAGTGTATTAGGCTTAGACTTGCGTGCTTTGTTTTTATTTTGCTTGGTAATTTACTTTGTTCTGTTATTACTTGAAACCACTTAAATCCTACTTTTTATACTTAAAATCACTTTTGTTTATTAGTAAACCCAGAGTAAGTGATTAATACTTGGGGGAGCAAACAGCTGTGCATCTCTCTCTCTGAGTGTTCTAGAGGGCGGACAATTTATGAGTTTACCTTGTATAAGCTTTATACAGAGTAAAACGGATTTATTTGGGGTTTGGATCCCATTGGGAGCTGGGTGTCTGGGTGCTGGAGATAGGCGACTTGCTGAGCAGTTTTTGGTTAAAGTCTGCAGCTTTGGGGGCGTGGACCAGACCTGGGTCTGCGTTGCATCAGACTAGCATGTCTGACTCAACAAGGCAAGTTTCTGGAGTCCCAAGCTGGCAGTGGAAAACGGGCTCAGAGGTAATTGCAGCATGTCAGGTGACAGCCTCCAGGGGGTCTCTGTGACCGAACCCGTCACAGGGATAATGCTCTCCTACCTCACAGGAAGTCGAGAAGATAAATTCATTAATGTCTGAGGTGCTCAGATACTATGATGATGGCCTCTACTAGTATTTAAGATTGTAATGTCATAGCATCAGAATTTACTAAGAGCTTGTGTAATACAGAACTGAGTTAAATAAGTGTCGCTCATTTATGAGCTCGAGACATTTCAAATTTTAGCTGCCACATTTGCATATGTAATGACTTGGGGGGGGGGGGGGGAGAGAAGGGCAAAAGAAGACTATACAGATACAATAGATTTCATCTAGTCCAGAAGATGTTAGGAGCATTTGCCATAAAAGACATTATATATATTGCAGTAGTACCCAGGAAGCCCAGTCATGGGCCAGCATCTCACTGAGCTAGGCACCGCACAAACAAAGTCCCTGTCCAACAAAGCTTACAATTTAAATATAGGAGAAGAGACAGCATTCAGATACAGACAGATGGGGGGGCACAAGGAAACAATGAGAGAATGCTAGTCAGCACGATGGACAGCAGTGTCAGCATACCAACTTCCTAATCATTTGTCAAGACCCTGATAAGCTCCCTGTGCTGGACACTTTCCAGACCACTATGAGGGGATCCATATGCTGGATCCCAGAGTCTGAACAGAATCACTTGTCCCTGGTTTGGGATCCCTACACACACATTCAGGGTGCAGATCCTCTATCTAGCACTCCATCTTAAGAGTTTAGGATATATGGCCAACTGCCCAGTACTCTGGAATCAGTGCTGAAATTGGGTTACAGTTTAACTATCTCAGGTGGTACAGGACAAGATGAAGCATATAACACACACAGCCTCTCCACAGGACTCACACAGCACTGTTCTCTCTTTAATAGCGTGAGAAATACACAGATCTATACAAAAATAATAAACCCTATACACATTTCACTGCCTCAGTTTCCTCAGTGCTCTTTGGGCATTATTTGGGTTGTGGTCAGTGTCATCTGGGGTTATCCAAAGTCCTTCTGTGTTTCAGAGCCCAAGCCATGCACTACAACAGAGCGCCTTCTCTCTAGTTGGCTTCCTCTAACCTTGGCCAATACATTCCCTTCCTCTGTCCTGCCCAACCTTCCTGTATCTCGCCCCCAAGTTTATATGCCCCTTTTCTACACCAGGCTTCTTTGTTCTGTCTTTAATAACTGTTCACTGTTCCAAACCTCCTCCCTGCAGACCAACTTAGCCAAATTGATTTCACAGCTCAGGCACGCTCCTTAACGCAACTATTGTGTTGTCAGAGTGTAGCCGTTAAAGTTGACAACTCTTCATTGTCCTTGGTCTGGGGAAAACATAGCCCTTACCAGCCCATGGTGGATTCCACATTTACACAGAGGTGTTCATTGATACAGCAATTTTCATAGTATCAACCATAATTCATAAATTGTATGTAGGTTCCCCAAATCACCATACCACTGTCAAACTGGGGTAGTTTTTGTTTGTGTTTATGTTTGGAGGGCATCACAGCCAAGGAGAGTTTTAAGAAGAAATCTGAAGGAAAACAATGAAGTGGCTTTGCAGATGTCTGTTGGGAGCTCCTCCCATGCCTGATTGGCAGCATGGGAGAACAAACTAAGGTGCCTTTTTGAGATACTAAAAAGTCACCTAATTTCTTCAACAGACTAAGCATTTTACTGTACTGACTTTTTGAATGTTTGTTACCCAACTTGCCTACATTTCATTTCTCTCAAATGTCATCTGAAAAGACTATGCCATTACTTAATAGATAAGGTTGTTTTGTTTTTCTTAAAATAAAAGGGGAGTTTTTGAAACAGTCATAAATGCTGAGTAAGAATTCAGAAAAAAATTGTGTCTAGCATAAGGAAGAGGACTGTTCAGTTTATCATCTTTTACTTACCCCAATTATAAGTACACCTCTACCCCGATATAACGCGACCCAATATAACACGAATTGGGATATAACGTGGTAAAGCAGTGCTCCGGGGGGGGGGGGGGGGGGGGGGCGG
>NW_020664409.1:54915684-54943579 GCF_002925995.2 Terrapene triunguis
GGGGGGGGGGGGGGGGGGGGGGGGGGGGGGGGGGGGGGGGGGGGCTGCGCACTCCGGTGGATCAAAGCAAGCTTGATACAATGCGGTTTCACCTATAACACGGTAAGTTTTTTGGCTCCCAAGGACAGCGTTATAGCGAGGTAGAGGTGTATCACTAATTCCAGTTAATTTGAGCAATTTTGAATATTCAAGACAAATACATCAAATTGAAAGGAGTTAAAATTTTGTATCACTACAGACTTGTTTTAGGGTTGAAGCAGATTACTTTAAAAAAAAAAAACTTTTAGTTGTAAATTAAAACCAGTTTCCTTAGTAATACCAGGTGTTATGCCACGTTTCAATCTATACCGATGACAAAAAGGTAATGAAGACAATAGAGCAGAATTGATTTTTGGTGACTGTAGCCAAATTATACTGAAATTAATGAAGATTTTAATCTACTAGTCTAGCCACTCAGATTTTATGCAGGCAATGAGAACAATTAGGTCCATGAAACAAGTAATCATGCTCCTTACAAAGAGTAGCAAATACCAACATCTCAAGTGTGGCCTGATACCAGAATTTTAAGACATATGCACAAATAGTTTACACTTAAAATTAGGAAATTTGAAGAATGTCATACAGTCACTTTATTATGATCATAACACACAAAGGCTCCAATCAGGATTGGTCCCCATTTTGCTTAGCACTGTATAAAATCATATGAAGACAGTCTCTGCCTCAAAGCACTTAACTAATTTGACACTTTAAGTGGGTGCAACAAAGAGGAGGAAGAGGATATGGGGAAAGACCTGAGTAACAGTAATAAGATGAAGTCATCCCACACAAGAAACTTGGACAACTTGATGGTTCCAAATACTTCATTATTTCAATTTTTAAAATATATGGGGACAGATGAGGGGTGAGAATAATGGCATTAATAAAAGAGGAGGCGTTAATAAACATAAGGGAGGAAGAAAGAAGGATGGAGAGAGAGCAAAAAGGACAGTGGAGGTTGAAAGAGAGAAGTCAGGGCATTCAGCTAGTCAACAGATAATTACGCCCAAAATTCAAACCATAAAAGTTAGTCTGCAGACTGGCATGTGAATGTGCCTCACCCTTTGCCCTACTTCTGCAAATGGTGCTTACTGCGCAAGCTCTGGTGCTACTGGAAACTGACTTAACCCCCAGAAGTGTTATCTTTCCCAGCCCACATGGAGTTTACTGGTGTTTGGAACCCCAAGTGGGGAGTTGTGTCCCTGGAGGCAGGGCTTGGGGGTGGGGGGGAGGGAAGGAGGTGGAGGCAACGTTTCTAATGTCTGAATAAATAAAGTGAAATAGGAGGGGGTGGGGTCCCAACGAACATGATGTACCAGGGTCCCAAATTGCTCTAGAGCAGTGGTGGGCAACCTGCGACCCATCAGGGTAATCCGCTGGTGGGCCACGAGACAGGTGGTTTACATTGACCGTCCCTAGGCATGGCCACTCGCAGCTTCCGGTGGCCACGGTTCTCAGTTCCCAGCCAATGGGAGCTGTGGGTGGCCGTGCCTGTGTACGGTCAATGTAAACCGTCTCGTTGCCCACCATCGGATTACCCTGACAGGCCGCAGGTTGTCCACCATTGCTCTAGAGGGGCCTGCCTGGAAAGGATTCCCCCTCATCAAGTCACAACAGAGGGGTGGCTGCACCAAACTGAAAAGGAGATCCTTGCCTAGGCACCCTGTGTGCATTGGTTGATCCAGGCTTGATTTCTGTTGGCGCGACTACACTCATTGACCCTAGCTAAAGCCACCCCTGCTATTCAGGCAAGAGACTCATTCTATATTTGCACAGGGCATACATAGCATTACAGGGCACTGAAGTTGGAGACTCATTGCGGTAGCTGCCAAAGAATATTTTTAGATTTATTTGTAATCTCTACTCCTTAAAGGTGCCAACTCTATTAGTGACAAAACAGTTATTACTAAGATTATAGAAAAAGCGGTTGATGGAAGAATTACAATGAAAAAAGTAATTTTTCATACAAACAAGAAATTTGCATTCCTTTAAACTGCATGCATAATAGATACAATCAACATTATACCAAACAATGACCTACTTTGTTTCCTTACAGCTATTCTCTTTATGTTTAATTCCACATAATTCTTAATTTGTGTATTCCTTTAATTCCAGCTACCAACACTATTCCCACACACAAAAAAACAATGCATTGCTATTAGGGCTGTCAATTACTCGCAGTTAACGCATGCGATTGACTCAAAAAATTAATTGCAATTAATCGCACTGTTTCAAATATATCTATTTCAATTACAACACAGAATACAAGGAGTACAGTGCTCACTTTATTGTTGAATAAAGCATTCACATGGCATTGTTGTAGCTGGTGTCGCATGATATTTACATGCCAAATGTGCTAAAGATTCATATGCCTCTTCCTGCTTTGGCCATCGTTCCAGAGGACATACTTCTATGCTGATGACGCTTGTTTAAAAAAATAGTGCATTAATTAAATTTGTGACTGAACTCCTTGGGGGAGAATTGTATGTCTCCTGCTCTGTTTTACCCGCATTCTGCTATATATTTCCTGTTATAGCTGTCTTGGATGATGACCCAGCACGTGTTGTTCGTTTTAAGAACACTTTCACTGCAAATTTGACAAAATGCAGAGAAGATACCAATGTGAAATTTCTAAAGATAAATACAGCGCTCAACCCAAGGTTTAAGAATCTGAAGTGCCTTCCAAAATCTGAGAGGAATGAGGTGTGGAGCATGCTTTCAGAAGTCTTAAAAGAGCAACACGTCAATGCGGAAACCACAGAACCCAAACCACCAAAAAAATCAATCTTTTGCTGGTGGCATCTGACTCAGATAATGAAAATGAACATGCGGCAGTCCGCACTGCTTTGGATTGTTATTGAGCAGAACCCGTCATCAGCATGGATGCATGTCCTCTGGAATGGTGATTGAAGCATTAAGGGACATATGAATCTTTAGTGCATCTGGCATGTAAATATTTTGCAACGTGGGCTACAACAGTACCGTGCAAACACCTGTTCTCACTTTCAGGTGACATTGTAAACAAGAAGCAGGCAGCATTATCTTCTGGAAATGTAAACCAACTTGTATGTCTGAGCAATTGACTGAACAAGAAGTAGGACTGAGTGGACTTACTGGCTCTAAAGTTTTACATTGTTTTGTTTTTGAATGCAGATTTTTTTGCACATAATTCTACATTTGTAAATTCAACTTTCATGATAAAGAGATTGCACTACAGTACTTGTATTAGGTGAATTGAAAAATACTATTTCTTTTGTTTTTTACAGTGCAAATATTTGTAATCAAAAATAAAAATAAAGTGAGCACTGTACACTTAGTATTCTGTGCTGTAATTGAAATCAATATATTTGAAAATGTAGAAAACATACAAAATCATTTAAATAAATGGTATTCTATTATTGTTTAATCGTGATTATTTTTTTTAAATCGCTTGACAGCCCGAATTGCTATTAAACAAAAAGAGACCAGCAACCCTAATATCCAAAAGCAGTTGCACAAACTAGGGCTGTCTTGGTAAGGGATAAGAAAGCAGCTTTCAGTTTTCTTTTAATATATGAAGACATGCAAACAAGTGACAGTGTTTTAAGTGGGGGTGGGGGGGAAGAGTTACCTAAACACAACTCAAACATCCTGATCAAAACGTTAAACAGAACCCTCAGATGTCAGCAACTAACACATATTTACCTTTTCTATTATAATTCCACTCTGAAGTCTGAATAAAGTCCCTTTGAAAATGCAAAGGTCTGTTTATCACAATTTGCAGGAAAACTTCACCAGCATATTGATAGAAACAAAAAGATCAGTAGAAAGGAAAATCTATTTTCTCATATCACCTGTACTGAACGTTTTTATAAACAAATCCTCTTCAAAATTTTGTTTTTTAACTCTGATTGTTATTCATCTTGTGAACCCTTAATATGCACAAGGAAGATGCCATGAGAATTAAAAAGCCAAAGATGGTCTTACTGCAACTAGACCTCTAAGGCTTGAATCTTACAGAAAAAAAAGGAGAAATGCTTACCATTACAGCAATGTTTTACTCTGAACATACAATGCTCAATATAATATTGCCAAAAAAAAAAAAAAAAAAATTGTAAACCTCACCAAAAACTTTTGGCTTTTTGAGGAAAGGAAAACTTAAGAACTGTTCAAACCTAGTTTGAAAATAACTAAAGAAAGCAAAAGGCTCACTGACTCTGGAAAGCCACTTATATAAGAATTTACTGCAAGCAATGAAATCAGTTAGGAAAAGATAATATCAGTGGTAACTAGCAACAGGAAATATAGAATATTGGTAGTATTTTCTTTTCACCACCATAGGTATTTGAAGTGATAAATGAATAGGCTTCTGATGGGGTAATTTAACAGGAAGGTAGTGTGTTGCCATCAAACCTTAAATAGCTCAAGGAAGCTTCCAAGGTTGGTTGCACATTTGTAATGTCGACCAAAACTGGGCATAAACGCGAATTTTATCAACTTGCAGGCACCACTTTCTCTAAATGGTAGCAGATATCGTTGCAAGAAGCAATATATGCAGCTACAAATACACAAGTCCCCATGCAAAGGAAGGGATGGAGAGAAGGAGCCTAAGTGACTGAGGTATCTTGGTGGGGGAGCACGGAGTGTAGCCCTCTGACTGAGTAAACCGGTTGTGGGAGGTCTTGCGAGAGAAAAAAGGTGTGATGCTGTGTAGCCCAGTGACCTCCCGAGCCAGCCCAGGGGCGAGGGGAGCGCGCAGCCCAGTGACTGCCCGAGCCTGATGGGGGGAGGGGGAGATGGCGGCGTTAAAGGTGTAAACTGTGACTGACTGACCCGGGTGGTCACCGAGCCGGCTCTGGGAGGGCGGCGGGGGCCTTACCTGAGAGAGCTGCCTGGGGTTGGGGCAACCGAAAAGCGCCGAGCTGGAGCTGAAGCTGATGGCCCCTCTGCGGCTGAGGACATGCTGCGGGACCGGCCTGTCCAGGGGCAGCACCGGCAGCTGGTAACATACTTCCATTGAAGAGCCTCTGCGCTCCGAGCCGCGCCAGGGCACCGGCCGCCGCACCTGCCTGCGCCGGGAATCGCCGCAGCGCAATGGGGGGGGGGGCGGCAAACGTGCCAGAAGAGCCAAACCCCGCAATTAAAACAGAGGGGCCCGGCTCCGCCTCACCACCCTCTCCCCCCGGCGTCGCGTCGGGTCGGGTCTGGCCGGGCCCCTCCTCTGCCCCCAAGAGTCGCGTCTGGCCGGGCCGGTTCCTCTCCGGAGCCCGCAGGGGTCCTTAAGCAACAGCCGCCGCAGGGGGGCGGGGAAGCGGGGCCGGCAGTTAAGTGCTGTTAGGGAAGGAGGCGGCGAGTCCCGGGCCGAGCACCGCAGTACGGCCGCTGCCTCCCGCTGTCTTTGCTGCCGGAGGGAGCCGCTGTCACTGCTAGCCCCGCAGCCGGGCCGTCCGGGCGCCGCTCATGGAGGTGGGCGCTGGTGCCCGGGGGGCCGCTTTGGGTGAGACACACTCGGCACTCCTATTGTCCAGCACGAGGAGGCGGCGCGCGCTCCTGGCGGGAGGGGCCGGGGCGCTGCGGTCCCGAGCGAGCCGAGGGTGGGGGTGGAGCCCGCGGGAAGGAGGGATCCTGCGCCCGTGCCGCCCCCACTGAGAACAGCCCCGAGCGCAGTAGCCCAGGAGGAGGCACGAGCCGGACGGACTCTGTGTGTGCGTGTGTGTATGTACGCGACGCGCAAGCCCGGCCGGCTCCACGCAACCCGTCATCACGTAACGGCGAGGGGGGGATGTTTTGGAGACGAACGGTGCGGTCCGGGCCAGTTCGTCTCTCTTGTGCGCCTGCGCGATATTTTCGCGCCTTGGAATCTTTTTGCCCTGATAAGGAGGGTTGCAAGTGGAGCGCGCGCCTAGCCCCTCCCGAGCGCAGTGTCTGGGCCGCTGCCCCATTGGTGAAGGGGGAGTGAGGAAGGGGGAAGAGAGACAAGAACGTTTCGTGCACGTGGTAGCGGCCCTTCTAATCTCAGCCCAGGCGCGCGCCTGCTCTCGACGTGCGGCCCAGGCCCGAGTTCGGGGGTGTGACGTTAGCACGGGCAGCGGCTCCACGTTAGACCCCCCCCACCAGGCGGGCATCAGGGCTGCCAGCCAGATACGGGGCAGCTCTGTTCTGCAGCATCTCAAGCCTGTCGGATTCCAGTGGGAAACAGCAACCCACTGAGCTGGGAGCAGGAGCTGCAGGTGCTGCCCTGGCAGGTGACCATAGGTCCTTGTTTTCTGGGGACAGTCCCTGACTGAGGTACTGTATCCCTAGGCAAACAGTGTCCCCAGAAGAGTCCCCGGTTCACAAAACTTGTCCCCGAATACTGTTGTGATGTGAATACCCTTTCATATGTTGGTTATTTGGTTAATATGTCCAATGCATAAATAGTTAGAAATATCCAGAACATTTCTAGTGTTATTATTACTATAAGCTATGATATAGATGGTACAGCACTTGCAGTTACCATAGCTACGACGATGGCTGAATGCTGTATGACATAGAACACAATTGAGATTCAGTGTAAAGTGAAAATGGAGTTGTCGAAAAAGCATAAATGCTGCTTTAACAACCCAGCTTCCAAAGGATTTTCCATATTTATGACCAACTGGAAAAGAAACATCAGTATCATATTCAATATGCTAGGCAGTATTTTCCATTTTGAGTGGAGGCAGGACATCTATAAAAGAACAGGAAGGTGCCATTAAACGCAAAGCTGCTCTGACAGCACATGCTTGTTCAACTTCTGTTACCAAATTTTTTCACAAAAGTTGAGCAAACACAGTGAGTATGATTTTGCTTTTCCAAGGAATATATGCATATCATACTATTAGACATAACACTGGTCTACAATTTTTGAGAAGTTGTCTGCTTCAGAGATAAAATGTGCTATTTATTATGTATTTTGATGTGCTGAATTCAAATATGACAATTAAAACAACTGATTGGCTACTGTTTCTAAGATATTTAAGTTTTTACATTTTATGTCTATGTATATTGTGTAGATTAGAGTTTTAATCATAAATTGTAAACCTAGGTCTTTTCATGTGTTTATGGTTGCTTTACATGATAATATTTCACCTGTCCTGTTTATGTAACACTTTAAAAATCAGCAAAAGGGTTATATAAATAAAATTTATTATGAAACAAAAGGCAAAAAACTATTATGTACATAGTTCAGTCCTATTCAGTGTCAACTCGGCGCTTCTTGGCTTGTCTCTTGTATTCATTAAATGGAGCATCTCTTGTCACTGTCCAGCAATAGTCTGCAAGCATTGATGGGCTCCATTTGCCCTGATAGCTTTTCTCCATTGTTGCAATGTCCTGGTGAAATCGCTCGCCGTGCTCGTCGCTCACTGCTCCGCAGTTCGGTGGAAAAAAATCTAGATGAGAGTGCAAAAAATGTATCTTTAGTGACATGTTGCAACCAAGGCTTTTGTATGCCTTGAGGAGGTTTTCCACCAACAACCTGTAGTTGTCTGCCTTGTTGTTTCCGAGAAAATTCATTGCCACTAACTGGAAGGCTTTCCATGCCGTCTTTTCCTTGCAACACAGTGCATGGTCAAATGCATCATCTCGAAGAAGTTCACGAATCTGAGGACCAACAAAGACACCTTCCTTTATCTTAGCTTCACTTAACCTTGGAAATTTTCCACGGAGGTACTTGAAAGCTGCTTGTGTTTTGTCAATGGCCTTGACAAAGTTCTTCATCAGACCCAGCTTGATGTGTAAGGGTGGTAACAAAATCTTCCTTGATTCAACAAGTGGTGGATGCTGAACACTTTTCCTCCCAGGCTCCAATGACTGTCGGAGTGGCCAATCTTTCTTGATGTAGTGGGAATCTCTTGCACGACTATCCCATTCGCAGAGAAAACAGCAGTACTTTGTGTATCCAGTCTGCAGACCAAGCAAGAGAGCAACAACCTTCAAATCGCCACAAAGCTGCCACTGATGTTGGTCATAGTTTATGCACCTCAAAAGTTATTTCATGTTGTCATAGGTTTCCTTCATATGGACTGCATGACCAATTGGAATTGATGGCAAAACATTGCCATTATGCAGTAAAACAGCGTTAAGACTCGTCTTGGATGAATCAATGAACAGTCTCCACTCATCTGGATCGTGAACGATGTTGAGGGCTGCCATAACACCAACGATGTTATTGCAGGCTACAAGATCACCTTCCATGAAGAAGAATGGGACAAGATCCTTTTGATGGTCACGGAACATGGAAACCCTAACATCACCTGCCAGGAGATTCCACTGCTGTAGTCTAGAGCCCAACAGCTCTGCCTTACTCTTGGGTAGTTCCAAATCCCTGACAAGGTCATTCAGTTCACCTTGTGTTATGAGGTGTGGTTCAGAGGAGGAGGATGGGAGAAAATGTGGGTCCTGTGACATTGATGGTTCAGGACCAGAAGTTTCATCCTCTTCCTCTTCCTCGTCTGACTCAAGTGAGAATGATTCTGGTGCATCAGGAACCGGCAGTCCTTCTCCGTAGGGTACTGGGCATATAGCTGATGGAATGTTTGGATAATGCACAGTCCACTTTTTCTTTTTTGACACACCTTTCCCAACTGGAGGCACCATGCAGAAGTAACAATTGCTGGTATGATCTGTTGGCTCTCTCCAAATCATTGGCACTGCAAAAGGCATAGATTTCCTTTTCCTGTTCAACCACTGGCGAAGATTTGTTGCACAAGTGTTGCAGCATATGTGTGGGGCCCACCTCTTGTCCTGATCTCCAATTTTGCAGCCAAAATAAAGGTGATAGGCTTTCTTAACCATAGTGGTTATACTGCGCTTTTGTGATGCAAAAGTCACTTCACCACAAACATAGCAGAAGTTATCTGCACTGTTCACACAAGTACGAGGCATCTCTGCTCACTTTGGCTAAACAGAAATGTGTCCCTTTGCAAAATCAAACACTGACAAATAAGAGAGCACGACACTGTATGATTTCTAGAGCTGATATAGGGCAATTTGTTCAGCAGAGTGATGTAAGCTTCCTTATGATTGCATCATCCAGGACTTCTAGGAATAACGTGATGCAATTCATATCATGTATGACGCAATACCAGCTTCAGATTGCATCATTCATTGTTTTGCCTAAAAAGCAAGTACTGTCCAAACCCAGTCATAGATTTATTCATAGATCCAGTCAAAGATGTATTTTAGTCATTTCTGGTTTAAATTGAGATCCCTTCCCTTTATAACTCACTTATCCTCCGCCATTCCCAAGTCAATAGCATATTTTGAAAACTAGAGCCAATCAACAATTTTAAGCATCATTTTCGTTCTCAGTGACCCAGAATTAGTAAAGTTTGACTACATTTATTTCAGAAGCATTTTGGCTGTAGAGCAGTGAATTATCAAGTGATCCATCCCTCTGTCATTTAGTCCCAGCTTCTGGTAGGAAGAGGTTTAAGGTTGCTTCCCTGACCATCTTGGATAATAGCAATTGATGGATCTATCCTCCATGAACTTATCTAATTCTTTTTTTTAACCCAGTTATACTTTTGGCCATCACAGCATCCCCGGGCAAGGAGTTCCACAAGTTGACTGTGCATTGAGTGAAGAAGTACTGTACAAGTTGTTACTATACCAATATTTGCCACTGATAAAATGTTGCTTGTCTGCAAATTTTCTCAGTTTTGGAATTCCTTTCCCTTGTCCCAGGGGACACTTGTGCACTAAGTGGGGTGCACTTAGAGATGGTAAGACATTTTTAAAGTTATTTCCCCTTGATTAGGGTCCCTATACTATGGGGTAGTAATACCCTTTAAATTACCCCCATACAGTTTTTGGAGGGTGGACAGGGAGATGAGTGTTCCTGAGGGACAGGTTATTTGCTTTTTGCAATAACTGCATTTGCACTTCTGCAGGCTGTCCCTTTGTTGGAGGCTATTCAAGAGAAGTCATAGACTATCAGGTTTGGAAGGGACCTCAGGAGGCCATCTAGTCCAACCTGCCGCTCAAAGCGGGGCCAATCCCCAAACAGCCCTGTTAAGGATTGAACTCACAACCCTGGGTTTAGCAGGCCAATGCTCAAACCACTGAGCTATCCCTCCCCCTATTATCTTGAGGCATGTCCCCAAGAGGCAGGGAATAGTCCTGCTCCAAAAGGCAGTGAGTCAACTGGAAAGATATGCAGCACTGCTACTTATCACTACAAGAAAGGGCAGATGTGTCCATTTCTGTACAGTGCCCTTAGTTTTCCCCTTGGTTGGCTTTTCTTTGACCCCCAGAACATGCTCAAAATGGTGCCCAAGCTAGAAAATTAAATGGCCAAAAGCAGCATTTCCCCCCCCCCAAAACATGTAGTCCCACATCCATATACCTAAATGCACTACCCCCTCTTCCCCTGCTGCTTCATGTTCCCTAGCCCTACCGTTCAATCATCATGCTCCCTTCCCTCCCTCCTGCTGCCCATGCAGCACTGCAAGATGGTGACACAGCAGCAGAAAAAAAACTTTAAAAAGACAAACATATTGCATCTGAGGCAATTTTATTGTACCAAAAGAAAAAGCAAGAAATATGTCAGTAGAAAAATGCACATAAGAGCACAATGTGGTCATGGTGATGGGCTTTTTAAGATTTTTAATTTTTCATACACTTGAGGTTACAGAGTTTCTTTTAGGCATTTCATGTTGCATAGACTCTATAAAGCATTTGCTATCACACAGGTCATAAAAGGCTAATAGCTTTTCACCAAATGCTCATTTGTTGCATTTCATTTTCTTGGTAACCTCATGACAGCACATGCATCTCAGCTGCAAAATTCTGGTTTGCAGCAGCACTGATCACTTGGTATTATAAATGCAAATTTTAGGCAACGATAACAGTCTACTTTGGCAAGCACTTTACAAGGCAATGCTACTTTCCTGGGGCCACCAACACAGATAGTGTTCTCTTTCTATCCCAGCCATTGCTTAGTGAAAGGACTTGAGTTGTAAACTCCTCCGTGAAATATGGAAATTCTGGACTAAGCCTCAGAGGGAATCACAAATAGTTAATGTTAAGGTTATTATTGTTGATATATTACCTTGATAATGATAGACAAAATAAGTGGAGCTGGAAGCTCCAAACATTGATCTTGTCAGGAAATACATAGTATGTTTATACATATGGGACCTCAACCAAGTTTTTGGAGTTGTACATGCAAGGGAGCCACAAAGACTGATTAACAGGCTACCAGAGCATGGCACTAGTGTGGGGGTAATCCACAGTTGGAATAGGGCTGGCCTGACAGTTCCTATAACCCCATTCTTGGCCCTTCCATCCTGGAATGGGATGTATAACTAGGGAGTTGGTATCTGTCTGACCTCTGGCTTCCAAAATGGCCCCTTGAGCCGTTACCAGCTGGCTCATTTTAAAGCATTCCTGAAACTACTGTTAGGCTAACATCTCCACTTGTGACTTCACGGTTACGCGTTGTTGTGCTATAACCCCACTGTTCACATCTGAAGCCCTGAAAGATGTTCCTGAAGGAGAGCTCACAGCAAGTAAACTAGGAAGCATGAGGGGCGTGGGTATGTACATGCCTCTGCTGTGGCATGGCCCTGTACCTGTTCTATGGTGCAGAGTGGATGACGCAAGGGGCATATACCAGGTCACGAGTACTGGTAGTCCTCTGGGTCTATTCCTACAATACATTGAACCCTTTGTTGTCTGACCCATACCCAAATGTATTAAGGCTATGACTTCCCAGCTATAACTAGCTGAGCATTTCTGAACAGTTCATTGGTGAACTCTGTTTTATATTTTACCTAAAATAGTGTGTTTTGGTTGAAGTCTTGGGGAAATCTCAGTTCAGGTTACAAAGGCTAGTGTGTGTGTGTTCTCCACATCGAGGGAGGGGTGGACTGGGCAAGATGGTATATTCCACAGGTGCAAGGCTGGGGAGCTGGGGGGAATTGGCTGGAGCCTCTCTATTGTTGGTTCATGAGTGGCTGGTAGAAGCATTCATGTAACTCAGTTGGTTGTATCCTTACCTGTAGATGTCTGTGTAAGTGCAGTATCTGCCAGAGGTTTGTAGCTTGTCACAGCACCACAGGTTAGTGGGACAGAGGGCTCAGTGGTCCCACAGTTCAGGTTGCACCCCAGGAACCCCATCACAATGGGTTCCATCCTTGGTTCTACTCAGAGCTACCTGCAACTTCCCACAATGCAGCAGCCTTTGACTGGATACAACAGACATGTCAAACCCAAGATGACCGAAAAGTTCACCTGGATGGTGCCAAGAAGAGATGCAAACAATATACAGACCATCAACGACAGGAGTGGCCTGCCATTTTGTAGGCCAGAAGGTATGGCTCTTGATGAAAAACAACACACAAATAGACCATCTCGTAAATTGGACTACTGGTTACCTGGCCCCTACCGAGTTCACGGCAAATTAACCCCATCACCTTTGAACTCGATATACCCCATTCTCTCTGTATACACCCAATTTTCCATATATCACTTGTGAAGATCCACATTCAGAACCCATTCCCTCACCACTCCCAACCACCCTGTCAGCATATATTCAAGACCTGAATGAGTACGTTGTCCACGAGATCCTTGGGTCACTACACCTCTGCATAGACTCTTGCACATTGAATCGGGTGATTACTTGTAATAGTACTCCCTGTCCCTCATCCCAGAATTGTTGGACCACCAGGACTTCCAGGATCTTCACTAAGCTAGATCTTTGGGGAGCATACAATCTAGTTTGCATAAGGCTGGGAATGAATGGAAGACTGCTTTTCACACTCAAGATGGGTACTTTGAACATTTAGTAATGTCGTTTGGCTTCACCAACACCCCCACAGTGTTTCAATATTTCATAAACCATGTGTTCAGGGACATCCTGGACCAGTACATGATCATCTACCTTTATGATACGCTGGTGTTTTCTGAATGTCCTGAGCAGAACTCTCATTATGTCCAGTCCATCCTGGAGAGAAACACGATTTGTACATCAAATTAGAGAAATGCACCTTTGACCAGACCACTACTGAATTTTTAGGTTACATAATCTCCCTGTAGAGCATTCAGATGGACCAGCACAAGGTGGAAGCCATCCGCAACTGGACAGCATCCCTGACCCTCTGAGAACTTCAGCACTTCCTGGGCTTTGCCAATTTTTATATGCAATTTTTCACCAACTTCTCTGAACAAATATCCCCCTTGACTTCCCCCTTCATAAAAGCATTCAGTTCACTTGGTCACTTGAAGCCCAGCTTGCTTTCAACCAGCTCAAGACTGCCTTTACCATGGCTCCAATTCTGGCACACCTTGACCTGACTTCTCCATTTATAGAGGAAGCAGATGTGTCCAACGTGACCCTGAGGGTGGTACTCTCACAGCAACACGGTGTGTTTTGCATCCTTGTGTATTCTACGCTAGAAAACTCAATCCTGCAGAAATGAACTACAAAATACTGGACAAGTTGCTGCTCACAATTAAAATTGCATTTGAAGAATAGTGTCACCATCTTGAGGGAGCTTGGCACCCAGTACAGATTTTTATTGACCATAAGATCCTTCAGTACCTCCGTAAGGCCTGAACTTTGACTCAGAGGCACTTAAGGTGGGTCTTGTTCTTCTCTCAATTTGTGTTTATGATTACCTACTGCCCAGAAAATCAAAATAGGAAAGCTGACCCTCTATCATGAAAGGGGGAATATGACCAGGAAAACAAGGAGCCTATTTCCGAGCCCCCCTACCTCCTCAATCCTAGTATCTTTGTCAATGCCACAGTTCATCAAGACCTGGTCTCCCTCATACAGTCCACCTTGAAAGAAGACACACTTGCCCAAGGAACAGTCTATGACATTAGGGGTTAAGATGCACTGTTACAATGCTGGATGGAATAACATACTTTCACAAGCACATATACGTCCCCCCAGGTTGCCTCCAACTAGAAGTGGTAAGACTGTGCCATGACGCTCTGTTAGTGGGTCATTTTGGCAATCTTTAGACCACCTGCATGGTTGCCCAGTTTTTTTTTCTGGTGGCCCTGCATGTGGACTGAAATCCAAGCTTACGTGGACTCCTATGAGTGCTGTACCTTAGTATCCCTGGAGACTCCAGGTAGGCCTTGGTCTGCCATCAGCCTAGATTTCATTGTAGAACTCTCAGCATCCAGTGACCATACAGTAGTCTTAAAGGTTGTGGATCATCTGACTAAAATGGCCCACTTCATCCCCTAAAACAATCTGCCTTTTGTCGAGGCTACAGCCCAACTCCTGGTGTAAACATGGTTTCTCTCCATGGCATTCCAGACCATATAGTTTTAGATTGAGCCTCACAGTTTACATCTTGCTTCTGGCATGAAGCGCTCCGGTTACTGGATGCCCACATATGCACCTACACCATGTACCACCCCCAAACAGACAGGCAAACTGAAAGGATGAACTAAGTACAAGATCAGTACTTGAGCTGTTTCATGAACTATCAGCAAGATAACTGTACATGCTCCTGCCATATGCGGAGTTTTCATATAACAGCACTGACCATGCTTCTATAGGTTGGAGCCCCTTCTTTGCGAATTATGGGTTCCACCCCTGTTTTCACCTGGTGCTACCAGAAGCCTCTCTGAACGCAGGCACCACCAACTGACTCCAACAGATCTATCCCTTTGTCATGGGGTGCATCATTCACAGCTGGGCTGATGCCTCCTCCTGGTCACTCTGGGGATTAGCTCTCAAGGCCAACGCCCCTGTCCGTGGTTTGCATGCTGCCACTTCAACTCCGGTCTGCAGCTCCTCTCACTCCAGGATCTTCAGCGTCTCATTCATGACTTAGTCCTCAGGCTAGGTCACTCAGCGTTCCCCCTTCTGGGGTACAGTCCATCAGCAGTCCTAGGCAGTCTTCCTGTTCACTGCCTCAGTTCTATACCATGCCCTTGGTGGCTGGCAGGAGAACCGGGGCCCGCCCTCTTCTCCAAGTTCCAGTGCAGGGATCCTCAGCTCAGCAGTTCTGGACTTCCTCCCTCTGCCCTCACAGCTCCTTCCCAGGATTGCTTCCTACTCTTCCTGGTGGTTCCCCCACTTCTCTGGGAGTACCAGCTGCAAATCAACTCACTCTTCCCAGGGAGTAACAGCAGACTATCTCCTTGCAGCCCCCAAATACTCCTCCCTCTTCCCAGGAAGTGACTGCTTCCTACAGCCTTTCCCAGCCTCCCCTGTCTGTAGTCAGCTTCCTAGCTTTATAGGTCCCGCCTATTCCTGTTACAGGTGAGATTCTCTCTGAGTAGGTGCCTCCAGCCAAAAGCTCCCCTGTTTGCAGCCTAACTAGCTGATTGGGTCCACCAAGCCCAACTCAGCTCATGCGGGGCTAGTGTGGGGAGCTCTAACCCCATCACACTCATCCAGAAGGAGCTCAAGAATCACGCAGAAGAGGCAAAAAAGGCTTACAAGAGGGATGCGGACTGTTGGTGACAGTGAGCTCCAGTATTCACAGTAGGCCAGAAGGTATGACTTGCTACAAAGGGTCTCCAGACCAGTCGACCCATCAGTTCCTGGAACCCTTCCAAATATGCCAGCAGATCAACCTGGTTAACTTTAAACTACAGCTTCCCCAGTCCCTCAAACTATATGCAGTTTTTCTGAAATCCTATGCTGAGAATCCGTCTCCTGACTGAACCATACCACTACCTCCACCAGTCAAAATCCAGGGTCATGAGGAGTACAAAGGGCATGCTATCCTTAATTCCTAATGGATGGATGTCTGCCTGTACTATCTGGTGGACTGGGAAGGCTATGGCCCTAAGGAGTACACTTCGGAACCTGCTTGCTATGTCTGTCCCCCTGACCTGGGGGAGGGGCTGAACTGGCATCACCATGAAGGGGGGCCTAATGTAAGAATCTGTGGGACTGGGACCAGGGAGGTTCATGACTGCTGATGCATCTGCATTGCCAATGGAAGCTCAGGCCAAGTTTTCGCTGGAGGACCCTGTGAAGGTAAACACTGGAGGAAGTACCTCTGAACAGGGCATTCTTACTCCTGGCGGCATTCTGCACCAAAAAAATTAAAATTCTGCAAAATTCTGCAAATTTTATTTGTCAAAATAACACTACATAATCATGCCAGTTTCAATTATTTTGGTGATTTATTTCAAAATACCTGTCAGCAAGTAAGTGTAACAATACAGACACACACAAAAATTCCCCCAGGAGTAGAGAGTTAAAGAAACCTCTATGACAACACAGTTCCTGTTTCTCTGCCCCCTTCCCCCGCAGAGCCCAGCCTGGGGGGCCAGACACCCACAACTCCTCCCCCGCAGAGCCCATCTGCAGCCCCCCACCACCAATAGACCCATCCCCCATCCCCCCCAGAGCCAAGCTGTGGGCCCCCCCAGCCAATACACCCGCATCCCCTCCCCCCCAGAGCCCTGCTGTGCCCCGCCTTCCCCAGACACCCGTTCCCCTCCCCTCTTAGAACCCAGGAATCCAGAGGGAGAAACAGCCTCACGCTTGGTCCCAGGCTTGCATGGAGTTTCCTGCGCACCGCCCTCTCCTTCCCTAAGGGCTTGCTGGGAACTGCAGCTGCCAGGAACCATCTAGTCCCTCTCCCTCCCACAGCAGTGTCTTCTATGTGTAAGCTGGGCTCTGCCCAGTCCAGTGACCCCTACTGGAGGCTAGCAGCATTGCAGCCCATTTCTGTGGGGGAAAGGAAATTCTGCGCGCACAACATTAATTTCTGAAAAATTCTGCATTGTGCAGTGGCACAGAATTCCCCCAGGAGTAAGGGCCTGAATGACTCTCTCTCCCCCCTCCCCCACCCAGACCACAGATAAACCAGGAAGCCCCCATGGGGAGCTGTCTGAGCAATGCTGCAGACTACCTGCTTGCATCTCCTCTAAACCTTACCTTGATTGAACCTTGACTCTGGCTCCTGACCTGGCTTGACCCTGACTCTGCTACTTGCCTACTGTCTGTAATCTGGTACCTGACTCTGACTTCTAGGTATCCTGACCCAGCTTGATTTGATCCTGACCCCACTACTCCCCTCCTGGTGACATGGTAACTGATTGGTGCACACAGGCCTCCCACATCCCAGCTCTGACAGGTACTTGAAAACTTCTTGTCTAAGTGTCAAACTTTGCTTTCATTTCCAGGAAAAATATATATTGTATAGATTACATGCCAGGCAGTCCAACAGCTTTTGAACTAATTTTATATGGATTATCTAAGAAGATGCACTGTGAATCACTTTTTGAGTAAAATTATGGCGATCATGTCATGAGAAATTTAAACATATAGCAGATTGTTCATGCAAAGTTAATATTCCTTCATTTTACCAAATTTTTATACAATTTATTTGTTCTGAAGGATTATTAAAAACTTGCTGTTCATCTGAATTGAGACATTCTGCATGAATAGTAGCACAAGTACGTCACAATATGTTCAGAGAATTCAAAGACCTGAATGGTCCTTTACGCATAATTACTTCTTTTGCATGGATATGGTTGCAGATGGGTTATCAGACAGAGTGCCTTCTTTCTAATGACATAGAATAGAGAGATTATATATAGCTGCTTTAAAAATCAGCCATTCATTAAATGATGGAATTGTTTTTGAAGCCATAATATAGTAAGTAACCATTCTGTAATAGACAAAGCTTTGGTAATAAAAGCCTCATTTCTAGTATAATTACAGAATTTACCAAGATGACACGGGGGCTAAAGAAGTTCCTCAGATAAGTGCCTTAGAATAATTCTCCGTTTTCAGAGGATTTTGAGATAATCTCCTAAATAACTTGCAATATAATTCAGTAAGAGCACAAACACTCAAGCACATCTTAGGCACAGCTCAGCTGAAGAGGGGAAATTAAAAAAAAAAAAGGGCAGCTAGTCATAGCCACTATGAACTTCCTTGCTTTGCAGACCCATCATTGTCTGTAAAGCCAAACAGGGTTCCTAGGCCAGGGTCAGGGTTTAGTGGGCCTGAGACAAAAGTGCAAAAGTGAGATCCTCATTCCATTTTTTCATCAATCTCCACCATTTGCCATCTTCTCCTTATTTATTTTTAACAAACTTGTTTAATAAGCATTTGTCAAATAGATGTTTTTAATTTCTTTAATAGTTCTGTCACCATTATAATAAAGTTTGATCATTTTCTTTTATATTCATATATATATCTTACCAGAAGACCCAAGACAAAGCAACAGAAGTAGGAGCAACAATGCAGGCGAGTGAGTGAGTAACTGAGATAGGGAAAGGAGGCTGGTAAGACCAGTAGGAAGCTCCAAAAGTATCCTGTCCATTATAGCTTCCAGTCTAGGAATCTGGTTGTTGAAGTAATTAGTACACAGCATCAGTGCATACTCCATTCCCCCGTATTCTCACTCTCTTAGGAGTCAACCTCATCATGACTTACGCCACTCATGCTTCAGTCACTTTTTCCACAGAAACCACCATTTATCACCTGCAAAAATCCACCTACCCACTCACTTTCCCAGCTCAGCCACCCCCCACACTCATGCAGATCACTTCCTTTCCAACAGGGCCGGCTCCAGGCACCAGGCACCAGGCACCCAAGCTGGTGCTTGGGGCGGCACCTGGAGGGGGGCGGCGCGGCGCTCCGGCCGCCGGGGAGAGCGGGGCCACAGCCGGGCTCGCCGCCCTCCCCCCGGCGCTCTGGCCACCCTCCCCCCCCGCGCCCTCCCCCCGGCCACCAGGGGGAGAGCCGAGCCCCCGCCAGGGCTCACCGCCCTGCCCCCGGCGCTCTGGCCGCCGGGGGGAGAGCCGAGCCCCCGCCGGGGCTCGCCGCCCTCCTCCCAGGGCTCTGGCCGCTCTCCCCTCCGGCGCCCTCCCCCCGGCCGCCGGGGGGAGAGCGGAGCTCCCACCGGGGCTCCGGCCGCCCCACCCCCACGTGGGGGGGGGCGGGGGAGGCGGCCGGAGGCTTTTTTGCCTGGGGCGGCAAAAAAGCCAGAGCCGGCCCTGCTCTCCAAGTCACCTCACATGTACCACCACCATTACCTCTTATCTCACACTTCAGATTCCTGTCTCTGTAAAATCAAGGGTATCTTCTCTCCTTTTTATCATAGGACTGGGGAGAAGAAACCAGGAGTAGGAAGGCCTGGGATTGTCTATCAGGCATGCTGAGAAAACTGAGGTAAAGGCTGGCCTTTTTCTCTTCTCTCCTTGCCCATGGAGGAGAATGGCGTAAGGGTTCAGCCAGGCAGTGGGCATGCAATACATGATGCCATACATGATGAGACTTTCTATCTCTCTTACCAGGTCCAGGCTCATACCCTATTAGTCTGTTACAAACCAGGGAAAGTGTAGGGAAAATGGAAGGGCAAGGCTGGAACAGGATTCAGCTTGATTTGCTCTGATTCTGTTTGTATGACACTGCATTCGTCAGAGGCTACCCAAAGCCAGTTTTGGCCACATTTCAAACTTGTCAGAAGTTAATATGCAAATGAGAGTCTCCTATTATGTCTAATTTGAAATATAAGTAAGATATTAGACTACATGTCTTACACTTCAAAGTGGTGTATCTTATTAGGAGCTAAAGAGCTTTGATAGATTATGAAATGCTGAGTGGTCCAAAGATTATAGAGACAGTGATTGGGATATACGACATTTCCAGTGGAAAAATCCTAGACTTGTAAGGGCTAGTTTTGTTCTGGTGGGAGATCCATCACAAAAACTAAACAAAACAAAAAACACCTAAAAATGGTGTTAAAAAGAAACAACTATTAAAGTTTACAAAGGAAGATTTTAACACTAGAGGGAGCTGTAAACACACAGAATAATATGTTTAACTTTTAACCCAGAATAATGGTAATATTTTTCTTGATAACAGGATGTATGAAGAAACTCACAGGATTTCAACAATTTCTGGCAAAATTTATTTATGTGATAAGGTATGTTATTCTGACCAGGGCAATGGATAACCAGTTTGTTAAACTCTTTTTCTTTCTTTCTCTCTTTCTATAGTAATTGTCTTTACATAAAATCATTTGAAATTTGAGAACAAGCAAGCTGAATGGACAAGCTAGTTTTGTGTGTTTATACAAAATAACAGGAGTGGCAGCATCTGCTGTAGTTAAAGTTTTTAAAAAAATCATTCCAACAATATTATACTTTGTCCTTGAAAAATATATAGAGTATAGCTCTATTCCTGCAGTTGGATCCAGGCTGATAGATCTTTGTCTGCACTGACTTTACTGGCCTATGACCTCAGTGGGGCTCCATGAATCCATTTGCAAGGCTAACCTATGTTTCATATAGTTCGGTCTATATAATATATACGAGGAGTGAAGACCTTTCAGGGAGTTCAAGGATGCCCTCCTTTGGGAATTTATTTATTTATTTGTGTACCTGACATTTGGTTCAATCTGCTCCATTCCAAAGACAAACTAATAGCTCTTCAGACTTTTTTTAATGTGCTCCAGGGGAAAAGGTATCTCTGGCAAACAAGAGGTGAGCTCCAACAGAGGCAGCGAAGTCACCCCAAACCTCCTTTCTGTTTGGTTATGGAGTTTTAATGAGGAGCATCCCTGTAGCACTTCACCAGTGTTGTTTTGGAAGTGAATATATGGTGAAATTATACCGCTAACATTAGAAAAATGAGTCTTAAAGTGAGGGTTCAGTGTCTAGACAACTTGAAAACACTGATGGAGGAAATCCAACAAACTCAATACATCTATTAGAGTTGGACACAGCAGAACGAGGGATCTGAAACATAATCAAACATGAATGTAGTATATTTTTGGTGTCATAGGCTGTCACGTAATAGCAACCTTTATGTTCATGAATTTTTTATTCATTCTTTCATAGGTCTTCCAGAGGGAGAACCAATTGGATACTAGACTAACAAAAAAAATAGTAACCAGACTCCAGTGACCTGTTTAACCCTGAATGTGAGGGATGAAAAGCAGCAGCCTTCTTGTATGGGACAGTGCTTCAGGTACGGAAACACTTTCTTCTGTTGGTTCTTGCTTTCTTTCCTTCTGAGTTAGCAGATCAATCACAAAAACTGTCAAGACACTGAGTTGATCAAGTTCTCTAGATAAGACTTTGTTCCAGCAGTTTTAGAAACAGATATGTTATTAGAACCACAATAGCTTATTTTTGTTATACTTAACATAAATCTAAATGAGTTGAAAATGTAGTAATTTAAAAGTCGCATTATCTTAAATGAGAATGAGATATGTAATTGTTTACCAATATTTCACTCGTCTTTTTAAATATTGTGTCAGCTTTCATGGAAGTAAACAATATTCTCCTTTCTTTACTAAAAATAGGATTCTAATGTATCTCAGTGATAGGGTATAGGATCTGGTACTGAAATAGGAACTGTGCCTACCTTTATCTTTATTAACAAAGAAACTTTAACTTGCTCTAGAAAACTGGATTTGACTGTTTATAATCATCTATTATTATTCTGATCATATTTTTATAGGATAACTAAAAGTAAGTAGGCAAAACTCCCATTGATTACAACTGAAGGATGATCAGGATGACTTTGTTAGTGTCTCAAAGTTTGCACAGCTGATCAACTTCTTGAAAATTTAGTGACAATAACAAAATATTAAAAACAGTGCTTTGTAAGAAAGTACAAATTATGTTAGTTTGCTGTCCTTTAAAGTAAGATCCATCTTAATTTACCTTTGGTTTTTGCCTCTGCTGTGGTGCAATGTATCCAGCTTTGGGTAATGGAATTTTTAAATTGTGTTGTAGTTCAGTGACTTTATATTGTTGTCTGGTTATGAGAGGTTTGATAATGTCAGTGTGCCAGATCCTTCTCCCATTGACTCGAGCGTGAGCAGGATGGGTCCCAATGCTAGTGTCATGTTAAACATGTTACAGCCATGTAATTCTTAACAAATAGAACTGTAATGCAGCTGGTAAATTAATATTTTAGGCCTGAAATAACATAATTCTTAATGATTAATTTTTTTAGTATGTTTAATTCATTTAATGGGTACTTTTGCACTATCACATTTATTTCAGCTGGATGCGTGAATTTCAGTAATTCACAGGATCTTGAACCTTGCTTTTATTTATTAGAATAAGAAGTCATGAAAAAAAATCATAAATGTAAATAATGTTTCCTTAAGGAAATCAAATAGGTTTTGCCAAAGTTACATAGGTTAGTTTACTTTTGTGTGTAATCTCATGTAACTTTTTGACCAACATGATGGTTTGGGTTTTTTTGTTTGGGTTTTTTGTTTGTTTGTTTGTTTTTAATGACATGCTTGCTCTTATTTTACAACTGAATACAGATAAAGAGTTTGAATTTGTTACAAAGCTGAATCTAAACCAAAATGTGGCCTAGTAAATAATATATGAAGAAAGGCAGGATAATGTTTCTAGCTCAGCAGTGAGAAGAGAGAAATGGCAGAGTAGTAGTTTTATTTGACACACTAATCTTTTAGTTCTCAGAAATGTCTGTCTCCAAAGCATGCCCACAACTCACTATAGATTTTTCCTATGGTTATATTCTGCTGTGATCAGAGCTTTGTTGTGGCTGTTCTGTTGTCAAAGAGGCAGATCTTTCCCTCAACACCAAATCCAAGTATAGGTGCCAACAGCATATAAAGAAATTCTTCAGGTATCATGAGCACTCCTCCTCATACGCTGCAAAGTGGTAGTGGAGCCACTCTGTGGGTGGTAGTTTGGCTGCCAATTCCACCTGCAGGAGGAACGAGGTTATGGCTGATTGATCTGCGCAGCAGTGTATCCAATGATTAGTCTACATTTAACCTTCATTCATGCCATGCAACTGAGGGGCCCTGTAGGAAATTTATCAAAGACTTCTTATGAATTCTGCTAGAATTATTGCACTATAAGACACAACCATGACATCTCAATGTGAGACCCTACTTCACTTCAGCTTTTCACACACATAAGATTATTATAGAAGCAGGGCCGGCTCCGGGCACCAGCATAGCAAGCAGGTGCCTGAGGCGGCCAATGAGGAGGGGGGCGGCATGTCCGGCCGTTCCGCGGCAATTCGGCGGCAGGGCCGTTACTCCCTCTGGGAGCGGAGGACCAGCCGCCGAATTGCCGCCGTAGAATGAAGCGGCGGTAGAGCTGCCGCCGGGCGCGATCGCGGCTTTTTTTTTTTTTTTTTCCTGCTTGGGGCAGCAAAAACGCTTGAGCCAGCCATGTACAGAAGGTTAATTCTATAATATAGTCCATTGGGCTTAATCCTTGGCCTCTAGTCCAGTCACTTTGTGCTGCTCAGAAAGCAAAAAGGGGGCAGAAATCTGCTCTAAAAGGGGTGACTTGGGTGATATAAAGCTGACATCCCATTGAAAGAAGCCAATGATCTTAGTGGAAGATTCAATTATATGTGTAGGACTTGAAAGAGAAGGGGAAAACAAACTAAACAATTATCCTGAAATGTCCTTTTACTCTGTTCAGGCCTGATTCTGCATGAAGTTAATGAGAATTTTGCTATTAATTTAACTGAGAGCAGGATCAGGCCTTTTATTTGGGACATTCGGCACCTAACCCAAGCATTTTTTGTGTGTGGCCATTTTGAAAATCACTTTAAAATAATGTATTTTGGGGGAGAGGAAGGTCTGTGGCTTTTTTGGAAAGGTATATGCTTTTCTAATTTTGCTTACATGTAAAATAGTTTAGAAAGTAACTTAACAAACTAATTAAACCTTATTAAAATTAACAATAAGAAATATTATCCCTACATCTGCAATCCCAGTTGTTCTTTTTCCCCCCTCAGTGGTCTTGGTAATGCACAGATAAGATGGCTGAACAAAGGCAACGGGCTTTATCCACATCAGGAGAAGCATTATATCAAATTCTAGCTCTGGAGAAGGGGGCAACACATGAAGAAATTAAGAAATCTTACAGGTATTTAAGAAATGTCTAAAACACAGGTAACAAAAATGTTTTATGTCACAGCAACATAGATTTTACTGTGCTGAGATATTATATGTACTGTCCAGGGAACAGCTCCTACAAACAGCAACTATTCAAAGAAGTGTAAATCAGGAGTAACTGCACTGAAGTCCATTGTTGCATGTTTGAATTTAATAATGATTTGAGATTGTCAAATAACAGGCTCAAATGTAATTATTAAATCAAAGATTAATACAGCACTATACAGAATACAGAAAGAATAGATACATTACTACCTTTGGTGTAAGGTAAAGAGCTGGCCTCTGTGTCTCTCTTCTCTGTAACTGGTGGGATACTGGCAATCTAACCTGCAGTCCCCAAAGTAACTTCCTAACCCTCTATCCTTTCATAGGGTGTGAGACAAACCCCATTTTGGAGGGGAAAATACTTTCCCATCCTTATTTTTACCATGTATTCTGTTTTCCTAATTACTAATGGAATGTCTTTTATGGTCCACAGTTTACCTGACTGATGAGCAAAAAGGAATCTCTAATCTGGTCATAAGTACTAACTGCTATGACAACTGACAGTTCTTAATGAGTTAAAAACATCCTTCAATGGGGTCATTATTTCATCCTTTACAGAACACATCTGCATTAAGAAGTATCCCTTATCAATCATTCAGTTTTGCTTATAACATACTTGTGCAGACACTTTTTCATTAGTTTGAGGGGTCTCTTCCCTGGACACCTGGACTGCATTAAAGTCAGAGTAAACAATAGGGTTAAAAGATTAAACACATTCCATTATTGAATTCATTTTTCCATCACCCATTAGTTTCAATTGAAAGACAAAGAACTTTTTAGTTTCAATAGATGTAGGACACTAAACGTATCAATACACAACATAAAAAGGATTTTGGGTAGCATATAAAAGAATTATAATAGTTTATCATAAAAAATCATTAAAAATTAATATTTACTAACACCATGGAGTTACATGGTGTAAATTGGGGTGTAAAAGTGAGAGTAAAATCAGGCCCTCCAACATCAATAACTTACTGTATGGCCAAAATGTTCAAAAATAGTCTTTTATTGTGGGTGAGAGAGACAAGCTTTCGAGCTACACGGAGGTCTTCCTCAGGTCTGGGAAAGGTACTCAAAGTGTCACAGCTAAATATAAGATCAAACAGGTAGTTTAGCACAGGGGTTGGCAACCTTTCAGACGTGGTGTGCCGAGTCTTCATTTATTCACTCTGATTTAAGGTTTCGCGTGCCAGTAATACATTTTAACGTTTTTAGAAGGTCTCTTTCTATAAGTCTATAATATATAACTAAACTATTGTTGTATGTAAAGTAAATAAGGTTTTTAAAATGTTTAAGAAGCTTCATTTAAAATTAAATTAAAATGCAGAGCCCCCCGGATTGGTGACCAGGACCCGGGCAGTGAGAGTGCCACTGAAAATCAGCTCATGTGCCGCCTTTGACACGTGTGCCATAGGTTGCCTACCCCTGGTTTAGCATAAGTAGTTATCACATATCTAAGGGACCATTCAGAGTGAAGTGGCCTGTTAATACCCCTGTAGGTATAGGACAAAAAGAGGGGTTAGTGGGTTACAGATTGTTGTAATAAGCCATAAATAAATAAGACTGTGGTCTTAATAAAGACACTGGATTTGGCCAGGAACCCATCCTGGCAAGGGTCTTCCTGGAACACTGATCGCCTGCCAAGTGGGGATTGCCGCCTCCAGAGCCTGTGCCAGGTCTGTTGAGGCTAGGGTGACCAGTCAGCAAGTGTGAAAAATCGGGACAGGGAGTGGGGGGTAATAGGAGGCTATATAAGAAAAAGACCCAAAAATCGGGACTGTCCCTATAAAATTGGGACATCTGGTTACCTTAGTTGAGGCTATCCCCTGAAAGACTTTTGCCAAGCCATGAGACGGTGCTGCTCCCAAGCACCCCGGAGCCGCAAGGGACCTGTTTAGCCTCCCAGTAGTGGTATCACCAGCAGAAGAAGGTCTGCTACTGGTATTAATGGCCGCAGCTCATACTTCAATGCATCGAGATCCTGTGGTACTGCTATCGAAGGCCTCTGCGAAAGTGTATGCTGTCAAGAGGAAAGCCTACAATGATTTCCCCGATACCACTGTGACGGGTTAGATCACAGAAACCTTCTTGGGAGCTGCCACCTGATGTGCCAAGACTACTTCTACCCTTGCCTTCCCTGCCAGCTCAGGACTCCAGCACCCTGTCTTGCTGAGCCAGACACTCCCGTCTGCTCCAACACAGACCCAGGGTCTGAATTTCTTGCCCCAAAGCTGCAGGTTTACCTGAAAGCAGCTAACAGAAGCGTTCCTATCTTTAACACTCAGATGCCCAACTCCCAATGGGGTCTAAACCCAAATAAATTTGTTTTTCCCTGTATAAAGCTTATTTAACACTCTCCCTCTATAACACTGATAGAGAGATATGCACAGTTGTTTGCTTCCCCAGGTATCAATACATACTCCGAGTTAATTAATAAGTAAAAAGTGTTTTTATTAAATACAGAAAGTAGGATTTAAGTGGTTCCAAGTAGTAACAGACAGAACAAAGTAAGTCACCAAGCAAAATTAAATTAAATGCGGAAATCTATGTCTAATCAAACTGAATACAGATAAGATTCTCACCAGTTCCAGAATGCTCCCTTTTACAGACTAATCTCCTTTTAGCCTGGGTCCAGCAATCACTCACACCCCCTGGAGTTACTGTCCTTTGTTCCAGTTTCTTTCAAGTATCCTGGGGGGTGGAGAGGCTCCCTCTTTAGCCAGTTGAAGACAAAACGGAGGGGTCTCCCAGGGGTTTAAATAGACTTTCTCTTGTGGGTGGAGACCCCCTCCTCACTCCTATGCAAAGTCCAGCTCCAAGATGGAGTTTTGGAGTCACCTGGCAAGTCACATGTCCATGCATGACTCACAGTTTTTACAGGTAGCATCCATTGTTTACATGCTACCTTGAACGTCCTCAAGTAGACTTCTTATGTGGATTGAAGCATTCCAAGATCCATTGTCCTTTAAGTGTTTCTTGATTAGGTACTTAATTTCAATATTCCTTTCTCCAGGAACTGACCAAATGCTCTACTAAGGTTATTTAGAAATCAAGCCAGTACACAGCCAACGTTCATAACATTCATAACTTCGAATACAAAAATGACACATGCATACAAATAGGATTAATACATTCAGTAGATCATAACCTTTACAGAGATATGTTACATGGCATATGTAGCATAAAACACATTCTAAGCATATTTCCATAAAGCCTTATGGGAGGTACCGTCACAACCACCATCCCTGGACTCGGGCTACCTCTCATCAATCCCAACTGAATCTGTCCCTTCATTGTCAGAAGTATCTGGCTCTTCTTCAGACTTGGAGATGAGGTCACTTGTATCCCATTCAGGACAGGAATCATACCCCCCCATCAAAAGCTTTGGGAGCATGGGCCATGAAGCAACCTCAGCGTTGGCATCCTTCTAAGGTTCAATGGTCCAGGCTAGGATGGGTTTCCAGCACATACCAGTGGCATTCTGGACATCATGGGGCCTCCCCCATGCCAGCTAGGACCTCCCCTCAACGGTCCTGCTTGCTATCATAGAGAACGCACCGGAGACATCAGCATCAAGAGCATCATTCCTTGGTACCTGGTACCAAGACCAGTACCGAGCAGCCAGAAGTCACTCTGGCAGCTTCTCCACCACAAGTCAGATACCAACCACCACCTCAGATGCCTGTTGCATTCTTGTCCTTGTCACCAGATGAGGCTATTGAGCTGTCAAGTGACCCACCACTGCGAGAGGACCACAGGGCTCATCAAAATCTTTTGAGAAGGATGGCCTCTCTACTTAACATTCAGGCAGAAGGTGTGTGTGAAAGCTCTCACAAGTGGGTGGACATTCTGGTATCGGCAACTCCCGGTCAGTGTGGCTCTGCCAATTAATGAAGCCATCATGGAGCCTGTCAAGGCTGGATCCCCACTTTGAACTTTAGGGTTCAAATGTAGGG
>NW_020664409.1:54943589-54945276 GCF_002925995.2 Terrapene triunguis
GTCTCTGTACACAGAGAGCTGTTACCCTTCCCTTCATAGTTATGACAGAGCCAGTCAAAGATCTTTGGCAGGCACCCTCCTCCTTGCCCCCCACAGAAAAGCAAGCTGAGAGGAGGTACTTTGTGCTCTCTAAGGCGTATGAACATTTTTACTCTCATCTCCCCCACCTCCAGTTCTCTTGTGGTGGCAGCTGCCAATGAGTGGGAAAGACAGGGACAACAAGCATCGACACCGAAAGGCAAAGACTCAAAGAGACTGGATCTGTTTGGTTGCAAACTTTATTCCTCAGAGAGTGTACAGCTCAGAATTGCAAACCAAAAGCTACTCCTGAGTCACTATGATTTCACCCTCTGTGAGAACATTATAAAATTTAAGGCCAGTTACCAGAGAACTGTAGATAGGAGTTTGCAGTAATGGCAGAAGAGCATAAGCTGGTCACTAGGTCTGCTCTCCAGGACAGTATGGGTAGTGCAGACTTGACTGTTTGAATCATGGCATCAGCTATTGCTGTGAGAAGGTATTCATGGTTGCTGTCACTTGGGCTACCCCTAGACATCCAACAGACTATCCAAGACCTCGCTTTTGAAGGTCCCTTGCTTTTTTTTGGGAAAAAATGGATGACAGGCTTCATAGCCTTAAGGATTTCAGGGTGACACTCAAATCCCTGGGAATTTATACCCCGGCCACAAAAAGAAAGTGGTTTCATCCACAGCAGCCATACAGTCACCAAGTTTTTGCTCCCTGACCCCAAGATCTGCTAAGAAAAAGGGCAGGGATTATGGAAAGCACCCTCCAATGCCCTCCTCTTCAGCATAAGTGGGCTCATTCTGTGCAGCCATCTCATCCAAATAGGCATTTTCATGGGGTTGGTCGAAGGCAATGTACCAGTTTCCATAGTTCCATCAATTCCCCACCTTTTGTTTACCAATCACTTGTCCCAGAAGAAGTCCAGAGGTACTTCAGGGAAAAGGCTTCTATTCCTGCTACTTCCTCATTCCTGAGGCAAAAGGAGGCCTCAGGCCTATTTTAGATCTAAGAAAGTTGAACAAGTTCCTGAAGAAAATAAAATTCCGCATGATTACCCTAGCTTCAATTATTCTTTCCCTGGAACAGGCTGACTAGTTCGCTGCCCTCGACTTAAAGAACATTTACTTCCATGTGACAATACATAACGACCATTGGAATTTTATCAGATTTGTGGTGAATAGTTGCCATTATCAGTTCACAGTGCTTCTGTTTGGTCTGCCAGCTGCTCCTTGGGTGTTCACGAAGTGCATGGTGGTTGCGGCAGCGCATCTACAAAAATTAGGTGTCCATGTGTTCCTGTACCTGGATGCCTGGTTGAGCAGAGGTCAGGCCAAGACTCCAGTCCTATCCAGCATATCCACCATCCTGTCCACATACAACGCACTGGGACTCCTATGTAAATTGGGACAAATTGCTCCTGAAACCTGTACAGATAATAGAGTTAACTGGGGCAGTCTTAGACTCCTTGAAGGCCAAGGCCTTTCTATTGCAAACTAGGTTCAAAATGTTATGGGATCTAGGTCTGCGGCCGAAAACATATCCTCTCACCATGGCATGCAGCTGCATCAGTCTCCTGAGTCACATGGCAGCTATGTAGTTCAGCATGCAGGCTGCATCTCAGAAAGCTGCAGGCATGGCTAGCATCAGCGTATGCCCTGAG
>NW_020664409.1:54945376-54961055 GCF_002925995.2 Terrapene triunguis
GGGGGGGGGGAGGAGGGAGCAGGTGGGAGAGAGAGAGAAGAGGGTGGCCAGGGCTACAGCAGGGGCGCTGCCACGCGGCCCCTCCCGCTGCGCCGCCTCCTGCCGCCTGCTGCAAGGGCTCCGCTCCGGTCGGCGGGGAGGGAAGGAAGAGGACTGCCCTGCAGGGTGCTCTGGTTCTCCGCACCGCCGCCCCCTACAGGGCGGCTGGAGCGGAACAAAACAAAAAAGCAGCCGTGCCGCCCTAGGATTGGGCAGAATGCCGCCTCGAACAATCTGCCGCCCCAAGCACCAGCTTGCTCAGCTGGTGCCTGGAGCCGGCCCTGCCCGCAGCTACCATCCCTCACTCTAGTCACAGATGCATCATCCCTGAATAGGGTAGCTCATAGGGGATCCCTGCAGACTCAGGATCTCTGATTGTCTCAAGCTCTAAAGACTCATGTAAATGTCAGGGCATTCAGAGTGGCACGTCTAGTCTGCTCGGCCTTCCTCCCCCACACAGTAAGAAAGAATTTATTAATTCTAACAGACAATTTGGCAACCATGTTTTACAGTGAGGAGCACGGTTGACTCAGCTGTGCCGGGAGGCAATTCGCCTCTGGGACTTTTGTACAAACAACTCAATTAATCTCAAGGCTGCTTACCTTCCAGAGCAACTGAACCCTTCTCTGATCACCACGAGTGATAACTATATCCAGATGTGGCCAGGTCTGGGGGACTCCCCAGGTGGAACTGTTTGCAACAAGAACAACAGAAAATGCCATCAGTTCTGTTCCTGAGGAGGGATCAGCTCAGGCTCACAGACAGATGCTTTTCTCCTACCCTGGAAGAATTTTCTCCTGTATACTTTCCCTCCAACTCCTTTACCTTCCAGGGTAATGTTTAAAGTCAAACAAGACCATGCTCACCTCATCCTTATAGCACCAGTGTGGCCTCGTCAATATCAGTACATGATCCTATTAGCCATGTCAATCAAGCCTCAGCTATCTCTCCCATTGGATCCAGACATAATTTCCCAGGACCATGGGCGCCAGCTTCATCCCAACTCCAAGCCCTCCCTCTGACAGCATGGAGGTTTTATGGCTGACACCCTTTGAAAGGTCGTGCTCGAATGTTGTTCAGAAAGTGCTTCTGAATAGCAGAAAACCCTCAACTAGGAACATTAACCTGGCTAAGTGGAAGCACTTCTCCATATGGTCTCGTCAAAAAGATGTATCCCCAGAGTGGGCACCCCTGAACTTTGTACTGGACTATTTTCTATATCTAAAACAGAGTTTGGCTATTAGCTCTATAAGGGTGCATCTGTCATCTATTTCAGTCTTCCATGTCTCGGTGGATAGTAGATCTCTTTTCTCCAACCCCATCATCATCCAATTCCTAAAGGGCTTAATAAGATTGTACCCACACATACAAGATCCCATCCCTCCTTGGGATCTGAACTTAGTCCTAGCAAAGTTGATGGGACCACCCTTTGAGTCCCTTGCAACTTGCTCTCTCCTACACCTTTCTATGACGGTAGCATTTCAAGTGGCAATTACCTCAGCTGGTGGGGTTATATTAGCCAGTTGGTAGCATAAATTAATGCACAAAGAGATCCAGGATGAGATTATTGAGTGGAAACTGGTAGGCCACTATAATCACTGGTGCATTCTAGTAGAGCACAGGCAACTTCAGCGGCTTTCTTAGCACAAGTGCAGATCATAGATGTTTGTAAAGCAGCAGTTTGGTCATCAGTGAATGCTTTTGCTTCTCATTATGCCATTTTCCATCAGTCCAGAAATGATGCCTGTTTTGGAGAGGCTATCTTACAATCACTGTTCCGGTAGACTCTGGGCCCACTTCCATGCATGTTTGCTTGTGAGTCACCTACAGTGGAATGGACATGTACAATCACATGAAAAAGAAAAACTGTAACTGTTGTTCTTCGAGATGTCTTGCACATGTCCATTCCATGACCTACCCATCATCCCCTCTCTTTTGGAGTCTATCGTGTACAAAGGAACTGAGGGGGGCGAGGGCGGCCCCATCATCTTATACCAGCACACAGGGATGCGTGGTGACAGAGGGCACTCAAGCCACCCAGACAAGTACCGCTGAGGGAAAAAATCTCTGACAACTGTGCATGAGGCGTGCACACATCTACAATGGAATGGACATGTGCAACACATCTTGAAGGACGACAGTTACAGAAAGGTAGGTAACCATTTTTTTCAGATAATTTAGGTCTGGATAACTGAGAATACACTGTGTAGGTTTCTGGACAGTGGTGATTATGAAATATCCATGGCTGAAAGAAACTCAGAACTCTGGGTCAGCTTCTTTTAAAATATCTGAACAAATTACAGAGGTGTTTCCTGTGTTTTATTAAGAAAGGATAGAAATATCACATGGTTACATGTCACAATGGAACAAGATTTTGAGAATCAACTTCTTGACACCTTTAACAATTGCTTCTTGCCAAGTAAATCTACAGCATGGAAGAGAAGAGACTATTCTTGACTTAGTTCTAAGTAACACAGATAAATTAATTAAGTAAATATTTAATTATCATCAGTACCCAGGGCATACATTTAGAACTACATTCTCCCCTCAGAATTCCACAGCCCATTGATGCCAGTGGGAGGTTTTTACAAAAATCAAGACTAGAATATGGCTTGTATTTAATACTTACATTTTTAGTTATCATCATTTTTATTATTTGTTCAGTACCTTATTATCTCAGCATCGCTCAATGAAAAAATAACCTCATCTTTAGGGTCGCCACTGTCACTCCTTGTTTCTCTTCTTTCCCCATCTGCTTGTCTCTCTTTCTCTCTCTTTTCCTTTTGTGTGTATTTCCTCTACTCTTCCCTCTGCATTTCATTACCATCAGGGCTTAATTTCTCCCCGAGTATTTCCCAGAGCAGCGGGGCTCAGGGCTTCTGCCCCGCAGGGCGCACTGGGGCTCCCACGCATTTAAAAATATTTACCAGCCTCAGGCAAACATTACTGCAATGGTTTTTGCATTGTGTGTTTGAGTGGGGTGGGAAATGGGATAAGTGTCTGTGAATCCATTTGTCTCACCACACAATGAATCTATGCATTTGATAGTGATGACCCAAATCAATACTATATTATGTGATGTGGATCAACACACACTGGAAAACCCTGTATCACCCTTAGGGGATTTGGGAGTTGCGAGTAGCAGAAAAACACAGGCAATATGGTTCCTAAAAGTGTCATGGACACTGAGTGTGGAAACACAAAAGAGTGAAATCCTGATTCCACTGAAGTCAGTGGCAAAACTCTCATTGACTTCAGTGGGACCAGGATTTCACCCAGAGTCCCTACATGGATGGCTCTAGCCTTGACGAATATCCTGAGATCTGTGTGGTTTAGGGGGCCAAAAACCATGTTAATTCCAAAGGTGAGGGGAAGCCTTTCCCCCTGAGGGTACAAAGCTGGATAAACTCTGTGGGTGGGAACTCCTGTCTCCTAAGTGTTTTTTTTCTCAAGCAAGGAATGATTCACATATGGTGGATAAGGATGTTAGTTTAATTACAGGCTCCAGACCATTATAAATAATAATGAATATCTGTGAAACCAGAAAAAAAATAGGGGGAAATTGCATGGCAGTCGCCCATCTGGTCTGCAAAAAACAAAGCCCTTCCACAAGTCCCCTCCACTGACTTCTATCAAAACTATAATTAAAATGCCATTTGTAATTTACATTCATTTCTACGAATGAAATGTAATTTGTGTAATTGTTTTATTATCTGAGATTTGTTTTATTAACAGAAAAATACAATATCTTCCAAGCATAGGTTGTATAAAGTTTATTTAAACACCAAATCTACAGCATTTTCATACAACAATCAGTATGTTACACTTAGTTTTTTATTAATATTCCCCACATTTTTGCTCTGCTGATTAGGGTAATAGAATGCTGCAGAAGGCATTCAGAGCCATCTAACTGACACATTTGTATTCTGTTAGTTATTCAAAATGTTTAATCAGGCTGAAAGCCCACTGAGAATATCATTCTTGTACTCAGGGATGTGGACTAAAGCCATCACAACATTGTTAAATTAAAAACCTGTGAAATGTAATGAAACTGCAAGGCTCTTTACTCACAGTTTTTCAGACCACTTCACTAGAGTTTGTGTAACTATTGTCACTGTATGTCAGATGCCTCATAAAAACAAATAGTTTCATAAACCCTTTACACCTCCTTTGTGCTTTGAAAAGAGGAAACTGGCTTATGCTACCATGACTCAGATACCACAATAATGCAAATTTTGGTTTCATAAGAACCATTAAAATGCCAGATTGCATTAGGGTTATAGGTTTGTCTTGGTACATGCAGGAAAAAGTCAAGAATTAAGAAAACTCATCTCAGACTGTTCTAGACCAATAAAACTGGGATGTGTTTTAATTAAATGGTAAGAAATAATAAGCCATATTCATTGGGTAAGAATAGTATGTATAATGTTAAAGATAGTTTACCATCACTCATCTGGTAGAACTTTTACTGAACAACAATGTACATGATGCAATATATTACTGTGGTTGTAAAATGACTTTTTTAAGGCATTTGACTTAGTGCTGCATGACATTCTCATTAAAAATGTAGTGCTAAAAATATCAGTGAAACACACATTAAATGGATTAATAGCTGGCTAACTGACAGATTTCAAAAAGTAGTTGTCAATGGGAAATCACTGAATGCTAGTGTTTCTGCAGGGATCAGTTCTAAGTCTGACACTGTTCCACATTTTATCAGTGATCTGGAAATAAATATAAAATCCCTGCTGGTAAAATGTGCAGATGACACAAATACTAGCAAAGTGGTAAATAATGATGAGGATAAGGCAGTCATATGAAGTGTGGTAAACTGGACCCATTCAAACAAAATGTGTTTTAATATAACAGACTACGAGGTCCTACCAATAGGAACAGAGAAGGCAGGCCAGACCTACATGCTGGAAGGCAGTGACTCTGAAAAGGATTATGGGGTCAGAGTGGACAAACAACTCTATTGTTGTGTGATGCTGTGGCAAAAAAGGCTAATGGGATCATTGGATGTATAAACAAGAGACTAGTGAGTAGGAGCAGGAAGGTGATTTTACCACTGTGTATGGCATTGGTAAGACCAATGAGTCCAGTTCTGGTGTCCACATTTGGATGTTGAAAAATTGGAGAGGGTGCAGAAAACAGCCACAAAAATTATCTGAGGGCTGGAGAAAATGTCTTTCAGGGAGAGACTTTTAAAGAATTCAATCTGTTTAGCTTTTCAAAAGAAGACTGAGAGGTGACTTGATTCCACCTTCGCTGGGAGAAAATATCAAGTACTAAAGGGGTCTTTAATCTTATGGAGAAAGGCATAAAATGTACCAATGGCTGGAAGCTGAAGAAGACAAATTAAAATGAGAATTAAGGCACAAATTTTTAATTGTGAGAGTGACTAAACACTGGAATAAACCACCAAGGGGAGTGCTGGATTCCCCATACCTTGATGTCTACAGTTCAAAACTGGCTGCTTTTCTGGTAGTTAAACTCTAGCCCTGCCAGGCGCAAGTTATTGGGCTCAATTCAGGGGTAAATGGGTGAAATTTAATGGCCTATGATATACAGAAGGTCAGACTAGCTGATCTAGTCCCTTCTGGCATTAATGTCTATGAGTCTGTTATGTTTTTATTAAAACAAGAAAGGGTGTTAAATGTCCAGTGTAAAATAACTGTTATTGAAATATGAATATAAATATTATAGTACAGGCCAATTTAGGCAGTATCACAGTTACAATATTTGTGTTTAAGGTTATAGGGGCTTGATGCATATTAACATATATATAATGCACATAATACATATTATTTATATTATATATATGCTAAGTATCCCATAACTCCTTGCATTTTCTGCAGTAAGCATTTGGCAGATAGGAAACTTGTTAAAATCAAGATACATTCATTCTATGTCTTAGTACAAGCTAGGGAAATACCTTCATGGATCAGTAGCTCGAATGTGTAACTTATAAAATCATATAAATAATACCAGCTGAAATGTGTAACTCAGGGAGCACACCATGTGCATCAGGTGAATGTAATATTGCTGCACAGGACTGGTACTATGTGCACCATATATATATGTTAATATGCATCAAGAACCAATAACTTTAATCACAAATATTGTAACTGTGATACTGCCTAAATTGGCATATATATATATGTTAGCCAGCATATATTAGTCAACACATCATACCGGTAGTCAACTACTTTTAGTCACTCACATGTGACAACATGACTCAGTCTCATTTTTGCTGGTAACACATGGCCAACTTCTCCCTTATGCCGAGTATCCCATCACTGGCCTATCATGTGATGTTTGATACTCCCATCTACTCTTGCTACTCAGAGAGGTGACAATTTTTGGAAGGGTCTCCAAGCAAAAACTTGAAGTGAGGCCCCCATGTCATTTCTTTCCATCCCCTGCCACTCTCTCTCTTTCCACTATTCTTCCTGGATGTGTACACCACATGCATGCCTGCGGATTCCTTTCACACCCCAATGTCAGTGCATACACGTGCACACCAATCCCACATCATCACTATAAGCAGTAACACACAACCCTACACCATTAGCATCCACACCAGCCTCCATAGGTAATCCATAGAGTCAGCTGCACTTTCTTTATCTTATACAAATGAGGGCCTGATCCTGCAATTAACTCCACATTAGGAGATACCTGCACGCATGCAGAGTCAATTGCTAGATCAGGGTTTAGCTGTGGTAGCCTTCAGCTGGACAAAATAAAGATGTCACTGTGCATGAATGAAGTCTCTACCCCATTTTTACTCTTCCAAAATATTCATGAGGGGAGGAGGGGTGGGAGGATGAGAATGTCCACAGCTTTCAAAGTAAGAAAAGGACAGTTAACTGTTCCATAACTGGCGTTCTTCGAGATGTGTTGCTCAGATGTATTCCACTATAGGTGTGCGTGCTCGCCACGTGCACCGGTGCCGGAAGTTTTTCCCCTAGCAGTATCCGTAGTGGGGGAGCACCGCTGCGACCCTTGGAGTGGCGCCGGTATATCGCGCCATAAAGGGGGCTGCATGCTCCCCCCACCCTCAGTTCCTTCTTGCCAGACAACTCCGACAGAGGGGAAGGAGGGTGGGACGTGAAATACACCTGAGCAACACATCTCGAAGAATGCCAGTTACGGAACAGGTAACTGTCCTTTCTTCTTCGAGTGATTGCTCATGTGTATTCCACTATAGGTAACTCCAAGCTATCCCTGATGGAGGCGGGTAGGAGTTTCAAGTGGTAAAAAAATGTCTAGGGGTTACCCGGGCGGAGCACCGCCCTACCAAACCCGGCGACATCTCTTGTCTGGGAGACGATCGCATAGTGCGATGAGAAAGTGTGGACAGAGGACCACGTAGCAGCCCTACATATGTCCTGAATAGGGACATGAGCGACATAGGCCACGGACGAGGCCTGGGCTCTTGTCGAATGAGCCTTCAGTATAGGAGGTGGGGGAACCCCTGCCAGGTCATAACAGGCCCTGTGAGGTGGGAGAGTACCAAGTTTAGATCCCAGAGCAGGACCGGGGGTCTGGCGTAGGGGAATGCCCGATCTAACCCTTTCAGAAACCTGGCCGTCATGTGATGTGAGAACACAGACAGGCCCTGCACCGGGGGATGGAAGGCCGAAATGGCTGCCAGGTGCACCCTGATGGAGGAGGGCGCCAGGCCTTGGGTTCGAAGGGACAAGAGGTAATCGAGGACAAGCTGGATAGGTGTGGAAGAGGGAGAGAAACCTCTATCCCTCGCCCACATAGAGAACCTATACCACTTAGCCAGGTAGGTTCACCGTGTGGAGGGTTTCCTACTTTCCAGCAGGACCCTTTTCACATCCTCAGAACACCTCCCCTCCTCCTCATTCAACCACGAAGCAGCCACGCTGTCAGATGGAGCGCGGCTAGGTTGGGATGGAGGAGGCGACCTTCCTCCTGGGAGAGGAGGTCCGGGCATAGCGGCAGCCTGCAAGGAGGGGCCGCTAACAGTTGCAGCAGGGACCCGTACCAATGCTGACGGGCCCAATCCGGGGCTATGAGGATCATCCTCGCACCATCTGACTTCACCTTCTGTAGGACCCTGTCTATTAAGGGGAAGGGTGGGAAGGTGTACAAGAGGGGCCCCGACCATGGGAGCAGGAACGCATCTGATATGGCCCCTTCGCCCTCTCCCGCTCTGGAGCAGAATCGAGGACACTGTCGATTCTGGGCGGTGGTGAACAGGTCTACCTGGGGAGCACCCCACCTTAGGAAGATCCACCTGGTCACCTCCTTGTGCAGGGACCACTCGTGTTGCTGGGAGAATACCCTGCTCAAGCGGTCTACGAGCATATTGCTCTTGCCGGGCAGGTAAAAGGCCCGCAGGAGTATACTGTGGGCTATACAAAACTCCCACAGGAGCTGGGCTTCCTGGCATAAGGCCCGGGAACGCGTGCCCCCCTGTTTGTTGATGTAGTACATGCCGGTAGTGTTGTCCGTGAGGACTCTGACCACCTTCCCTTGTATGTGCTGGCGAAATGCCATGCACGCCAGGCGTACGGCTCTGAGCTCCCTGACATTTATGTGTAGGGTTAGCTCATCTGGTGACCACATACCCTGGGTCCTGAAATCCCCCATGTGGGCTCCTCAGCCCAGGTCCGAGGCGTCCGACACTAGATCCAGTGAGGGATGGGGCTCTTGGAAGGGGATACCCCGGAGCATGTTGCTCGGGAGGGACCACCATTGGAGGTCTGCCACCGCCCTGGGCGGCACTGTGACAACCTTGTCCAGGCCGTCCCTGGCCTGGGAGTACCGTGAGGCCAGCCAAAGCTGGAGGGGCCTCATCCGAAGCCTGGCATGTCGCACCACATAAGTGCATGCTGCCATATGACCTAGCATTTGAAGGCACACACGTGTCATGGTTATCGGAAAAGCCGTGATGGAGGCGATGAGAGCCTTGAGCGTCTCGAACCTGTCCCGTGGGAGGGAGGCCATGGCTACTTGGGAATCTAGCAGTACCCCTATGAATTCTATGCACTGAACTGGAAGTAACGTGGATTTCTCCTTGTTTACCAGTAGGCCTAGAGCCCTGCAGGTGTCTAGCAGGAAGGTCGTCTGCTGTTGCACCAGAGTGTGAGACGGGCCCTTGAGCAGCCAGTCGTCGAGATAGGGGAAGATCTGCAGCCCGTTCCTCCTGAGGTGGGCCGCCACCACTGCCATACACTTTGTAAATACCCTGGGGGCAGTAGAAAGGCCAAAGGAGAGGACCGTAAATTGGAAGTGGTCCTGACCCACCAGGAAACGGAGGTAGCGCCTGTGACCCTAGAAAATGTGAATGTGAAAGTACGCATTCTGGAGGTCCAGCGCCGTAAACCAATCCCCCTGGTCTAGGGATGGAATAATAGAGGCCAGGGACGCCATGCGGAATTTGCAATGCACCAGAAACTGGTTGAGGTTCCGCAGGTCGAGAATGGGGCATGAGGAAATACCTGGAGTAAAAACCCTTGCCCTGGTATTCCTGAGGTACCCTTTCCACCACTCCCAAAGAGAGGAGGCGCTCTACTTCCTGGTAGAGGAGTAGGGCATGCTCTGGAGCCCCGTCCGGCCGCCCGGACAGGGGACAGGTGGGAGGGCTGAAACAAACTGCAGCTTGTACCCTTGGGAGATGGTACTGAGGACTCATTGGTCCGACGTGATATGGGACCACCGCAGTCGGAAGTGCGATAAACGGTTTAGAAAAGGTAACTTTATTAACTGGGTGGGGGTACACTGGCAACAAGCCCGGTGACCCCCCTCAACAAGTCAAAAATGCCGTTTTCCCTGCCGTTTGGCCTTCGAGGCCCCAGGCCGTGGGGCCGAGCGGGATTGGCATTGGGACCGACGTCTTTGATCCCTCTGCCGCTTAGGCGGGGGTTCATATCTGCCCCTAGCGTGCGGAGCAGAGGGTTGAGGCCTGGGTTTGTCCTTAGCAGGCGGGACGTAGAGGCCTAGCGTCTGCAGGGTGGTACGGGAGTCCTTCATCCCATGCAGACGGGTGTCTGTCTGGTCTGCGAAAAGGGCCTTGCCATCAAACGGCAGGTCCTGCATTATGGACTGGAATTCTGACGACAGCCCCGAAAGCGAGAGCCACGCCACCCATCGCATGGAGACAGCGGTAGCCATCGAACGATCGGCTGTGTCCGCCGCGTCCGAAGCCACCTGGAGAGCCACTTTGGCGGCGATCGCACCCTCCTCAACCAACGCCCTGAACTCCTTCACCTCTTTCTCAGGAATGAGGGGCTCAAATTTGGGGAGGGATCCCCACAGGTTAAACTCATAGCGGCTCAGAAGCGCCTGATGGTTGGCCACTCTGAGCTGGAAACTCATTGACGAATAAACCTTTTTACCAAAGGCATCAAGTCTACGAGCATCCTTGTCCTTTGGTGTGGGCGCGGGCTGGCCATTCCGCTCACAGTGGTGGACCGATTCAACCACTAGGGAGTTTGGAGCTGGGTGGGTATAAAGGTACTCGAGACCCCTCGCGGGGACAAAGTACTTCCTCTCGGCCTTCTTGGAAATAGGCCCAAGAGAGGCCAGGGTCTGCCAAAGGCCAGTGGTGATGTTGGCAACTCCCTGATGGAAAGGGAGCGCCACACGCCCCGGTACCGAGGAGGCGAGGACATTGAAGAGGGTGTCGGAAGGCTCCTCCATCTCCTCAGTCCGGAGCTTGAGGTTGGCTGCCACCCTCCGAAGCAGCTCTTGGTGGGCTTTAAAGTTCTCCTGGGAAGAGGGAGGTGGTACCGCAACCGAATCGCCCTGCGCCGACAAGGTGGACGGCGCGGCGCCTTCAGCGGCTAACAGCACCGTGGGCTCCACAACAGGGTTCGGTGCCGGAGTCGGTGCCAGGGGTTCAGCACCCACGACTTGATCTCAGTGCCGGGAAGGTGACGCGGTTCGGCACTGAGAAGCTCCAGCCACGGAGCGAGGACCTGGCAGTGCAGGTGCCTGAGGCCACGGTGCCCACTGGCACCACTGTCCCTGCCAGGGCACAGCCTGAAGCAGAGGCGCATCGGGCGCCAGCAGGGCAGCAAGAAGGAATTGAGGGTGGGAGGAGCACGCAGCCCCCTTTATGGTGCGATATACCGGCGCCACTCCAGGGATTGCAGCGGTGCTCCCCCACTATGGATACTGCTAGGGGGAAAACTTCCGGCACCGGTGCACATGGCGAGCACGCACACCTATAGTGGAATACACATGAGCAATCACTTGAAGAAGAAGCTAGACTTTTGACATCCTGGGTGAACAGACCTATAAGGTCAAATTCAGTGCTGACTTATACCCTATGTATTCCCATTGATGTCATAACAGCTTATGTGATTAATGTAATTTATTATATACATTTGACATAATAAATTTTGGCTCCAGAAGTCATCAAATGACTTGTATATCAAACCTCATGTTGTTGTTTTTACATTTAACTTTCTGGAAAGGAAACATTCTTTAGTCCCAGAAGGGGAGAGTTGTCATGGAAGAATGCAAAGTGAGGTGGATTTTATTTTGCACTGAACATAAATAAGGATGGTAAAACTGACAGTGGTGCTTTACCCATCTTTATTAGTAATTACAGGAAAACAGAGACTGCTTCTGAATAAAGTGGAAATGTCAGAGGGATTCACATTTAATGGAATAGTTGTAAATACTTGCAAGATAAAATGATGAGTCAGGCTCTTAGATTTGTTTTAATTAAACTTTTATCTTATGCTAATTTGTTTCATGAGTCCAAAAACCTGCTGTTGAACTAGTCTTCAGTGCAGTGTAAAAAACCAGCAATACCTGATTGTAAGTTTCTTGCCATTATTAATTAAGTTGGTATTCACCATAATGACACCGCCTAGGGGAAAATTTCGTTTTAATAAACATGACATAGGTACCGCTCCATGATTTTCTTTGCAATTTAGCATCAGCTAATTTACCAGGGAAATAAAGAGTTAGAAAGGTTTCTAATTAAAAAGAACTTGTTTATATTTCTGGGGTCTAGGGTAGACCCTAAAACAAATATTTTTTTAAACAAATCATGGGATGGTTCCTTTAAAACAGACATTGGGGCTTGGGTTTCATAATGGCAATGAAGTCACTTGTGGTTGATGGTTACCTTATTTTCCAGGGTGTTTTCTTTTTAATTGTGAAGAAATGTAATATTGGTGAAAGGAGCCAGATTGATAGCCCTGAATACTGAGATCTTCTGATTATCTACGGGACAGCTACAGCACAGACATTAGCTGGGAAAGCTTCTGCACATGGTCCTGCCAATGTAACTCTACCCTGACCTACAGTTAGGGATGAGAAGACAGATTAATCCTAATGCCCATTCATAACCATGGTGACATGGAAATTCCCATTAAGATCTTGGAAAGAGACCACCAAGTTTTTCAATTTTTTCAAGTTTTTTTTAGATTCTGGTCCTTCAGTAGCTACCACATAAGTAATAAAGCCCAGATTGTAACCCTTCCTGTGTGTCTGTATAGGTTAATTAGACGGTGTAAGGAGACCCCTTCTTCTCTGGGCTTCCTACCTATATTCATGGGTCACAGCTCTGAAGGAGTAAAAGGCAGGTACTCCAGCACAATCACACCTTCCATGTGCATAGCTATTTCAATGACAAAGCAACAAAAGCAGGGCTGGTCAAAACTGCATTTGATCCAAAAAATTTCCACAAAGCAAAATACACTGAAAGAAGTGTGGAAAATTTTAATATTTCCTTACAATGCCGAAACCAAAATATTTCAGTTCAAAATGGTGCAGCTCTGCCTCAGGGGAGTTGTAGTCTTGGTGCCTTTTGCTCTTGTTCTCCGCTAGGATGGACTCACTGGAAGACAGCCACACTCCACAATGCACCACTTTCTTCCCTCTCTAGAGTGGTGGGAAGAGAATGCATCACAAGAGTCCCAGGCCAAGATGCATCATGGGAGATGTAGTCTGGCCAGAGATCTCAGTTCCTAATGGAGAATGGGCGCATAGGGCACCCAGAACTATAACTTCCATGAACACTGCAGTGACATTTTGAATTGAATTATTTCAGGTTTTAGTCAAAATGTTTTGTAGAAAAGTTGAAAATGTTGTGGAAATAAATCCTATTTTCTCAGCAGCTCTAAATGCAAACCCTTCCTTTCCTTCTCAAAGCTCCTGAACACTAAGTAATAGGGGTACATTATAGGAGTCCCGAGCCATGGTGCATCTTGGGCGATGTAGTCTATCCACAGATTTTAGGTTTTGTGCTTGTCTAGTCTGAACGTCTCTTTTGAAAGTCCCATGTGATGTGATTGTTTTATGTTTAGTGAACTGCAAAGTAAATAGTTGTCTTAGAAGAGGAAATAAGTTATCAGCATTTAGGCATAGTAGCTATTTGACCATCCATCTGCACTAATATATTAATTGCAGTGAATATATTTTATCTAAATCAAGAGTCAAATTCTGACTGAGTCTGTGTTGATATAGAAGGCAGAGGGAGGTAGTGAAAGGAGAATCCTTCATCCCTTTGAAGTCAGAAGAACTTTTGTCCAAATAAGGGCTCCAGGACTCAGCCCTTAATTTGTATAATTTTGTTTAAGGAGTACAGGGAGGGTGGAAATGTCTACAGATATATTAGTGCAAAAACCATGGAAGCCAATAAAGTGTTTAGTGTTATCCTTAGAACCAGCCACCAATTTCCAAGAAATACCTCAATCAGTATTAATCTTAATAGCCTGGGCCTTTCCCCCCACTTAACAAAAAAGAACAGATCCCATATGCAACCTAAGTTCTTAGACACCATGGAATGTCATTAGACATGTAAAGTCAGCCTGTTTATTCAGTCTACATATTTCAGTGTTTAATATTATTTAATACTATGTTTAAGTATAGGATGCATGGTCTACTAAATACCATTAAACATGAGACATTAATGATATTAAAGGTATGATTTTAAAAATATATTTAAGGCATGCAAGAGGAGATATTATTAAGTTAAAGGTATAAGACTAAATTCCCCACTGGTATAAATGCCAGCAGAAGTGTGTTCACAGGCTTATGTCAGTATAAAAGATAACAGAGTGCCTCCAGGCCAGCAACTGTACTCCAAAAAAAGGGTTGGCCAGTGGAAATCGGCTTTATTGTCTCCTGATGGCAACTTCACAGTGCAGCTCCTGTGGAAAATAAAGCTGTACTCCAGCCTCAGTGTAAATTGAGGAAGGAGCACTGCTTGCACTCTAATGGAGACATCTCTCCTTTGGCGCAGTTAGGGTGACCAGATGTCCCGATATTAGGAGCTTTGTCTTATATAGGCAATTATACCCCCCTCTGAAAAACAAGTGTCCTGATTTTTCACACTTGCTGTCTGGTCACCCTCAGCGCAGTGGGCTTTCTAAGCTCAGGGGACACCCTGGCAGTGTATTTTACAGCTCCCTGCACCAGCCTTGCTGAACTTGGTTTGTACATTAGAATCATGTAATTTAACAAGACATAAATCACTTTTATTGCCACAAGAGGGCACCTCCTGTCATTTAATAATTGTACTAAGGAAACGACTTGTGTCAGTCCCTCAAAAGGGAGTACAGTCTTCCAAAATACAAAGCAGATATAAACATGAGCAAAACAAAAATACTGTCTCTGAAACCCCCCTACTTGAGTTATGAATGGGATCTAGTTATCATGTCAACAGACTTGATATATATAGTAACTTTGATACCAGTATGTTGTGTTTTGGGTGCGCCTGGGCATGAGGTCTACTGCAGTATGATCTGGTCATGGGGAGAGTTCCCTGCAGGTCTCACTTCTTTCCCTACCAATTCCGTAAAATCTTTATAGCATCTCAGAAGCGGCTGTACGTCAAAAATATAACCAGCTCACATTAAGTTTTAGAAGTGCAACTCTTGGAAGTCACAGTTTCAGGGTTGACTGCACCTTTGACAGCCCCCAGACATCCACTTAAAGGTTTCAGGCTTCCTAGCAATCCCCTCTCTCAGGTAGAAACTAATATCTCCCTACAATAGGCGTGCACAGCATATTTCATTAGGGTGTGCACCCAGGGAGCCCTGCCCTAGCCCCTCCCTGCCCCCATCCACTCCCTCCTACTTCCCGCCCCCTGACTGCCCCCCTCAGAGCCCCCAACCCCCCTGCTCCTTATCCCCTGACTACCCCCTCCTGGGACCCCTGCCCCTAACTGCCCCCCCGGACCACCCCCATCTAAGCCTCCCTGCTCCTTGTCCCCTGACTGCCCCTCTAGGACCCTACCCCCTACCTGTCCCCTGACTGCCCCGACCCTTATCCACACCCCCGCCCTCAGACAGGCCCCCAGGGCTCCCCGTCCCCTGACAGGACCCCCAGAACTCCCGACCCATACAACCCCCCCTGCTCCCTGCCTGCCCCAACCCCTCTCCACACCCCTGCCTCCTGACAGGCCCCCCCCAGAACTCCCGATTCATCCAACCCCCCCCAGCTCCTTGTCCCCTGACCACCCCCTCCAGAGACCCCCCACCCTAACTGCCCCCCCAGGACATTCCCTGCTCCCTGTCCCCTGACTGCCCTGACTCCTATCCACCCCCCGCCCCCTGACAGACCCTGGGACTCCCATGCCCCATCCAACTTCCCCTGCTCCCTGACTGCCCCCTCCAGAGACCCCCACCCCTAACCACCCCCC
>NW_020664409.1:54961155-54971142 GCF_002925995.2 Terrapene triunguis
CCCCCCCCCCCCCCGGCTCCGGACCCCTTACCATTAGGCTCCTAGCAGCATGTTCTGCTCCGCGCATGGGTGGCAGGTTTGTAGAAATTTTGGTGGTGCCCAGAACCTGCCCCCCCAACTCCGCCCCCCACCTGCCTAAGGCTCTGGGAGGGAGTTTGGGTGGGGGGAGGAGGTCTGGGGTGCAGGTCCTGGGCTGGGGATCAGGGTGCAGGAGGGGTGCAGGGTGCAGCCTCTGGGATGGAGTTTCGGTGGGGAAGGGGGTCTGGGGTGCAGGCTCTGGGATGGAGTTTGGCTGCAGGGTGCAGGCTCCGGGCTGGGGCAGGGGGTGGGTGTGCAGGAGGGGGGGAGGGGTGCAGGCTCTGGGAGGGAGTTTGGGGTCTGGAAGGGGTGTGTGGGAAGGGGAGGGGGTGCATGCTCTGGGAGGGGGTTTGGGGATAGGAGGGGGTGCAGGGGTGAGGGCTCTGGGGCTGAGGATGAGGGGTTCATGATGCAGGAGGGGTTTCAGGGCTGGGGCAGAGGATTAGGGTGCGGGGGGATGAGGGCTCTGGCTCTGACTTGGGGATGAGGGGTTCACGATGCAGGAGGGGTCTCAGGGCTGGGGCAGAGGATTAGGGTGCGGGGGGATGAGGGCTCTGGCTCTGGCTTGCGGATGAGGGGTTCACAATGCAGGAGGGGTCTCAGGGCTGGGGCAGAGGATTAGGGTGCGGGGGGACGAGGGCTCTGGCTGGGCCTGGGGATGAGGGGTTTGGGGTGTGGGAGGGGGCTCAGGGCTTGGCCAGAGGGTTGAGGTGTGGGGTGAGGGCTGTGGGGCTGAGGATGAGGGGTTCATGATGCAGGAGGGGGCTCAGGGCTGGGGCAGAGGATTAGGGTGCGGGGGGATGGGGGTTCATGATGCAGGAGGGGGCTCAGGGCTGGGGCAGAGGATTAGGGTGCGGGGGGGATGAGGGGTTCATGATTCAGGAGGGGCTCAGGGCTGGGGCAGAGGATTAGGGTGCAGGGGGATTGGGGCTGGGGATGAGGGGTTTGGGGCATTGGAGAGGCTCAGGGCTAGGGCGGAAGGGCAGGGTAAGGGCAGCCTGCCCTGCCATTAGGGGATTGGGGGCACTAGGACCCTGGGGCAGCAGACAGCAGGCACACCGGCAGCACAAGCAGGCATGGGAGAGGCGCGCGCCGCTTTCCTCCAGGCAGGGACGCAGCGGGGTGGGGGGGAGACCTGTGGGGGGAGGGGTGGCAGGCGGGGGCCGGGGAAGAGACCCAGCTCCAGATATTTGTGGAGCAGCAGAGCCCCCAGCCCTGAATATTCCTGGAGCCTGGCTCCAGGGGAGGGGGGAGGGGCCGGCGGCTTGCTGCGCCGGGGAGAGTGGAGCCATTTGCCCACCCCTGCATTAGGGTGTGCCTGGGCACACCCGGCATACCCCGTGTGCACGCCTGTGATCCCTACCTCCAGGCTGGGGATTTAGACTTGCAGTCCCTCTGCAACTCACTGTGACATAATTTCCCCCGTCTGTCCAGCAGTTGTGGTTAAGTTTTCTCCAGGGGCTACAACAGTGTATACCAACCAGCCTTCACAAAGCAAAATACATTTATTGTTAGGACAAAAGCATTAAAGAGAAAACGTACAAAAAATACAATAAAAGTTTCTATACACATGTTAAAAGCTTATCAGAGGTCACCCATCAGCCTTATGGGGCCCAGGTAAGCCAAGGACCTTCCAACTTTTCTGCAAAGGTTGTTGGGGCCCTCCTTGGACAAAATGTCCTTTTCATTTTCTGAATCATAAAGAAGGTGCGGTGTCAGTTTAAACACAGCCTTTTTATACTAAAAGCCCTTTCTTTGTTTGTTGGTCTATGGAACACCCACCTTGACCATGTACATGCAAACCACACCAGAGGGAGATAACTCTCTAGAGTTGTTTACAGTTTCAGCAACTATCCTTAATCACCCCCACTATTTTTAGCTCCTGGAGGAGCAGTGGTAACCCTCCCCTGCTGCAGTTGCAAACAATCCCTGGCCCAAGGTGATACATTAAACCATTCATAAACTTAAGACAGTATGGTCCCCCAAAGATACTGCATATGGTTGCAGTATCTGTGAGAGTGACATCAAAGTGAGAGGAAAATACTTTACTTAAATATTTTATGCATTTTTCCTGTTTGGAAATATGTCAGGTATTTAAATACCATGGTGTTGGGTGCAGTAGAAATGGAAAGACAGAGCCAAGTGCTGTCCCAGCAGAGACATAAATAAAGTTATTAGAGAGACAAGGTGAGTGAGGTAATATCTTTTATTGAACCAACTTCTGTTGCTGAGAGAGGCAAGCTTTCAAGCTCACAGAGCTCTTTTTCAGCCCAGACCTCGAAAGCTGCTCTGTTTCACCATCAGAAGTTGGTCTAATAATAGATGTTATCTCATCCACCTTCTCTCTCTAATATCCTGGGGACAACCCAGCTACAACAACACTGCATAAAGAAAGATAGGTAACTAGCTCAGCTCTTTGCTAACACAGCTAGTATTACGCGTGGAAGGTTGTAAAGGTACTTCCTGTAGAAAGCCTTATATTGTTGATTTGATTCTAGCTTGAAGGAGAATTGAGGTTTTTTTGCATTCAGATCCTGGTAACAGATACAATAACAGGAACAATATAAGAACCTGAACAGAATAGTTAGAAACATATAGAAAATTACATGAGCATGCATCCTCCACGGACAGGGCCGGCTCTAGGATTTTTGCCGCCCAAAGCAAAAACAATTTTGGCTGCCCCCCCCCCCCGTTTTTTAATTACCCCACCCCCGGCCCCGCCTCAACTCCGCCCCTTCTCCAAATCCCCAGCCCTGCCTCCTCCCCCCAGGCTCTCAAGCCTGGGAGGGAGGGGGAGCAGCGGCGCGCGAAACAGTAGTTTCGCACGCCGCGGCTGCTCGGGATCTCCCCCTCCCTCCCAGGTTTGAGAGCCTGGGAGGGAGGGGGAGCAGCGGCGCGTGAAACAGTAGTTTCGCACGCCGCGGCCGCTCGGGATCTCCCCCTCCCTCCCAGGCAGCAGCAGCGGAGGTGAGCTAGGGCGGCCGGGGCACATCGTTAGGGGCGGCATTCTGGCGCCGGCCATGCTGCCCCTAAAAATGTGCTGCCCCAAGCACCAGCTTGTTTTGCTGGTGCCTAGAGCCGGCCCTGTCCACGGAGAGGCCCCAGGGAAGATTCTAGCTAGTTCTACAGTGAAGCAGAGAGAAAATTTAGGAATAAAATTGCCTTCATTACTCTCATAAAGTTTCTTCTTTGGTATAAGAAGACAGTGGTTGTTTCTGTAATTCAGCCTGTGATCATGAATAGATGACAAAGTTGTAAAAAAAGCCTGACCCCTGTCTATGCTATCATTGTAGTCAATGGAATTTCTCCAGAATTTCTCACTGGTGTAAATGAGATCAGAATCTGGCCCAGTGTGTGCATGTTGAGCTATAAACATGTGGACACTCCAGTTACCCTATTACCACCTCTGTCATATACTAGCCAGGTTAGTGTTTACATTTTTATGAACGTACCATCTTCTATCTAGACATAGTAACATGGTATCCAGTACTTGCACTTATCTAATTTCCTTTGGTATTGACATCAGACACTGTCTCTAGACTTACACTGCATTTCCCATGAGATCATAGTAACAGTATTAACTCATTTCAAGGGAATAAGGGAAGTTTAACACTGTGTAAAAGCATATATGAAGAGAAATAGCGGAAGCACGGGTTCAGTAGCTACTTGACAGCAATTTGTAAATGGGTCAAAAGTTTTTATTCAAAGCATCGAATGAGGTCAGCCCACTTTAAAGACCAACCCCCTGCAATTTCATTATTTTAAAAACAAGGGGCCCAATTCACAGTTGTTATACACCTTTAGTCATTTACATCAGAGCAAAGTGGATGTAAAATGCTACCAGATCCAAACAGTAGCATTTTAAACCCAATTTGCACCAGTGTAAAATATTGTATATGGTATAGGCAATGGTGAATCAGGTCCAAAGATTGCTTTTGCCTGGAGCTTGGCAAAAGGACATTTGAAACTGACTCTATTCAAAACCACTATTGTTTTCCCATTCTGTTCTTCAGAAGGATGCTCCCATTCTATTGGAGCTCCTGAATTTCTTTTTCTTTACTGTTGTTAGGGTTTCTGAAAGCCTACCTCCTGTATATAATACCTTGAGGTATCTATTGATCCATGAGATCATCAAAATATGTTGTATAGTATTTCCCTTCCTTTAAGGAAGGTAATTTTGAGGGAATTGAAAAGTTGTTATATTTGATACATTTGCTTTAAAACTGACTTATTAAAATCATTTTTGGAAAGAAGAATCAGAATCTGTGTTTTTAGCATGTATCAATTTTCTGCCTAGAAGGTTTTGTAACTGACAAGGTATCAATGCCTAACACATATTAAATAAAATATAAAACATAGAGTCAGCCTTAACTACAGCAGTGCCATGTTAAGGGAAGACTTCTCTTTTCTCTCACATTAGAGCGATACTTAAGGGCCTCACAAAACTTCCTCTGACTTCAGTGGAAGCAAGACTGGGCTTGTAATCTCTACAGTTAAAGAAAAATTATGCCCCTTTTCCTCAGATGGAAAGTCAAAAAGTTTGAGAGGTAAGAAGCCCATGTCTTTACAAATTAAGTGTAAGGTGTATTTTAAGGGTGACCTCCTGGCCCTATTTAATGCATTGTGACTTTTGCCACTGACTGCAATGGGGCCAGCATTTTACCCTAAAGGTAAAATTACTCCAAGTGTTACAAATGTCAATACAGCCATGTGTATTATTTCTACTGAGGAAAGGACGTTTATTTAATATTTATCCCTATTTAGGAGAATATTTATTATTTTTCTTTCAAAAACTCTCCTATTCACCTTGCTGCCATCTTTCAAATCTGTCTTAGAAACCTACCTCTTTCTGTCGTCTTTGCACCATTATCCATTATCAGTTGCTATAGAGCCTCGCACTGACATCCTCTCATTTAGCTCATGCTACAGTAAAGCTGTAACTAACAAGACTCAGGCCAGACCTTCTGCTCAGAACAAAAATGCATCAACTAAAATATTTTGTAAATATTTATAGCAAAAACGCTCTTTTCCTTCTCTTTCTTTCATGTTTAAGAAAATTGGCTCTGAAATATCATCCTGACAAGAATCCTGACAATCCAGAGGCTGCTGAAAAATTTAAAGAGATCAACAATGCTCATGCAATACTGACTGACCTGTCCAAGAGAAACATATACGATAAGTATGGATCATTAGGGCTATATGTGGCGGAACAATTTGGAGAAGAAAATGTTAATGCATACTTCATGCTTTCAAGCTGGTGGGCAAAGGTGAGTGGGTAAAATAAAATCCTCTATTCTCTTTTTAAAAATGTACTGAGCAAGCTAGGAAATCATGCAGTCTTCTACCCTAGTTTGGCCCTGGTTCTGCAAAGTGTTCCATGTGAGTGGACCTTTACACTCATGTGGAGTCCCATGGGAGTTCATGGGGCTCTGCATGGGACTAGGAGTCCCCCGATGCAAAACAATTTTGAGGATCAGGGCCTTAAGTCATAGCAACTTCATTAAACAATGGCATGTATTGAATGATTAGAAACTGGCAAAAATATAATTAAGCACCTCTCCAGAAAAGTGCTAATGAAGGATTTTTCCTTTAATTTACTAAATAATTAAATACACTTCATGTCTGGTAACACTTAGAGGCATAAATTATATTTGAAACTGGAGCTCCAGGTTAATTTTGATTTTCTTTTCAGTAATGACTAAATAAAAATGACTCATTGCTCAAAAATGAGAAGTCCTACTTGTGTGACAACCAGCTAATAAGTTACCGTACAAATTTAGCCATGTTCTTTGCTATATATAGCACACAGCATACGTAAGCAATAATAATACATAACACAGTGTGTGATTATGGTGTCATATATGTGCACCTTGGGTACATTGTGAGGGGGCAGGGGAAAGGAAGTGGAAGAAGAGGTGAGAACTGCGGAGTGGAGGAAGAAAGTAGGAAAGGGAGAGCATGATACCTCAAGTCAGCAAATTGAACGAGGAAAACCCCCTGGTGGGGATTCTGATGACATAAGAGCTCGGTTCATTTGGTTTATTATGTAACTGTAATCCTTTGCTATTTATGTATATATTGCAAACCCTAGCATTGCAATCAGTGTGTCAGTGAATGTAACAAGCCTATGACATCACAAATGTGGAAAATCCCACACTTTGGATTTTATTCTTACTGCTATTTCCAGCAACAAAATGTTGGGGCAGCAAAGAGTCCATTGGAATAAATAGAAAAATTATCTTTATGTGAACCAAATACACTGTGATGACAGGAGAAATGACAGATCTGATTTAGGAACATGGGAATCTCCATCCTGGATCAGACCAGTGGTCCATCTAGCTCAGTATCCTGTCTCGAACAGTGGTCAGTGCAAGGTCAGTTCCATGTGTCTGGGAAAGCATACTTTATATACTACTTCAGGTGGGAATAGAAGCAGCTCAAATACAAATTAATGGACTACATTTTCAAAACTGGGCAGCTAAATCATAGTGGCAAAATTTGTATCCACACCAGCAAAAACTGAAGATGGACCTGAACCACATCTCCATTCTGAACTCCCAACACTTTACAGCTGGCTCCTATTTCTCTGGCAGCAAATTTGCACCGGCTGTGGCTGCTGACTCCTGCTGTGTCCTGGACTTCCTTCACTATTGATTGCTTCTACTACTGCCACCTGCTGTGTCAATCTTCCTTCTCTTTGCTCTCAGCTACCCTCTCCTCAGCCTCCTTGTCCCCATCTCTGAGCACAGGGAGTCATTGGCTAAGAAGGGAGAGAAGAGAAGAGACACTGATAAATCCGCTAGCAGCAGCATCAGGTGAGCCACTCCCTTGACTCAGATTACGCGAATATGGATGTGAAATGGACGTGGGTATGAGAATAGGAACAGAGACAACAGCAGCAGCAGCAACCTTGACCAACAAGAAGAGTAGAGGAGAGCATAGGGTGCAGCTGAAAAATCTTTAGGCTGTATGAAGGCAGGGAGAGCAATTGCTGGGTTTGTTTTGGGCTGCTATGTTCTGGAGGTATGGAAGGATTTGTTATGGAGCCTGTGTAAAATTCATTACATTGCATATTGCAGAACCTCCTATGAAAAATGTACCACAACAATCTGAGGTACTTATGTATCATCCCTCCCAGATTGTCACAGGGTGGTCTCTCCATTGCCACTAAACCAAAGTTTTCCCATTTCCACAGTATAAGCAGGTCAACAAAGGCTCCTCTCAAGTTGAGTCCAGCCATTTTCCCACGTGCCTAGCCATACCTTTCCTCTTCCACCTCTTATACCCAATAAGCTAGGCCCTGTAGTGAATGAGTCTATTTCGGGCCTTATACTGCCACTTATTGCCATAGTGTCTGTCCCAGTGGCATCTGATCCCCAGTCTGAGTCATACTTCTGTAAAGCCAACAGGAAAACAAGTTAGTGGGCCACAGTTCTTGCTGGTTACACTCCTCCTATACTTCTCAGGGCCCTGATAGGCAGTGTATCCCATCACACTCAGAAGATACTAAGTGGTGGCACAAGTCATTAAATGTAAGGAAATTAAAATTGAAGGTGAAGTGCAAATCAAAAATGACTGTTGAGTTAAGCCCAGAATTCTTTGAAGGCTTAACCAAACTGGGATAGTGGGGCCATTTTACAAAGAAAAAAGCTTTAACTAATATTTCATAATTCCTTTTTTTCCCTTAAGGGCTTGTCTATACACAGTGATTGTGCCACTTTAACTACATCAGGTTGAAATCAGTATAGTTAAAGTGGTACAACTCCCTAGTGTAGACACAATTATACTAGTATAAAGGTGTTTATACTGACATATCTTATTCCCTTAAATTTAGGGAAATAATCTATGCCATTTTAAAGAACCTTTATATGGGTATAACTGCATTCACACTTGGGAGTGTGTGTACCAATTTATCTGTTTTTCAGTAAAAAGTCACACCCTAACCCAAATAGTTAAACCAGTACAAAATCTAGGTTTGCTGTGAAAGAAGGCACAGCATTTTGAAATAACTTCAACTCAGCATAAATCTGGCCAGTCTTTTGAAAACATCTGGAGGTATTTGTGCGCTTAACCTGGTACAGGTATTACCATTGGCCTTGAGCCTCAACACTTGCTCAGATGGTTAACTTTAAACATGTGAATCATTCCCCTGACTTCAAATGGGCCATAATTGCACCCATGCTAACATTTCATCATTTAATTCACATAGTCACTTCCATACTATTAACCTGATACCTATCCTCACACATGTCACAATCCTGCGATGGATTTGGGGTGGTGGAGGGGAGATTGTTTTATTATTAATTAATATTATTATCAAGCCATATATTTTATTTTTGAATACATTAAACTATTGGTGAGAGCACTTTTCCTGAGTTAAGCTGTATGTGTTAAATCATTCTTGACAGTGGCCTTTTAACTATAATCTATTCTAAGGGCTAAATTGAGCCTCCTTGATGAAAGCAGATTTGTGCCTGAAGGCCATAGGATCTGCACTGACCAAGGAAGCCTGATTCTCCTCTACATACACCTGAGTAACTTCACTTGATTTATCCCAGTATGTGCGAGAGGAAAATTAAATGTTTCATCTTAGCCACTCCAGCCTTTGGACTCCTTATTTTGTTTCTTTTTTCTCATATACTTGGCTATTATCAACACTCTATCAATGAATAAGAATTTACACAGAAATCTACTGTAATGAACCATTTTTAAGGGAGGTGGGGGTTTTGCACTATGTTTGGAATTTCTGGAAGGCCTCACTCAGCACTCACAACTGGGGCCAGATTTGCAAGAGTCCAGCATATTGGGTGGATGTTGGGTGCTGAACCCTTGAAAATCTAGCCATAAATGTCATAATGACAGAGGGTGGGTGGGGTGGTGAGTGGTCTGGAAATCTGCCCCATATTTAGGTTTTTGAGTGGCAGCTAAACTCTTGACAATTTGGCTCTGATTGTGGGTGTGTAGCACTTTACTCCTGGGGAATTCTGCACCACTGCATGTGCACAGAATTCATGTCCCCCGCAGATTTCTTCACTTCCCTCACAGAAAAATGACTTTCTGACAGGGAAGCAAAGGGAAGCTGCAAGAGCAGTTATGCACCACTCCCTAGCTATGCAGGTACATTGTTTAAGGCACCCAGAGCAGCCATCGGAGAGGTAAATCACCACAGGGCTTGGGACACCCCAGGTAGTGGCTCCTACCCTGAGCTGGGATCAGCTGCTAGTTCTGGCTGGGCTGGAGACGGCGGAGGATGGGATTTCCTCTTCCCCTGCAAGGAGTGGTTTGGGCTGTGTCAGACCCACCCCCAGAAACCTCCCCCAGCTGCAGGAAGCTCAGCATCATCCCCTGCTTCCTGCCCCCATCGCTCCTCAGCTACAGGGGGAGGTGTCACTGTATGGGGAGCTGCTCCCCCATCCACCCAACCCCCATGCAACTGAACCTCCCATACCCAGACACCCCACCAAGCCTCTCCCCGTACACCCAGACCCCCCCCCAGCCTTTCATACTCAAACCCCACCCCACTGAACCTCAACTCCTGCCTCTGGACCCCCAACCCTGCACCCAGACTACCTCCCACTAAACTCCCTGCACTCAAACCCCCATCCTGATGAGCCCCACTCCCCAGCACCACCCTGAGCCCCCACATCCAGGCCCTCATGCCACTGACCCCCAACTAGCTGCACCCAGACCCCCAGCCCACCAAGTCCCACTTTCCCAGCACCCAGACCCCCCTGCTGAGACCCCCACACCCAGACCTCTCTGCTGAGCCCCAACCATTTTCACCTGGAAGCCCCTGCAGAGTCCCATTGCCCCTGCGAGCCTCTTTGCATGCAGATCCACCCCACACTTAGACCCCCCCACTGAGCTGCCTGCACCCAGATTGTTCCACACAGAATCCTCTCACCCCAC
>NW_020664409.1:54976142-54986869 GCF_002925995.2 Terrapene triunguis
CTAACAAGAAAAAATTGTATCTCCCTCTCCCCAAAGTTCAAGCTGATGGGATGAGTTCATGCACATATCTCCTCTTCATGGAGGACTGGAGGAAGGACTTCGTTCTTTGATGTTTCACAATAGGCTCATTTGGTTTCAATGAGCCTTCTTGGTGGGCAGGACCTAACATCTACTGTAGGAAGCCAGCATTTTACATTAACTAAAGCTTCTTTCCTGTTGAACTTACACAATTACAGAGGAGTACAATGCAAACACTGTCACCTTATAACATGGGGCACAGATGTTATAAGTGAGATTAATACATGCAGCATCCTCCAAGCATTTCATAAAGTCTAAACACTAAGCACATTCTTATAAACTTAGCATCTCTTTTAACAATACTAACATACTGGTGAGCCACACTGGTTTCCAGCTATGTATTGGTCAGTGTTCAGTCGAGGCCTAAGGTTCTTGGCAGGAGTTGGCACCTGGTCTGCCAGCCTCACAGCTACTCTAGAGGCATGTACTTATATCAAGACATAAAAGCATCATATTGAGATTGCCCTGCCTTTAGGAGCCAGATCCTGAGCCCTGCACCAGCTTGAGGAGCTGTGCAAGAGGGAGATTCATAGAAGAGGCAACTAAACCTTGTATGTTGTAGAAACTGAACACAACAATCTGTGGACTGACTGCAGCTTTCCAAGGTCCTAGCTTTTCCCCATCACAGCCCCTCTCACAAGAAAGCACAGGCATCTTTTTTACTGATGTATTTTGAAAGCAAAAAAGCAAAATCTATACTGAATGACAATATACAAAACATTAGGGATTAATCTAGTTATATGAATCTTTGCCAGCCCCAAACTGTTTTGGACAGTAGTTCTCAAACACCTATTGTAAATGTGTTACATGGGATTTCAAAAGACAGTTTATCATTTGAATATAGCCTAGTGGCCTTCAGAATGTATATAATTTTATTTCTACTGAATATATGCCTGCTCACTGCTTTTCATTTTAATCCTCATTCTTTTTTTCTCTACCATTATCTTCATATTCTTGAGATCTAACTCAAGGCCCAGTCCTGAAAACATTATCAGTAGGGCCCTACCAAATTCACGATCCATTTTGGTCAGTTTCACGGTCATAGAATTTTAAAAATAGTAAATTTCATGATTTCAGCTATTTAAATCTGAAATTTCACCGTGTTGTAATTGTAGGGGTCCTGACCCAAAAAGGAGTTGTGTGTGGTGGAGGGATGCTGCAAGGTTATTATAAGGGGGGTTGTGATACTGCTACCCTTAATGCTGCGCTGCTGCAGGCTGCGACACTGCCTTCAGAGCTGGGCAGCTGGAAAGTGGTGGCTGCTGGCCGGGACCTCAGTTCTGAAGGCAGAACCACTGCCAGCAGCAGTGCAGAAATAACGATTTCATGGTATGGTATTGACACCCTTACTTCTGTGCTGCTGCTAGCGGGGCACTGCCTGCAAAGCTGGGCGCCCGACCAATAGCTGCCACTATTCGGCCATCCAGCTCTGAAGGCTGCGCAGAGATAAGGGTGGCAATACCATGATCCCCCCTAAAATAACCTTGTGACCCCCCTACAACTCCCTTTTGGGTCAGGATCCCCAATTTGAGAAAGTCTGGTCTCCCCTGTGAAATCGGTATAGTATAGGGTAAAAGCACACAAAAGACCAGATTTCACGGGGGGAGACTAGATTTCACGGTCCATGGCACATTTTTCATTAATTTGGTAGGGCCCTAATTATCATGGTAGCATTCACTATAGTCAGTCTAAAGAACTCACAGTAGTAATCATTACACCCAATAGTATTTGCAGGAGCAGGCACTTAGATTGTAAATGTTAGGGGCAAGGATCATGGTCTTTTTAATCTCTGTAAAGCATCAGGTAAAATGATGGTGTAATAATAATAATAATTAATAAGCAAACTGAAAAAGGATTATGTGGCACACTGATTTATATAGCAACATAACTTCCTATGTGAACATTTGGGTAAAGTATACATAGGCTCAGTGTAAGTATTACATTGATGGTAAACATAGAATTCTGTTTGGTGTGCATACAGCTGTTTAGAGCTCTATCCTGCAGCCCTTACTCATCCAGGATTGGACCCTAAAAGGGTTGTAGATGAAAGATTGTTTGAAAGATCATTCTACAGTACACTAGATCTTACTATTTTTGCTAAGTCATTCTATCAAGAAAGGCAGCTTGACTTTTGTATCAAATCAATGGTGCTTAGCGGGGGTTGTTTTTTCTGTTTGATTTAGATGGAGAAACTCCAATCATACTTCAGCCGACAAATGCAAATGAGAAAACTCAACTAATTGGAGATGGCCATCGCAGCTATCACACAGACTCATAAAGCAAGAGCAAGTACAGTCTGATTGCAGTTTGCTCTCTAAGTAGGAATGTCACAAAGAGGGTTCAGAAAAGCTAATTGAAAAGCACTGTAATTTTTTTCCATATTTGTATTTGATTTTTAAGTTAGGCAAAGATAATTTGAATGTAATTTCCTGTGGACGCAGACTCTTTAACTCATGGGGCCTTCAAAATGAACAGTCCCATCCTCTGTGTTCTGCACTGAGATACTTACCGTTAGCATACTGTTATACTGATTAGCATATTGCCCTTGAAGGGGGTTAACACTTTTGAGCTCAAGCTATCCCTTCAATACAATAATATTCTTCTCTCTCATCTCCCCTTAAATGGAGCTCCCTTTCCTCACCTAAGCAAAGACTTTCCCTGATTAGGGCTTTGAGTCCACTCAAGAAGGCACCAGTTCTGTCATTGTCTGACAATGTAATGTTCTTAGTTTGCCACACAGTTTTAGGGTAGAGACCATTTATAATGCTATTGCTTCCTTTGAGGAAACGATGCAAGTGTTTTCAAGAGACAGCAAAGGAACGGTAGGTATCAGAAAGGGTCTGACTTTGCCAAAGAGGGAGTGTTGCATGACAGCACTAGTCTGCCTAGTAGACTGAAGCTTGCTGGGGATGGGACCAGAGCAGTAAAGAAGCTGAGTCAGCTGTTCTCTGATTGGCACAGGGCATGATTACCAAACCCAAGAGCTTAACAGTCAGAAGGCAGTTCAGCTTAAACCCAGGAGACTAATCTCCTAATTGAAATGCACATGATCTCTGTGTCTTGATTCTGTGCATGTGCATTACAGCACCTGCACACGAGCAGAAGCAGGAGACCGGCAGGAAAATATCACACAGATGTGGATGGTTGATGCTCCCTATTTGCCAGTTGTAAGACTTGGCAGCAGCATCTCTCCCTCATCTTGGACTGACCAATCTGAGACACATATCAAAGTTCTGTTGTTGTTTTTTTTAATTGGGAGTATGCCTGTGACCTCATGCAACCCTTGGCTCCTCAAACTCCCTACCTTTCGGCTCCCTAACTCCTTTGGGATGGGATGGAAGATGACCCTCAGCCAAGTCAACAGACAATTGCCTGCCTGCCTACTTATTCCCCTTACTGATGGCTTTATACTTGTTCTTTCCCAACTGTCCTACTGACATGCAAAAAATGGGCTGAGTGGTGGGGTCAGGAATTGACAGGAAGAGAAGGAGGTAGTCATGCTGAAAGGACAGGAGGTAGCTTCCTGGCAGAGGGAGGCAGAGCAAGATAGAACTTGCTTCTCTTAATAATCTTGCCTTGATCCAGTGACCATTTCTCCCACTCTCTGCTTTGCCTCAAGTCTATAATACATGTATTGCACTTCAAATCATATAATTATTACCCAATCAGGTTTAAATTGTATTCCAGAAGCAGGCTTTCTTTGCTTTGTTTAACCAGCACACTGTTGTAAGATATTTCCAGCCCTGATTCCATGGTACTGACACGTCTTAGACATGTAAACCATTCTGTATAGACAAATTTCGGGCAAGCTGTATGTTAATAATAAATGTGTCCTTTAATACACTTAAAGTTCCATTTTAAGTCAAAATATAGTCTTTACTAGCAGTGTACTGCTGCACAAAACTCTTGTGGTTGAAATTGTAATGTATGAATGTGTAATTTATGAATGTCTCATCAGAGAGACAAGAAAATATTGTATGGTTTTAATTTAAAATCTAGGGTCTGATTCTTCTCTCTTCACTGAAGCAAATGAAGTACATCTCTTTAGAAGGCAATGGATTTATACCAAGGTAAAGCTGGAGCAGGTGGGAGGAGAATCAGACCCCTAGTTTGTAAGAGCTAAAGCACTAGCTCAGAAATCTCAAACTTAGCACTGCGCTGGTTTGACATATTAGCTTCGTCCTTATGCAGTTTATATTCTCTTTACTGAAAATATTCCATCAATCATTGTCACACCCCAGTTCTGTGCATTTGCTATTGTGGTTCCTCTTTTCACAATTCAGTCTTGGGGAGGATGTAATACGCTACTAAATTATAGAAACCAGGGAATATATTTTGTTTATCAAAAGTTTAAATGATTTCTATCTTAAAAATTGGATTCTGTAGTTGTGAAACATTTTCTTCCTCCTCTTCCCACCTTTCACATCAAACGCCATTCAGCTGCAGCTAAATATAAAGCTAAAATCAGTAACTATAATTCCAAAGTCATTAAATACTCCTACCTTCTTTAAAGCTCCTTTAAAGTTCCTATGATACACGGATATTTTAAAACCCCTTAATACTCAGTTAGTATATATCTCCATAAAGCTGTGCAGGTATTATAGCTACTTCTACCCTTGTCATCAGAGATAGTACTCCAATTTACTTCTATCAGGCCCTATGCTACCTGCACAAATACAGCACATACTTACTTCCCTTGCTCTAATGCGTCAAGTTCTGTCCCAAGGTATGCACATTCAACTTCAACTGATTTTAGTGGGAGATGTATATGCATATATCTTATGGATAGAATGCAGCCCACTGTATTTATATACATTCATACATCATCAAACATACACACACACATATCTGTGGGCCTTATGTTCTACTCCTTTACACTGATTTTATGCTGGTGTAACACTACAGAAGCCAATATAAACCCACTGTGCTGGAATGGAGAATCTGGCCCTGTACGGATACATATTACACATGCTGTGTAAATGATTTTCTAAGTACACTTTTTCAAATTTATTTCAATTATTTACTGTGAAAGTGTGAAAATGCTAGTGACTGTTTCCTGTATAGAGTTAAATGTGAAAATGTATCCAGTTAAAAGTCTAGATGAAAGTTACACATGGTATATAAAAATCATCTTACAGGTGCTGCTCCCATAGAAATCAATGGGAATTTCACCACTGATTACTATGGTTGCAGCAAATCAGACCCAAAGGTAATAATTCATTGATTTCAGTGGACTTTGGATCAGGCACTCAGGCCTAGATCTTCAAAGGTATTTATTTTTATTTTATTTAAACAAGGGCTAAAGCCCAGACTGGGAGTTAGGCTCCTAAATACCTTTGAAGATCTAGGCCTGAGTGCCTGATCCAAAGTCCACTGAAATCAATGAAAGATTCCCAATGACTTCAAAGGGTTTGGGCTCTTGGCTTAAATCCTGTAATTTTTACTACATTCTTAATGGAGAAAGGATGCCTGAGAAAGAATGTAGGCCCCAATCCTGCATTGTGATCCACACAGACAACTGCTGCATCTGCAGGGAGCCCCACTGTCTTAAGTGGGGCTCTGTCTGTAAGGATCACTATGCACTGTTACAGCCTTTGTCAAAAAAAACCCCCAGCAACTCTGAATACAGGCTTCAGGATATGTCTCTGAAAGAATGTGGCTTTGCTAAAATGACACTATTAGACTGATAAAAACTATGGTCAACCTTTTTAAAGTTGGTTGCCTAAATCCACATTTAGGCAGTTAAATAAAGGCAATCTGATTTTCAGAGGTGTTGGGCACCTGTAGGTCCCAGTGAAGTCAGAGAGTCTGCTTATCTGAGGACATAATAAAAACTGAATAAGGATGTCCAGATTTGGTCCATAAATATGAATTTAATTTTCTTTTGCTTTTGTTTGCTTTTAGAAGGTGTTCTAAAGTGGAAACAATGATTACATGATTTGCTTCCATGTAAAGTCCAGTTGAAATACTATTAATCTTTTGAAAGCATATAGTTGCAAATATTTTGTATGAAAAATACTATGTATTTGAAATCTACCTTTGCTGTCAAACACTCTCTGAATAATAAAGACTCCCTATGTGTAAGAATTACAGCATACCTTTATGTTTCTACCCTAAGAAAAAGTTGTTCTAGTAACAGCCAAAATAACCAATAAGATCCTGATCCATACAAAATGTCTATGGTGACTTTCCAAGCTGGTAAATTCTAAAAGAACTTTGTTTTCCCACGAGGAGCTACTTGGCAGAAAAGTTGGCATGTGGCAAATGAACCTACCCAATGCAGTAAAAACAAAACAAAACAGAACTTCAGCTGCAAATGCCTTCTTTTTTCTACAGTGCAGGATGCTACTTATCTAGATGGGGAAATTTGGCAAATTTCCCCTGTAGACAATCACTTAGATTGCTTAAAGTTCTCACCTACACTGTGCATCATGAGGCGTTACTCCAGCTCTTTCCTGAGTTACTGGTTGTAGGGAGTCAATGGCCCATGCAATAATGCTTGGGATTGGCTGGCAGAATCCCTCAACGTTTTTCTCATGAAAAGAGCCTGAGTAGTCAGGTGGTGAAATCCTGGCTCTATCGAAGTCAATGGCAAAACTCCTATTGTCTTCAGTGAACAAAGGATTTCACATAGGGAACTCTGCCCTTGTGAAGGTGGCAGCACAAGATGCCAAACATTTCTATGCCTGCTAAAGTGAGGGATTTTTTTCCCCCCTACAATGTTACTTAGTCCAATCAAGTGATTGGAAATTACCCGAGCAGCAACTGTTTTGGCTGGATCTATTATATGAGATCTGTTCTATTGACTGTTTGGAGAATGATTCAGACCCAGGGCACACAAAACAGAAAATGAGAGAAATATTTTTAAAGATTAAAATCTAGCAAAAACTTAACCTGCTGTTTAAACTTTTTGTGCACTTTACTCCCCTGTAACATAAATACATAATAAAATAAACTGTTTAATAGGAGACATTTTTCAAACATGCCTGTGGGCTTTAATTTCATTATTTTACCTTTCCTTAAGATTTCATATCCAAGATATTGATGTAATTTTAGTCAAGAATTTTTATGTTTTTTTCCCATTTTCAGAATTAGAGCCATCAAGGAAGATGGAATGACAAAACATATGCACAATTAAATATATACTTGGCATTGCTGATTTATTGTATAAAATTCAAATGAAAAAGCTGTCTGGTACATTGATGCTAAGTGGCAAGGAAGACCAAAGCGTGGGTGTAGCACATCTGTAGTTTTTTTTTCTCATGCGCTATTAGGTCTGATCTACATCTAACACTTAGGTCAACCCAGGTACGTCGCTCAAGGGTACCCCTGGCTGAGAAACGTAGTTAAGGAGACTTAAGTCCCAATGTAGCCACATCTAGGTTGACGGAAGAATTCTTCTATCAACCTAGCTACTGCCCCTTGAGGGGGTGGAGTTACTACAGTGACGGAAAACCCCTTCTGTTGCTGCAGCAAAGACCCAGTCTGGCCGCTCTTACTGGGCAATGAACCGTTCTGAAAATCTGTCCATGGAGACCTTGTGTTTTAGTGACGGAGGGAAATGCACTCCCAGCACAGGGTGCTATGGGTAAAAAGTGGTTCATATGAAAGAATGCTAGTGGTTGCTAGAGTAAGTTACCTGATCAGTGTTCCTCAGCCTTTTAAGGTGGGGAGCCCTTGTTCTCAGTCAGAAATTTTTCACAAGCCCTTATGTTTACTATAGAAATAAAGGGAATAAAGGTTTGATGATGATAATGCTTTAATATTTATGTGTGAGAGTTGAGAGGTTAGGTTGGGGGGAGGGATAGCTCAGTGGTTTGAGCATTGGCCTGCTAAACCCAGGGTTGTGAGTTTAATCCTCAAGAGGGCCACTTAGGGATCTGGGGCAAAATCAGTACTTGGTCCTGCTAGTGAAGGCAGGGGGCTGGACTCGATGACCTTTCGGGGTCCCTTCCAGTTCTATGAGATAGGTCTATTCTAAGTGTCTACACTACAGCAGGGTAGCTGCAACACTGCAGCGCTTGTCGTGTAGATATACCCTTAGAGCTCACTTAGTTTAGATTACAACATATTCTTCCACTTTGGGAGGAGATGAACAGATACTCGCTTCCCAAGCTCCTCAGAGTAACAATGCTTTATCAAGCATTCGTAAAACTACAATACCCACCTGGGGAAGTGAGGAAACAGATTGACAGAGCAAGACGGGTACCCAGAAATCACCTACTACAGGACAGGCCCAACAAGGACAATAACAGAACACCACTGGCCATCACATACAGCCCCCAGCTAAAACCTCTCCAGCGCATTATCCACGATCTACAACCTATCCTGGAAAATGATCCCTCACTCTCACAGACCTTGGGAGGCAGGCCAGTCCTTGCTTACAGACAACCCCCCAACCTGAAGCAAATACTCACCAGCAACTACACACCACACCACAGAAACACCAACCCAGGAACCTATCCCTGTAGCAAACCTCGTTGCCTACTCTGTCCCCATATCTACTCTGGCAACAGCATCAGAGGACCCAACCACATCAGCCACACCATCAAGGGCTCATTCACCTGCACATCCACTAATGTTATATATGCCATCATGTGCCAGCAATGCTCCTCTGCCATGTACATTGGCCAAACCGGACAGTCCCTCCGCAAAAGAATAAATGGACACAAATCGGACATCAGGAATGGTAACATACATAAGCCAGTAAGTGAACACTTCAATCTCCCTGGTCATTCTATTACAGATTTAAAAGTCACTATCATTGAACAAAAAAACTTCAGAAACAGACTTCAAAGAGAAACAGCAGAACTAAAATTCATTTGCAAATTCAACACCATTAATCTGGGCTTGAATAGGGACTGGGAGTGGCTGGCTCATTACAGAAGCAGCTTTTCCTCTCCTGGAATTGACACCTCCTCATCTATTATTGGGAGTGGACTACATCCACCCTGATTGAATTGGCCCTGTCAACACTGGTTCTCCACTTTCAAAGTAACTCCCTGCTCTCCATGTGTCAGTATATAATGCCTGCATCTGTAACTTTCACTCTATGTATCCGAAGAAGTGAGGTTTTTACTCACGAAAGCTTATGCCCAAATAAATCTGTTAGTCTTTAAGGTGCCACCAGACTCCTTGTTGTTAGAGTAAGACTGATAGCCATAGAACAGGTAGCTTGTTCATATTTGATGGCCATCTTCAAGGAAGGAACCAAAGAAATGGTGATCTGCAGAACTGTTAGTTTTTATGGTTAGGCATAACAAAGGAGAATCCACCAATAATAACAGAGATAAGAAAACAGAATGTATTATGATAGCACTCACAGTGTGCACGCCCAGACTCTGTCCTGAAGAATTTACTATTAAAGGCCTCAATCCTGCAAGTTATTTTGTGTAGGCAGACTACTGCCTCTGCTGAGTCTCTTTATCTAGACTAGGATTTGAAAGATGTTACCTGACGAGTTAATTAACATGTGTTAGCTAACCAGAGTTCAGAGACTAGAGTAAGCAAGGCACTCTCTCTTTGTCTACACTAGGCTGTTAACAAATTAGCTAATTTAATATACATGTTAACACCTTTCAAATCCTAATCTAGATAAAAATACAGTTTCCACATAGGTGTAGGAATTTGCCTGGAGCAATTTGCCTCATCAGGGCATATAACATGGCACAAAAACACTATGCCTTTTTTTCCTTTCAACAAATTATTAGATTTTGATTTTCACATAAAGGTAGCACAACATCCATTTTTACCACCACCTTTTTGCTTGTTTGTTTGGAGTAGATCCTAGTGAAAGTAGAACTGGGCCTAAACAAAATCACTGGATCCAAACTTGCCCACATTTTACAAAAGTTTGGATTGGGACTGAAATTTGCATTGGGAGTCCATCTGTAATTACAAGTGCTGAGCAGCGTGAAGGTACAAGTTAAATGATATCTGCCTGCCTCTGTGAACAAGAGATCCAAAAATGTCCTTTTCCAGCACAAAAAAAAAGCAGCTCTGTCTTATTTTGATAAAATATTTAAAACTGTTATCTATTTCCTATAACTTTGCACAAGTATTACATATGTCATATGTTGGAACACAGCGATCATTCCGACTACCTGAGCCAGTACTGTAAGCCGCGACATTAAAACACTGTCCTAAAGCGCAAATAAAGATGGATGGGAAAAAAAATACAAGTCTCCTTCGAGCCGGAATCGAACCAGCGACCTAAGGATTCCCGCAGGCAATTCCTCTACAGTCCTCCGCTCTACCAGCTGAGCTATCGAAGGGACATGAAACAGAAAGCCCTGAGTAACCCACTAGAGCTGAGAGAGTCGGCATTAACGTAGCGCGTGCGCAAACCGTTTTGCTAGTGCTACAAGGCGCATGCGCGTGGCCGCTGAGCGGGCCTGGTGACCCAGGGCGATGCGCCAGGTGGTCCAATCTGGGCCCCGCAGACCCCGGCTGGGCACTAGTCGCTCCCGGCTGGGGGCCCTGCGCCGAGCCGAGAGACTGCGGACTGGGGCGAGGCCCACGGCTCCGTGCTTGGCCGCAGAGTGTGTGTGTGTGTCTGGGAGTCCCGCGACTGGCAATGCAGTGTGCGCGTGTGCCCGGCCCCGCGGTGCGGTGTGTGCCCGGGGGAGCCGTGCCCGGCCCCGCGGTGC
>NW_020664409.1:54986879-54990879 GCF_002925995.2 Terrapene triunguis
CGCGGTGCGGTGTGTGCCCGGGGGAGCCGTGCCCGGCCCCGCGGTGCCGGGTGTGCGCGCCTTGGGGTGTGTTAGTGAGACTGTCCCTTGCTGTGCAGTGTCGGGAGGGGGCTGCCTGGTAGTGCAGTTCTGCAGCGGGGGTGGGGCTGTGCTGGACTGTGTGCGAGGGGCAGATGATGGGCTTGCCTGGTGCTGCCTTGCAGTTTGGGGGAGGGGCTGTTCATGGCCTTCACAGTGTTCTGGCTGGGGGGGCGGAGAAGGGCTGTTCCTTGTCAAGCAGTGCCTCTATCTGCAGGGCTCGGAGTGTGGGGGGTGGGGGTGATAGTCTGGACCTTGCACCACAGTTATGCCCAGGGTGGTTAGGGAGAGAATAGGCAGTACCAGCATCTTTACTTGATACTCAGATATTTTTCACTCATGTCATGGGCCAGTGGCGCAATGGATAACGCGTCTGACTACGGATCAGAAGATTGTAGGTTCGACTCCTGCCTGGCTCGACAGCGTGTGTTTTGTTCTGTCCGTTAAAACTCAGTCTCACAGGCATATTAAAGAAACACTTGTTTTAAATATGAGGAGGAAACACATAGTTGTTTGGCTGAACAGCCATGCTACCTTTATGCCTGCATGTCCAACAGAACTCCCAGCTCACAATTGAACAGTGGCTTACAATAGAACTGGTAAATTGGAATTGCAAGAAATATTCAAGTATTTTTACCCCATTTATAGTTAACCTTTTGAAATAATTACATTCTTTCAAACAATTAAATTCAGGGATTGCATAATGAGCTGTGAAATGGTGAAAATTTTAAAAGCATACCAAATCCCTTTAGAAAAGTCAACTGCCTAAGAGCGGTACTTATTTTTGGGAAATGTAGGGGAAAACATGGGCTTCTTTTAGGTAGCAGTTAAAAAAATACTAACGTGGAAACTCTTGGCCTAATAGAAAATGAAAATTAGGAACATGTATTGTTAAAAACAAAAGTATTGCTTTTCAGGGAGCAACGACCTATTAAAGTTCACCTACAAGTGGTGAGTACTGGGTTTCATTTTTTCCCCAGCTATTTTATGAAAATAAATTTTTTTAGGCCAGATCCTAAAAAAGTATAGGTCCATTCATTGACTGATCTTAGATCTGGCCTATCATCTTTAATTAAACAAAGTATAGCGGGAAATAATTAGGTCTGGGAATCCAGTAAGTGATATTCATATGATAATTATTTTCCATGGTGATGATGTTATACTTTAGAAATATCAGACCATATTATATATTTACTAACCTGCAGTTTACTTTTTCATTCCTAGACCCCCCATTCACTATCTGATCTTTGTTTTATGTTATGAAAATTACTATAAGACGTCTAGTTAATATAGAAGTATTTTGCAAATTATTTTTGTTTATTGCCCGTGACCTGTCCCTGACTTTTACTAAAAATAACTGTGACAAAATGTGGAGGGAAGAGGGTTCAGCACCCACTGCTGCTGGTGCTCTGGGGCTCCCCCCTACTGCCCATAGTGGCTGAGTGTGCTAGGGTCTCCCCTGCCACCCATGGTAGCTCAGAGCTGCAGGGCCAGCAGCTTAGAGCTCTGGGGGCCCCCCCTGCTGCCCACCATGGCTGGGAGCTCTGGGGTACCCTGTTGCCCCATGGCTCAGAGATGCAGGGGTCCCTACCAACACCCATGGTGGCTGGGAGCTCTGGGGTACCCTGTTGCTCCATGGCTCGGAGATGCAGGGGTCCCCACCACCTGGCTGACAGCTCCAGCCCCATGGCCCCAGGGCTGAAGCAGAAAATGTCACAGAGTTCTCTGGAAGTCACAGATTCCGTGACCTCTGTGACAAAATCTTAGCCTTAATTCTAAGATATTTTTAAAGTATATGTGATATTTTCAGTATGTTTAAAGAAGAATCATTTTTGATCAGGAAGCTAACATAATTGAAATGGTAAGAAATACTCAAAATACCAAATATTTGTAGATTTAATAAAATTTTCCATAAATTTACAGTGAACAAGCCCCATGATCACTGATAAATGTTGCAGTTAGAGCTTTAGTTTTAGCACTCTATCATCTTTACATCAAGATCATAGCTTTTTTTTTCTTTTACAACTTTAGTAAGTTGCACTCTCAGCAAGTTTGCAGATGACACTAAACTGGGAGGAGTGGTAGATACATTGGAGGGTAGGGATAGGATACAGAGGGACCTAGACAAATTAGAGGATTGGGCCAAAAGAAACCTGATGAGGTTCAACAAGGACAAGTGCAGAGTCCTGCACTTAGGACGGAAGAATCCCATTCACTGTTACAGACTAGGGACCGAGTGGCTAGGCAGCAGTTCTGCAGAAAAGGACCTAGGGGTTACGGTGGACGAGAAGCTGGATATGAGTCAACAGTGTGCCCTTGTTGCCAATAAGGCTAACGGCATTTTGGGCTGTATAAGTAGGGGCATTGCCAGCAGATCGAGGGACGTGATCGTTCCCCTCTATTCGACATTGGTGAGGCCTCACCTGGAGTACTGTGTCCAGTTTTGGGCCCCACACTACAAGAAGGATGTGGAAAAATTGGAAAGAGTCCAGCGGAGGGCAACAAAAATGATTAGGGGGCTGGAGCACATGAGTTATGAGGAGAGGCTGAGGGAACTGGGATTGTTTAGTCTGCAGAAGAGAAGAATGAGGGGGGATTTGATAGCTGCTTTCAACTACCTGAAAGGGGGTTCCAAAGGATGGATCTAGACTGTTCTCAGTGGTACCAGATGACAGAACAAGGAGTAATGGTCTCAAGTTGCAGTGGGGGAGGTTTAGATTGGATATTAGGAAAAACTTTTTCACTAGGAGGGTGGTGAAGGACTGGAATGGGTTACCTAGGGAGGTGGTGGAATCTCCTTCCTTAGAGGTTTTTAAGGTCAGGCTTGACAAAGCCCTGGTTGGGATGATTTAGTTGGGATTAGGTCCTGCTTTGAGCAGAGGGTTGGACTAGAAGACCTCCTGAGGTCTCTTCCAACCCTGATATTCTATGATTCTATGATTCTAAATTGTCCACAGTACTAAGTGCAGTATCATTATCTGAATACAACAGAACTCTCACTCCAGAGTAAGCCATGCTGCAGATGGAAGCAAACACTATGAAGTAGTTTGGAATGGCAAGCTCTCTGTATGAATTCCTGATTTACTGCATGTCCACAAAACCCAGTTCAAGTATTTATAACTTCATAAAATTATTTTTTCAAATTCTCATGACTTATTGGGAACTTGTGCTGCTCGATTTGAGTATGTGATGGCTGCACTATGAAAATGTAACTGTAAAGGGCAAAAATGCCAAATTTAAAGTGAAAAAGTGCAAAAGAGAAATTAAAAAAACAGCAGAAAGTATTTTACAGAAACCAAAAGGTTTTCCAGTGGCCTGACACCAAGAAAGGAAGCTTCAGGTCAGAAGGAGAAGTTTGGGGTTGTTAAGAGTGTTGTGGAGTGAAACTAGTAAATTATAATGAAAGTCATTTTGCAACATTAGCTATAACAGCAGTTTCTCCCAGGCAAGCTGTAATCAATTAGTAAAATGTCAGAAAGAAAATAATTCAGGAGACTTGTTTTACAGAAAAGAACCTTCGAGCCAGGCAGGAGTCGAACCTACAATCTTCTGATCCGTAGTCAGACGCGTTATCCATTGCGCCACTGGCCCTGAATGTTGGCTTTTTATTATGAATAGAGAGACATATAGTATTATTCTACCCAAACTTATAAATATGGCATTAGGGTAACAGTATACAGAGGCTAGGTCTATATTACAAACTTACATCAGTAGAACTACATCACTCCTGATCGATTCAGTTATATCAACCTAATCCCCGGTGTAAAGAGTGCTATGTTGACAGGAGAAACGCTCCCATCAACATAGCTATCGCCACTTGCTAAGGTGGATTAACTATGCTGACAGGAGAAACTCTCCTGTTGGCATAGTAATGTCTTCATTACAGCTGCACTGAGCCAGCATTTTAAGTTTAAACCTGCCT
>NW_020664409.1:54993879-54999787 GCF_002925995.2 Terrapene triunguis
ACCTGCTAATATCCTTCAGCTATCAATATCGGCAATTAACTTACCAAGCAGGACAAATTAATCTCTTCTGCAACTCCAGTTAAGTCCTGACTCCAGCACCATGCTGAGGTCATTGACAGTGGTGCACAAACAAGGAAGCAAATAAAGAGTCCGTGTTTATGGCCAAGTTCTGATTTAACAGAACCAGGGTGGGAGGGGGGAATAAATTATCTAGATGTATGCCTTCTTTGATCTATTTGAGGGCTTACACAGGTTTGTGCCTGTTCTCTGTGGATATTCTTAAATCAGTTTAGAAATGGCATATATCTATTTAACTTGATTCTTTACCAACTTAATCTAAATCTAAATAAGCAAATGTAAACTGATTTAAGAGTGTTCACATGCAGAGTTGCACTAATTTAACTTCATATGTAGACCAGGCCTAATTAGAAACTAAACTGCCTCATAATTTTGTGAAGTCCGACACCTCCTGAGTGAAAAAGAATATAGAGACATGCTGGTCTAGCCCATTAGTAATTTTAAAAAGCCATTATGAGTTGGTCAGACTGGCATGTGGGGGATGCAGTGTGCAGGATGCTTGCAGTTTAGCTTTTTCCTGTTGGCCTAGGGAAAGCAAAGTAAAAATGTTGTAATATCTATTCTTCTTCGAGTGCTTGCTCATATCCATTCCAGTTAGGTGTGTGCGCGCCGCGTGCACGATCGTCGGAAGATTTTTACCCTAGCAACACCCGGTGGGTCGGCTGTGGAGCCCCCTAGAGTGGCGCCGTTATGGCGCTGGAGATATACCCCAGCCGACCCAGCGCCCCCTCCAGTTCCTTCTTACCGCCCCTGATGGTCGTTGGAACTGTGGAGCGCGGCTTAGCTGATCTCCACACTCCCTAGCTTCTCATTGCTCTTGTTATAGTTAGTTATATAGATAGTTGTGCAAGTTAGTTAGTTAGTTAGTGTATAGTGTATATATATAGTTGTATATTGTTATCGGGGGTTTAGGGGGGGGTTTTCCCCTTTTCCCCCCGGCGCACAGCCGGGCCCATGCCCAAGGCTCCTGGCTTTAAGCCGTGCGCGTCCTGCGGGAAGCATATGCCAACCAGCGACCCGCATAGTTCTTGCTTGAAGTGCCTTGGAGAGGCTCATCCAGCAGATAAGTGCCCTATTTGCAAGGCCTTCAAGCCAAGGACAAGAAAGGAGCGGGACTTTAGACTCCGTCAGCTCCTGATGGAGGCGGCTCTGAGTCCGGATCCTCCCTCGGCGCGCCCTGTCCCGGCACCGAGCGCTTCGGTGCGCAGCGCCCCGGCGGGCCCAACCGGTGCGGCGGAAAAGACTGCTCGGCACCGACCGACGTCGGCACCGCGCCCGCCTAAAGAACCTCGGCGCCGATCCCTTTCTCCGGGCCATAAGAAGGCCGGCAAGGCGCGGGACGTTGCTGCCGCGAAGATACCGGCTCCCCCGGTGCCGGGGGTAGAGCCGCGTCCGCAGTTGGACCGCCAAAGACAGGCGGCCACACCGTCGACTCCGGCACCGAGGCCGTTGAGTCCGGTGCGGACTGTTTCACCACCAAGGCTGGTGGTGGAACCTTGTCTCCCTTCCACCCCGGAGACCTTCGCTACGGCGAGAGACTTGATCGCCCTCACGGAGCCGGCGCCGTCACAACTCCCGGCACCGGTGGCTCCACGCGTCCTGCAGTCCAGGGGAAAACCTGCCCTGGTGCGCCCACCGTCGCCAGCACGAGTCTCTCGGCACCGCTCCAGATCCCGGAGTAGGTCCCGACGCCGCTCTGAGTCCCGGCGCCGAATATCACCTCGGCACCGGTCGTACTCGCGGCCCAGATCCTCTTTGCGGCGCCGTTCAACATCCCGGCACCGTCGAGACGACCGGCACCGATCGGGCTCGAGACGCAGCTCCCGGCACCAGTATGAGCGCCACTCGGGCTCGAGAGGCCGCTCCCGGTACCACGCCTCCTCCAGATCGTCGTCCCGTTCCAGGTCGGGATCCCGGCACCGGAGGGACTACCGGCACCGCTCCAGATCCCGGCACCGCTCTCCGGCACCGCACAGGGGCAGATCACCTTACGACCGGCACCGATCGGCACCGTACCATCCGGTACCGACGGCGTCGGGTTCGGCACCGCCGTGGCCGTCGAGATCGGCGTCGCGATCATCTGAGGCAGTGGAGGCTGGCCACCTGCAGGAGACCGACGACCCTATGCAAGGGCCTGCGCATTGGTCCTTCTGGACTCCTTGGGCCTACCATCAGGCACAAGGAGCTCCGCTATCTGCCTCCCGCTCGGGCCGTTCGGAGCCTAGGGCCCCAGAGTCCACCATCTCCCGCCCTCCTCCAAGGGACGTGGAGGCGCCAGCGCCCGCACCAGCAGAGGCCCTGGACCTGGGGGCAGGCGATGCCCAACTCCAGGAACACCTGGAGCAGGACCAACCATTGGACCCCTTGCCACCGGGGGCATCCTCCTCGTCCTCGCCTGATGAGGCCGTAGCGGGCACATCCGCCATTGGGCCGCCTCCCATAGACCTCCGGGCCCACCAGGACCTGCTGCGCCGCATGGCTCGCAATATGGACCTCCAGGTGGAGGAGATTGCGGAGGTCCATGATCCCATCGTACAGATCATTTCAGCGGATGCTCCATCCAGGGTGGCATTACCGCTGATCCGTACGATCCAGGCGAACGCCACCACCATCTGGCAGACCCCGGCCTCTATTCCGCCCACGGCCAGAGGGGTTGAGAGGAAGTACTTTGTGCCCTCAAAGGATTATGAGTACTTGTACACTCACCCCCAACCGTGCTCACTGGTGGTTTCATCAGTCAATGCACGGGAGCGCCATGGCCAGCAGGCCGCTGCGCCCAAATCGAAGGACGCTAAGCGCTTCGATTTGTTCGGACGCAAGGTCTATTCGGCTGGTGGACTGCAACTGCGGGCAGCGAACCAGCAGGCGCTCCTGAGCCGCTATGGATTTAATATGTGGTCCTCGATGGGGAAATTTAGAGAGCTGGTTCCCCAGGAATTGAGGGAAGAGTTCGGGGCCTTGGTAGAGGAGGGCAAGCGGGTGGCATGCACCTCTCTGCAGGCGTCCCTTGATATAGCGGACTCGGCCGCTAGGACCCTGGCATCGGGGATAGCAATGCGCCGAATCTCCTGGCTCCAGGTGTCAGGCTTGCCACCTGAACTGCAGCAGACCCTGCAGGATCTACCGTTCGAGGGCCAGGGCCTCTTTTCGGAGAAAACAGACTCGAGGCTCCAAAATCTTAAAGACTCTTGGTCAATGATGCGCTCCCTGGGGATGCATGTCCCAGAGCCGCAGCGCAGACCCTTCAGGCCCCAGCCTCAGCGGTTCTACCCTCCCCCGCCTCGTCCAAGACAGGACTTTGCTAGGAGGCGGGGTCGAGGTGGTAGGCGAAGGTCGACCGGCCCTCAACCCGGTCAGAACCAGGGCCAGCCTAGACCACCTTCAGGGCCTAGGCAAACCTTTTGAAGGTGCGGTCGAGGACGGCACCACGACCGGTACCCAGGATCCAACTCCCCCCTTCCGGGATCGCCTCTCCCGCTTCCACCGTGCTTGGTCCCGTATAACCTCGGACCGTTGGGTCCTTCGCACGGTGGAGAGGGGATACGCCCTCCAATTTTCCTCGCCTCCCCCCTCCCACTCCCCCTCCCCGTCCCTCTTCAGGGACCCTTCTCACGAGCAACTCCTTACACAGGAGGTTTTTGGGCTCCTCGCTATGGGGGCCATAGAGGAGGTTCCATCGGAGCTAAGGGGCAGGGGGTTTTACTCCCACTACTTCCTGATACCCAAGTCAAAAGGGGGTCTACGGCCCATCTTAGACTTGCGCGGACTCAACAAATTCATAGTAAGGTTGAAGTTCCGCATGGTGTCATTGGGGACCATCATCCCTTCACTGGATCCTGGAGACTGGTTCGCCGCCCTCGACATGAAGGACGCTTATTTCCATATAGCGATTTATCCGCCCCACAGACGCTTCCTGCGATTTGTAGTAAACAGGGTGCACTACCAATTCGCAGTCCTTCCCTTCGGCTTGTCCTCGGCTCCCAGGGTGTTCACCAAGTGCCTGGCAGTCGTCGCGGCCTTCCTTCGTCGACAAGGGATACAGCTGTTCCCGTACTTGGACGACTGGCTGGTACGCGGCCGCACCAGGGACCAAGTGCAGGCTCATGTCCGCATAGTGACAAGCACTTTCCACGAGCTGGGCATTCTACTCAACAGAGAGAAGTCCACTCTAGTACCAACTCAGAGGATAGAGTTCATTGGAGCAATCCTGGACTCCAGACGTGCCCGAGCCATATTGCCAGACAGCCGATTCCATACCATCTCAAGCGTCATTCAAGGTCTCAGGGCCTTTCCAATTACCACCATAAGATCATGCCTTGTCCTTTTGGGCCACATGGCCTCGTGTACATACGTAACCAGGCACGCCAGACTGCGACTTCGCCCACTGCAGGCTTGGGTGTCATCGGTCTACCGTCCTCATCGAGACGACCTGAACATGGTGGCCACGGTTCCGGCCTCGGTCTTGGCCTCTCTCGCCTGGTGGACGGATCGCGCAGCGGTCTGTGCAGGAGTGCCCTTTCACGCCCCACAGCCCTCCCTCCACCTAGTTACGGACGCTTCATCTCTAGGCTGGGGCGCTCACCTGGGGGAGCACCATACCCAAGGCCTGTGGTCCGCGTCCCAACTAGCCCTGCACATCAACGTCCGAGAGCTGATGGCGGTGCGCCTGGCTTGTCAGGCTTTCCTCAACTTCCTACAGGGCCGTTGCGTGCTGATTCTCACCGACAACACCACGGCCATGTTTTACATCAACAAGCAAGGCGGAGCTCGCTCATCTCCCCTATGCCAAGAGGCCATTCGCCTGTGGGACTTCTGCATCGCCCACTCGATTCATCTCACGGCGTCATTCCTGCCTGGAGTCCAGAATACGCTGGCGGACCGTCTCAGCAGGTCCTTCCAGACGCACGAATGGTCGATTCGCCCGGACATCATCTATTCCGTCTTCCAAAGGTGGGGGTTTCCCCAGATCGACCTGTTCGCATCTCGGGCCAACAGGAAGTGCCAGGCATTCTGCTCCCTACACGGGCGAGCCCCGGGCTCTCGGTCAGACGCCTTCCTCATGGCATGGAAAGACCATCTGTTCTACGCCTTTCCTCCATTCCCGCTGGTCCACAGGGTGCTGCTCAAGATCCGCAGGGACCATGCACGAGTAATTCTAGTCGCTCCCGCTTGGCCGAGACAACACTGGTACACCACACTGTTGGAACTGTCAGTACAGAGACCAATCACGCTCCCCTTGAGTCCGGATCTCATCTCTCAGGACCACGGCCGGCTGTATCACCCCGACCTGCAGTCCCTCCACCTCACGGCGTGGATGCTTCATGGTTGAGTCGCTCAGAGCGGCAGTGTTCGCAGGCCGTCCAACAGGTCCTGCTGGGAAGTAGAAAGCCCTCTACGCGGACCACTTATTTAGCCAAGTGGAAGAGGTTCTCCTGTTGGTGTGAGCAACGACCTACGTCCCCCTCGCAGGCTCCTATCCCCTTGATATTGGAGTACCTCCTGTCCCTAAGACAGCAAGGCTTGGCGACATCCTCAATCAAGGTTCACCTCGCCGCTATTTCCGCTTTCCACCCAGGAGAACTCACGTCCTCGGTCTTCTCTAACCCGATGGTCGTTAGATTCCTCAAGGGCTTAGACCGGCTGTACCCACAGCAACGACAACCGGTTCCGACGTGGAACCTCAACCTCGTCCTCTCCAGCTCACAGGGCCTCCGTTTGAACCATTGGTGACCTGCTCACTCCTGTACTTATCCTGGAAGACAGCCTTCCTCGTAGCCATCACCTCAGCACGACGCGTCTCGGAACTCAGGGCGCTGACATCCGAGCCCCC
>NW_020664409.1:55002787-55025383 GCF_002925995.2 Terrapene triunguis
GTCAACTATTATATATAAACAGTTGTGTGGTGGGCAAGCATTTATCTCTATTGTCATTATAGTCTGTTTATTCTACCTGCTCATGTCAACAGAATCAATGTTGAGTGATACAATTCTGTATATTTATTTTTAAAAATAAATTATTGTCCCAATCCCAAACCCAAGGAAGTGATTTAAAAGACTCCAATTGACTCCAGTAGGCAGTGGGTAAGACCCCACATATGTCATCTTCAAGGTGTGAGGCCAGTACTGGAAGTTCTTATGCGTTGTGTAGTATAGTTTAGCTCAGTGATTACACAGAGATGGGTGCTCACTTGAGTATGAACTCAGGTAACTCTGAGTAAGAACCTCCAGATTGGCACTTAGGCATTTCTGTACACTGGGTAGTTTTTAGGCAATATCTCTAAAATAAAGGACCTCATTCTCCTCTCAGACCATTTTTTACTATCATGTGACTTCACTGACTTCGGTGGAGTTATTCCTAATTTATACTTGAGAAGAGAATCAGGCCCAAAGTGTGTAATGAAATTAATGAAAGGAACATCTCCTTCAGTCTTTTCTCAACCAAGGTTCCCTTTGAAGCTAATGGGAAGTTTTGCTGAGTGGGGCTGCAGGATTTGACCCAGTGTTTGTATTTTCCATACATATATTATCCAAATGCTAGACACTTTTGCTCTGTATTTCAGTTATAATTCTTTTGGACCTCAAACAATAAATTCTTTGCAGTGAGATAAAAACAAACATGGCATGCAGAGAAATACGGGCTGAACACAGGAAGGTAACATAGTGCACTCTGCTTGTGTGTTTTTTTGTTTTTACTTTATCTATCCTGATGAAGGGTGAGGTTGTGCCAAGTGGTGCTCGACAGACTGCGGAGTCTGAAACACAAATGCCATCAACAGCAGAAACCATCGATCCCTTGTTTTACCCTAGTTGGTATAAGGCCAAATCACGGCAAGCAAGCAGCCCAAGTTTGACCCAACTGAGTGATGGGTTGGGCCAAGTAGGGCCGTCCATTTCTCTGGAAATGAATGTAAAGAAGGCAGAAACTACAGAAGCAGCAACAAACAATGAGTGTGCACCTGGGAGTGGTAAGGAAACTAGCACAACTGCAGCTACTTCCCAGGTTAGTGTTAATGATATCTCAAAGTGTATTTGCATGCAGCCGGGGTCCAAATAGGATATAATATTGAAGGAAATTTTGTTTTAAAAAAAATGCAGAGGCAAACCATTATCTCAGAAATATGGAAACACAACTCAGTGTGATTTCAATAAAGTCCATGAATTAATACATTTGATTAAAAATGTATTGTGGGCCAGACTCTCAAACTTAGGAATCCACAGGGGTGTGCATATATTTGCTTGTGCCTAACTTATGTGCCAGTGCACCCAATATGTGGAAGCAAATACCTGAGGCGCTCATGCATGTGGTCAGTTAGATGTCAGACACATGTCTAATTGGCCATGTCTGCACACATCAGGTATTTACACATTAGTGGCAAACAAATCCACACAGTTACCTTTATGCAGTGTTGAAAATCTGAATCTATATGTCACATGCAATTTACAACCATTGCATAGGCAGCTGTTGCTTGAGACTTACCTACTGTAGTTTTACTGCCGTATCTGTCACACATCTGGAATGTACGGTTGCTCTTGGTTAGCCTTTTCTGTATGCACACTGGGCTATGCAAGTGTCAGGGTTCTTTTGTTTGTCTGACGGCAATTCTAAAAGCATGGTGTGATTTAAGTTAATTTTGCATTGTAAATAACTGTTCCAAAAGTTTTCTTTCAAGAGTGTTTTCAATATGATCAAAGATCAGTATGAGCATCAGAAATGCTAGCCCTGTATTAGACTATCACTATTATGACATCGGTATTGATGGAATAATGGGATGTCATGTGTTTTTTATTTTTCTTCTTAAAAGGACACTGTCAGAGTTTGGCAGACCCCAAATTTGACTTTTTCCTCTCTGTTTGTTTGAAAAGTCCATGTAATTCTTAATGGGCCAAAGATTCATGGAGTGGAGCTGAGGAACATGTGAAAAATGTGCACAACACACATGCGCCTGCATTTGTGTGTGTAAATTGGTTAAGGCCTAAATTTAAAAAGTATCCACTAATTTGGAATGGCTCCATTTCTGGGTGCCAAACTCAAGAGATGTAGGTTTTTGAAGATGTAGACCTCCTGTTTTTGAAAATTACTTGTGTGCATGCTTGTGTGTGCTGTGTACGTGTGTGCCTGAGCATGTATGTAGCAAATACTTCAATGCTATGTTTTTTCTTAAAATAAAAAATAAAATAAAAAAATCAGTGTCAGCAGTTTGGCACTCATGAGCAACCCTACAACAATAAACCAGTGTGTGGCGGGGGGGAAAGATAAAGAAACAAGAGTAAATTCAGATATGGCATATGAGGACAAAGCTCTAATGACTGAGGGCCCTCTCCAAAAACCACTGAATTCAGTGGAAACATTTTCATTGATGTCAGTCATAATGAAGGCTAAAATTGGCCTACAGTTTTCAGTGTTAATCCTTCCAGGCCGGGACTTTATTTATGAACAAGAGTAGAGTAAAAATATTTTTTAAAATTATAAAACCTACCATGACAATGTCGTCTTAAGTGTGTTCTAGACAAGATGTCAAAAGCAGGTACTATTCAAAATGAAACTTCTTGTTGCTGTTGTTTCAACAGAACTGTTACAAAGAATTAGGGCCGCATCCTGCACGCCACACTCAGGTAAAATGCCCATTTACTTATCTTAGTGGGAGATTTGCCTGTGTAAGGACTGTAGTTTCCGGCCCTTATTATCAGGAGCAGTAAAATAGCAGAAATAAATGTTTGATGTGACTTTTACTTTTTGGAAACCCTACTGCAGTGGCTTTCAAGCAAACCAAGGAAGCAAACTGAAGCAATTAGGGAAAGTAGAAATACAAGAGTAAACAAGGGGGAAAGAATATTTTTTTAGAGTTGGGACAATTCCCGATGGTTGCGAATCATTGTGCACTGGTTACCATGCTTCAATATTTGTTGGAAATAAGTATGATGTGTATGTACACTGTTGGAGGGATAGCAGGTGAGCAAATAATGGGGGTGTGGTTCTGGGGCCGGGAGGAATTATGGGTGAGATTCACAAAGGAAGGTGGGTAGTCATGGTTTTGTAGGTCAGAAGGATTGGTGGGAATGTGTTTTTAGTGGAAGAGTGGTGAAGCAGTGCTTGGACAAGGAGAAATGGCAAGGTCATATGTAAAATGGCCTCTGCCATGTGGCAGTGATCATGTTAAGTAGGCAAACTTTAGTTTGTTTCCTGCCTATGATTTTAACAAAGACCAATCTGGCATAGTTTCTAGAGTCACTGATAAACCAAATAGAGACTGGGTATATTCATCATGTCCCTGTTTTCACCAATCTCTTAAGTTAAATAATGACATGTAAAAGAATAACTGAAAAAAGTGTTCTGAAAACTGAATCTCTTCACCAAACCCGGTGTTGACCAGCCCAGTTTACTATGACAACATTAGTGAAGCGTTCTTCTTATTTCCTCACAGGAGTTAGCATTCTGCATATCAGTTTTGGCTTTTCTTATCATACTGCATCATCTCTGGAGTCAGATTCAATACATGATTTTTACTTTAATGGGTAGGAAATGTTTTGTTTTACCATTAACTAACAGCACAAGTAGTTTCTCTGGTAATGTTTCTAGGTGGTTTATAAAGGATTTTTTCTCTTTCTGCCGTCTAAAAAGAACCATGCTAGCTTATAATACCTGCTGCCTAAAGCTTTTTCTCCTCACACTCCCAAAATGCCATCCTAGAGTTTAATCCCGCATGGTTAAAAATTAAATATCCCTGATTAAAAAATGAGGGAAACCCTGCATCAAATTCATGGGCTCATATTTCAGTTGTTGTTAGGCATTTCAGTAGCTATTTGAAACTATAAATCAATAATAACAACAAACTACCACTACTTTTGTGATCTTTATATAACATAGTCATGCAAACTTACCCAATGAGTAGTGAGCTTTGTTACAGTCTTAAAGTTATCACTTTGTATGAGAAAGGGGTTTCTTTAGGAGCTACAATGCAGATGAAAGACTCTACATATAGATTTAAAATTCTGCTCCTTACCTCTCATGACAGCAAACTATTTATTATGTGAAAGAAACAATTGTCATTCGTAAGGTCATAGACCATTTTGTCATAGATCTTTCTCACTTTGTCCTAGGAGTTTGGGGGGTTATTTTGGTTTTGGTTTAGTTTTTGAGGTCCCTGAGGCTGAATACTTTTGGGTCAGTTTCCCCCCTCTGTGCATGCGTGTAACTCCTGTTGTCACCAATGATAAGAACACTATTGGTGAGAACAGATTCATAATAAAATATCAAGTCGTACATTTTACAGCACTGGGCACTGGCCTGTTCTGGAAAAGGTACTAAGTCTTTGGACTGAATAGTTTTTTGACTAGTGTCATTTCTCACAGTAGTTAAGGAAGAAAAATGATCTTCCTTTAGAATAACATATGAGCCAGATTCAGCCCTGCCAACACAGTAAGTGTAATGTGTACCCTCTGCAGTGGACTGGGCCATTATTCCCCTGGGGGATTCCACCCCAACATCTCTCTGGGTTTTCAGTGTGGGAGGGCAACAGGAATTCATTGAAACTGCTCATTCCCTTGCTATGGGGGCTATGTCCCCTTCCCTGCCAACACTGTCTGTTTCTGGGGTATTCTGCCTGCCTGCCTGCAGGTCCACTTAGATCTTCAGCAGACGGAATGTTGCAGCTACTTTTCTCCTTTGTTGCCTCCCTCCCAGTCAACATTTTGCTTCTGTTGTTCTGTGCCTGAGTTTATGCCAGGAGAAGCTGGGGTAGACCTGGGAATTAATCTGGTTCTGAAAATAACACAGAGCAAAATCATTCCTACCTGAGGCTGAAATATTTCTATCCTGTTTGGCTGAGGGCCTTCTTTTGATGGGATTTTAATAGAACCTGAAAATTTCCAGAGAGCTCTAGTGAACGACTGGATATACTGGTTTGCTGACAGACCACAGTATCAAACGTCAGGTGGAATTTTGCAATACATGCTGTTTGCAACCACTATTGCAGTAACCCCAAATGCCTTCTTGCCTGGCCTTCACTCTGGGGGCACCATGGCTTACATATGATTTGCAACAAATAAAGCAAAATAGAAGGTGACTAGAACATTGGTGGTGGAAGTCTTGGCAGAGCTTGAGCAACTGAAATTTTTGAAGCCTTATCCTCTTATCTGCTGTTAAAGGTACAGAAAGTGTTCTGTGCCTCCATCACAGGCTCTGTGAAACTTGAACAGCAGACCTTTTGTGGCTTACCTCCGTCCAGCAATCTGAGCTGAGCAATCAGCTATTGAGATTTCAGAGCAATACACTCAGGGGTCAACCACAGCATCTTCTAGGTTTCAGTTTCAGCCAGTATATCTTGATGCAGTGCTGAATTGTGTTGGGCCACATCACATATCTGGTTCATGTCTGTTTTGTCTGGTTCAGACCAGCAAGGAAACATTGGGCCCTCTGTGAGAGTAAATTGCCAGGTGTGCTCAACAGGGCACTGATTAAATCCTGTTCAATAAACTGTCATTCAGCACTGATAATCTTGCGAGCTATTGACAAAGATTTAATCTCCCATATTTAGGAGTGATTACTGAGAAGATTACAACAAAGCAACTCTGATAATATCTAGATAATATCCTTGACTCTAGTTAGCTTAATTTCAGACCTGGATATGGAAAACGAACAGATTTAGTAGCACTGTTGATGATCTCCTCCTAGAGCTGAATAAGCCACGTGGCCCAGGTGATATTAAATCTAGCAGCCACCTTTGATACCATTTAGCCATAAGGTATTGTTGATACAACTTCTACATCAGACTGGAATGAATGGATTAGCCCTTGAGTTGCTAATCCTTTACTCCTTCGTGAATAAATGATTACAGTGGGTGATGTTGGGTAGTTTTTTCTTCTACTCCACATGCCCTTTTATACAGAGTACTGAAAGGGTCTATCTCATCCCTGCCACTATGTCCTCCTCAAATTATTGATAAATATATTGTATAATTCCAAAGGAGTTAATGTAACTCATTGACTTTGTCCAGACTCTCATCAACTTAATCTATCCTTTCTGGTTTCTATCCATCGGGTTTTTGCCATATTCCATTGATATTTAATCATTTCACAATGTCTCTTCTCAAGCCCAGCTACCTTTATTTCTAATAACTGAATCTCCTACAGCACTCCCTAACTCTCATTGCTACTTACCACAACCCTTCCGGCATCTGGAAGGATTTTCTTGATGCGTAAGTAATGGCCATCCTCCTGTGTATCTGCTGGAAGAAAGGGATCGCCTCCAAGACCGGAAACTTTTTTACTAATTCCTAAGGACAGTTTGCCACAATCTGGACTACTGCACCTGAGAAAGAGACATGCATCTTTGAATAGACATACCCTATTAAAATAGACTGAAAGTGGTAAATTACACAACTTCCTGTAGGCCACAAATGATATCTGGATTGATTTATTTGTATTATAATTCGTTTAGAATAATTTCTGTATTTCAGTTGCAATGGTCACCAACATAGTGTGGTCCAAAGAGCAGCAATCCGATCTCCCATATGAAAAATAAAGAATAGATGCATAAATAACCAAAAGCAGCAAAGAGTCCTGTGGCACCTTATAGACTAACAGAGCATGAGCATGAGCTTTGATGGGTGAATACCCACTTCGTCGGATGCATTCGACGAAGTGGGTATTCACCCACGAAAGCTCATGCTCCAATACGTCTGTTAGTCTATAAGGTGCCACAGGACTCTTTGCTGCTTTTACAGATCCAGACTAACACGGCTACCCCTCTGATACATAAATAACCAAGTAATTACATATGGATGATAAAATAGTTTTTATGCAAATGACCTTAGAGACCAACATGTCCCTATCCTTTACCCACTTCTTACGGCATGATTAAATAAATAGTCAAGGAGCCACGAGAGACCATGTGCCCTGAGACCCCAAATGCTGGAAATGCTGATAGCTTTCTGGGTTTAATTATTTTTAATTTCAAAAGGTATTTTGAAGAAAATAAACCATAAGAAAAAGAGCATAATGTTATTCTCATGCTTAATTTCCCATGAGCACAAATACGCTTTATGTATTATTGTAATAGTATATTTAAATTTCAAAAACAAACAGAAATAAATGAAAATTAAACTGTGTTCTGTACATTTAATTGAGAGACTCATAGTGTCAGATTCTATTCAAATTACTACCACACCAGTGCATCTTTTAGCATAAATTATACAGATAAAGTACAAATAACAGCCTGTTTTGTGTATCAATATCTGCACTTCTCTCACAGTGCTGGAATTTCAGAATGCAAAAACCAAGTGATAATGCTCATGTTTGTCATACATGCACAATAAAACATTTTACCGTGCTTATTAATGCAGTAAAGATCATGTGTTCTTTAAACAGTTAAAAAGCTGGCATCTTTGTATTTTTAAATGATACACCAAAGTAGATTTTTCTGTTTTGTCAGTATATCATACAGGCAAAGATGGGTATTGCTGTGTTGTGTTTACGGTCTTGGGTCCTTAATAAATAAGGTTTACTAGTCAGATCATAAAATGCAGGTCTCCATACTTTAGCCATCCCATTCTTGAGTTTGAATAAAAACTGAGGGCTTGTCTATATAGGGAAGCAATTCTGAAGTAAGATAAAGTATAAATTTAAAGTGCTATAGCTTTTCTGGAATAACTGCCTATATAGACACTTATACTGGAAGAGTCCACACACACAGTTTTTCCACAATAACTATTCCAATCAATTTCCTTGTATAGACAAGTTCTTAGTCCCTGGTCCAGTGAAACACTTAAACAGTTCCATTAACTACGGTGCCTTCAGTGGGAATACTCATGTGCCCAAAGTTAAGCATAAGCCCAAAGTACTTAATTAAATGCTTTGCTGGATGAGGCCCTAATTAAGATCCCCAGGATTTGGCCCTGGAGATGGGCAGAAAGAAAAAAAAAAAACACCTCTGACATTGGAGTACTGTATTCAAAAGTCTGCACTCGGATCCAAATTTTGTGACCGCGCCCTATATATCTCATTTGCCAAACCAAAAACTTGATCCAAATACCAGGGGAACAGGCTTACCGTCATTATTAGTAAAGCCTAAGGCCAAACATTTTTAAAGGTGGGTGTCTAAAGTTAGACATCTAAATCGCCGTTTAAGCACCTATATAAGTGCTACTTATTTTCAGAGGTGCTGTATATCTGCTGCTTCCACTGAAGTAAGTGCTAAGTACTTCCAAACATCAAGCTACTTATTTATGTTACTAAATATGGATCTAGCTACCTAACTTTAGGCAAAGAAGCTTGACTTTTGGGGTCTAAATTCTCTCCTTTGATTTACTCATGCTGATATCTGATAGCTGGTCCAATCCATGCACTTTAGGATCAGTGTCTGTCTGGGTCTCTGGTTGCTCTAGTTATTTTGTCTAAGATGAGGTAGAGAGTAAAATATTTTGTAGTCCAAATGAGTTACTTACTAGCAACATGTCATAGAGCCAAGAGTCTAAAGAAATACCATAGTTCAAAGGGACTAAGCCACATGCGTCTAGCTGAAAAGGAAATTCAAGTTAAATCATCCACAAACCGTACTCAATTTCATTTCCCTTTGCAGTCAGTATCTACAGTGCTGTAATTCTGTGAGGATATAACCTATAATAAAGATTGAGCTGTTTGGGGAGAGAAATGCTAATTGAATGACCTATGTTATTCTTGTTTCATGGGTTTTAAAATTTTCCATTACTTGGCTGTAACCTTATGCTATCTACTAGAATTACCATAGGGACATTTCTCTCTGTATTCACATACTTGTAGTTATATCTGCCCCCGTTGCTGAATACTTTTATTTCTTTCAGCTGTGGATTCTCAATATATTTGCTCATGACATAGTATTAAATCAAATGTCAGAGAGGTCTGTAATTGGTTACGTTTTAGCTAATTGCTAGTCATGTACAAGTATTTTAAGTATGCAATGTAGACAGAGCATGGACAAAACAGATTATTAAAAGAAATGTGAGATCACACACTGACTTACTGCTCCTATACATTTGGTTTTCAGTTGTATTTATGTACTCTGTGAAGGGGCATTTCTAAATTTCAGTGTAGTGATCCTTTAGAATTATTTTACCCCTTTGTTGAAGACATAAATAATTTTCTCCTCCCACCCTCCGCCATAATATCAAGACTCAGCCCTGCAAGCCTTGCTCACCTCAATAGTTCTTTTGAAGTCAATGGGACTACTATTGTCAGTAAGACTTACTCATGAGAGTTTAGCTTTGGAGGACTGGATCTTATGTAAAAAACATCTAGAGGCAAAGTCTTCCTCTCAGTGCCACATAATATCTTGATTCCAACATGCTCTCTTCACCAGAATGAACTTTAATGGACCCCAACAGCAACCCTAATACAGGCAAAAAAAATCCTGTCAGATCCTCAAGGCAGCTCTCAGCTCCATTAGTCTGCTCTCCCTATATGAATACATGCACATAGCATCAGCATGAGATATGCATAAAGGGAGAACAAAATATCAGACTTGAGCTCTGCCCTGTGGATCTGAATATCCTTGTATATAGTTCTATAATAAGACTGATAGATGGATGGATAGATATATAATATATGTCAAATGACTGAGCTGAATGACCAGAGGGATCAGTTCACTGTAAGTGATATTCCCCCCTATGCAGTAGACCTGTGCACTGCTTAAGTGACAATTAAACCCCGTTTTGAGGCTCCTCTCTACAGGGCTGAATTTCAGTAGTGCAGCAAAAACAGAGGAAATATCAGGTGCGGAAGACTCATAGGCGAAAAACACTCCAAAAATGTATGATTCTGTTTCTCTCTAACTTTATTACAGAGCTGGGTCTTAGTTTTAAAGTTCAAGTCAGTGGCCATTTGGTTTTGAGATTTAGTTTAGGATGGTTTCTTCTAGATTTCCGTTTTGCACTTTGCTTTTATGCTTACTGCTAGATTTCGTTTAACAAACACATTCAAATAATGCAGGGAAATCCTGACTGATCTTCTCTTAGCATCGCTGTTTCCCCTTGCTCCTGACAGTTGTGTGATTCAGTAGTGCTGGTGACGAGTCGTGGTGACAATACATTGAGAGCAGCTCTCAGACAACTGTGTTCTTGTTATTAATTTGAGTGGCAAATAACAAACCTGAAGTTTTGCATTTTAATAGTCGGGTCTGTGAATTGTCTGATTAGTCGTGAGTATCTTCTTGTTTGTGGGTATTTCAATTTTGTTCCATTTCAAGTAATAATAGATCATAAGAATCACAGAGTGGACAAAATGATTTCTTCTGTTCAGATTGTTGTAATTACCTAATTTAAAAGCTGAACAGACTTGAATTCTGATCTCCATTAAACTGCCTTTTCAGGGCATTTCTCATTTGGTTGTTTAATAAAAAAAATTCTGAAAGGAAAATTATCACCTTCAAAAAAAGTATTATTTTCTTCTGTGTCACAGCTGAATTGCTGCTGTTTTATATCATATCACAGCAGATTCGCTTCACAACGGCACAACCCACCTGTTTGAAAAATTATTGTGTAGATCTCATCCTAATCCTGTGAAATACATCAGCTTTTCTGTTTAACAGTAAATGAGTCCATGCTAAGTAGTACTTGGTGATGTGTACCCATTACAGGTGGGTGAGCATTGAAATATTAGCCTACCTGGCTGCAAATGTGTACCACTGAAATTCCCTTTGACACTAGGATAATTATGACTGTGAGCTTGTGTTTACACACTGCTTCATCCTGCTGCTCAACCTCCCTAGGTTATGAACAAGCAGGCATTGAAATGTGAAAGAATTAACAGCATATTGGATATTTCAGTGCCTGCCTACTCACAAGAATAGCCCAAGGCATTAGAATGGAGGCATAGGGTGGATGTGCACATGCAATTTCACAAACCAACACAAATTTAGGGCTGATTTTTAAACACAGAGTGTCCATTAAAATACTAATGGTGCAGTAACTATGTACACAAAGGGAGCAGCTATTGTTCACTATTCAATAGTTCACACCCAACTGTACATATTACAAAATGGTTTATTGATGGATGTTGCTGTTTATCATTCTGATGGGGTATATTAGACCCGGAGACCCCCTGCTGGAAGGCTGTCAGTCCTGCCACACCCTGTCCCCAAAAGAGCAATAGAGGAGAAGCTTAGAGCAGCTGCTTGGGATGCAGCTAATCAGAAAGAGGCTGCAGGGAAGCAGCCAATCAGGGTCCAGCATGTTCATATAAAAGGAGCTGCAGGAACAGTGTGAATTCAGTCTTCTGGCAGGGATTGGGGAAGTAAAGAAGGTGTTCCTGGCTGGCTGATGGGACTCAAGGAAGATACAGGCCATGGGGAAGTGGCTCAAGGAAACACAGTTAGAGGGACATGGCATGTGGCTGCTACTTAGAAGGTCCCTGGGTTGGGGCCTAGAGTATTGGGTGAGCTTGGGTCTCCCCCAACAGCCAGTGGAGAAGTGGCTGCACCCTGAGAGAAGGAAGTTTAGACAGGCCTAGGGAAGGGACTGTACCTGGAACTGTTACCCCCGAGAAGGGGGCTGAACTGAGACTGATCCAGCTAGAGAGCTGGGGTCACAGGACTAAAGGGCATGCAAAGAGTCTCCAGGGAGGAAGCCCTGTGACCATAGGCACCAACTCCATGGGTGCTCTGGGGTTGGAGCACTCATGGGAAAAAAATAGTGGGTGCTTAGCACCTACCAGCAGCCCTGCCTATCAGCTCCTCCCTCTTCCCCCCAGCGCCTCCCAGTGGCCCACCAATCAGCTCCTCCCCCTTCCTCCCAACGCCTCCTGCACACTATGATCAGCTGTTCAGCAGCGTGCTGGGGAGGAGGAGGTGGAGCGAGGGCGAGGTGCACTCGGGGGAGGGAGCAGAATGGGGGCGGGAAGAGATGGGGTAGAGTGGGGGCAGGAAGAGGCCGGGGTGGGGTGTTGGGGGAAGTGATGGAGTGGGGGCAGGGCCTGGAGTGAAGTGAGGGTCGAGCACCCCCAGGGAAATGAGGAAGCTGGCGCCTATGCCTGGGGCGCTGCTCCATCCCAGAGCAGGAAACTTCACACGTAAGCTGGCCAACTAGGGCAGTGGTTCTCAACCAGGGGTACATGTACTCCAGGGGGTCTGCAGAGATTTTCCAAGGGGTACATCAACTCATCTAGATATTTGCCTAGTTTTACAACATGCTACATAAAAAGCACTAGTTCTTCTTCGAGTGCTTGCTCATATCCATTCCAATTAGGTGTGTGCGCGCCGCGTGCACGATCGTCGGAGAAATTTCTACCCTAGCAACACCCGGTGGGTCGGCTGTGGAGCCCCCTGGAGTGGCGCCTTCATGGCGCTGGATATATACCCCAGCCGACCCAGCGCCCCCTCAGTTCCTTCTTACCGCCCCTGACGGTCGTTGGAACTGTGGAGCGCGGCATAGCTGTTCTCCACTCTCCCTAGCTTATCCTTCAATCTTGTTGAATAGTTCTAGTTTTAGTTGTTTTTACTCTTTAGATAGTTATCCATTTCAGTTTTGTTATAGTTGTAAATAGTTAGCGGGGGTTAAGGGGGTTGTTCTCTGCCCCTTTTCCCCCGGCGCATAGCTGGGCTCATGCCCAAGGCTCCTGGCTTTAAGCCGTGCGCGTCCTGCGCGAAGCCTATGCCGACGAGTGACCCGCACACCTCCTGCTTGAAGTGCCTCGGGGAATCCCATCAAGCAGATAAGTGCCAGATCTGCAAGGCCTTCAAGCCTAGAACTAGAAAGGAGCGGGACTTTAGGCTTCGGCAGCTCCTAATGGAGGCGGCACTTAGCCCGGATCCTCCCTCGGCGCGCCCAGCCCCGGCACCGAGCGCCTCAGTGCGCAGCGCTCCGGCAGCCCCGACCGGCACTGCACCGCGGACTGAAGCAGACAAGCCCTCTCGGCACCGGCCGACTTCGGCACCGCGCCCGCCGCAAGGGACTCGGCGCCGCTCCCTATCTCCGGGCCATAAGAAAGCCCGTAAGGCGCAGGAGACTGCGGTCCTGAAGACGCCGGCTCCCCCGGTGCCGGGGGTAGAGCCGCGTCCCTCCGTGGACCGACAGAAGCAAGTCCCTGCTGCACCGTCGACTCCGGCACCGAGGCCGTTGAGTCCGGTGCACACAGAATCACCACCTCGGTCGGTGGTAGAGCCTTGTCTCCCTTCCACCCCGGAGACATTTGCGACGGCGAGAGACCTTATTGCCCTTACGGAGCCGGCACCGTCTCAACTTCCGGCACCGTTGGCTCCCCGTGCAGTGCAATCCAGGGGCAAGCCTGCCCTGGTGCGCCCACCGTCTCCGGCCGTGCACTCTCGGCACCGCTCCAGGTCTCGGAGCAGGTCCCGACGCCGCTCGCAGTCCCGGCACTGACTATCACCTCGGCACCGGTCGTACTCACGGCCAAGATCCTCTTCGCGGCACCGATCTACGTCTCAGCACCGTCGTGATCATCGGCACCGGTCGGACTCCAGGCGTAGTTCTCGGCACCGGTATGAGCGCCGCTCGACTTCCAGGCGCTCCCGGTACCAGCTTTCGTCGCGGTCGTCGTCCCGCTCAAGGTCTGGTTCTCGGCACCGACGCGGCTACCGGCACCGATCTCGATCCCGGCACCGCTCACCGGCACCGCGCAGGGACCGATCCCCTTACGACCGGCACCGATCGGCACCGTACCATCCGGAGCCGGTTCCGTCGCGTTCGGCACCGCCTTGGCCCTCGAGATCGGCATCTCGCTCCTCCGAGCGGGCCTCCAGATCGGCGTACCCTCCTCAGGGTCAGGCGGCTACGGCTGATTTGGGCCATTGGCAGGAGGCGACCGAGGACCCTGCACAGGGACCTGCGCACTGGTCCTTTTGGACTCCGTGGGCCTATCATCAGGCGCAGGGGGCTCCACCACCATCAGCCTCTCGCTCTGCACGTTCCGAGCCCAGGGCCCCGGAGGCCACCATCTCCCGCCCTCCCCCGGGGGGAATGGAGGCTCCCGTGCCTACACCTACTGCGGCCCTGGACCCAGGGTCAGGTGATGCCCAGCTCCACGAACCCCTGGAGCAGGACCCGCCATTAGACCCCCTGCCACCGGAGGCATCCTCCTCATCTTCCCCCGATGAGGCGGTAGCGGGCACAACCGCCACAGGCTCGCCCCCTATAGACCTTCGGGCCCACCAGGACCTATTGCGCCGGGTGGCGCGCAATATGGACCTACAGGCGGAGGAGATCGTGGAGGTACAGGACCCGGTCATGAACATTCTCTCAGCCGATGCCCCATCCAGAGTGGCGTTACCGCTCATACGTACCATCCAGGCTAATGCCACTACGATCTGGCAAACCCCTGCCTCTATTCCACCCACAGCCAGAGGGGTGGAAAGAAAGTACTTCGTTCCCTCCAAGGACCACGAGTACCTTTATACCCATCCCCAACCGTGCTCACTGGTGGTGTCGTCAGTGAATGCACGGGAGCGCCACGGCCAGCAGGCTGCAGCGCCCAAATCGAAGGACGCTAAGCGCTTTGATTTGTTTGGACGCAAGGTTTATTCGGCGGGAGGGCTACAACTTAGAGCGGCCAACCAACAGGCGCTCTTAAGCCGCTATAATTTCAATTCCTGGACATCGATGGGGAAATTTAAAGAACTGGTTCCCCAGGAATCAAGGGAGGAGTTCGGGGCCTTAGTAGAGGAGGGTAAGAGGGTGGCACGTACCTCCTTACAGGCCTCCTTAGATATTGCAGACTCGGCCGCTAGAACTCTGGCCTCGGGTATAGCCATGCGGCGAATCTCTTGGCTCCAGGTGTCAGGCTTGCCGCCAGAACTGCAGCAGACCCTGCAGGATCTACCCTTTGAGGGCCAGGGCCTGTTTTCCGAAAAGACGGACTCTCGGCTCCAGAACCTTAAGGACTCAAGGACAATGATGCGCTCCCTGGGGATGCATGTCCCAGGGCCTCAGCGCAGACCCTTCAGGCCCCAGCCTCAGAGGTTCTACCCTCCCCCGCCTCGTCCGAGACAGGACTTTGCCAGAAGGCGGGGTCGCGGTGGTAGGCGAAGGTCGACCGGCCCTCAACCGGCTCAAAATCAGGGACCGCCTAGGCCACCTTCAGGCCCTAGGCAGAACTTTTGAAGGTGCGGTCGAGGACGGCACCAAAACCAGTACCCAGGATCCAACTCCCCCCTTTCGGGATCGCCTCTCCCGTTTCCACCGTGCTTGGTCCCTTATAACCTCGGACCATTGGGTCCTTCGCACGGTGGAGAGGGGATACGCTCTCCAGTTTTCCTCATCCCCCCCATCCCACTCCCCCTCCCCGTCCCTCTTCAGGGACCCTTCTCACGAGCAATTCCTTACACAGGAGGTTTTTGGGCTCCTCTCTATGGGAGCCATAGAGGAGGTTCCACCAGAGTTAAGGGGCAGGGGGTTTTATTCCCGCTACTTCCTGATCCCCAAGTCAAAAGGGGGTCTACGGCCCATCTTAGACTTGCGCGGACTCAACAAATTCATAGTAAAGTTGAAGTTCCGCATGGTATCATTGGGGACCATTATCCCTTCCCTGGATCCTGGAGACTGGTTCGCCGCCCTCGACATGAAGGACGCATATTTCCATATAGCAATCTATCCGCCTCACAGGCGCTTCCTGCGATTCGTAGTAAACATGGTGCACTACCAATTTGCAGTCCTCCCTTTCGGCTTGTCCTCGGCTCCCAGAGTGTTCACAAAGTGTGTGGCGGTCGTCGCGGCATACCTCTGTCGACAAGGGGTACAGGTGTTCCCGTATTTGGACGACTGGCTCGTACGCGGCCGCACCAGAGACCAAGTTCAAGCTCACGTCCACATAGTGACACAAACTTTCCACGAGTTGGGCATTCTACTCAACAGAGAGAAGTCCACTCTAGTGCCAACCTAGAGGATAGAATTCATTGGGGCAATCCTCGACTCCAGATGTGCCCGAGCCATTCTACCAAACAACCGCTTTCATACCATCACAAGCGTCATTCAAGGACTCAGGGCATTTCCGATTACCACAATAAGGACATGCCTCGCCCTGTTGGGTCACATGGCCTCGTGCACCTACGTAACCGAGCATGCCAGACTACGGCTTCGCCCACTTCAGGCTTGGGTATCATCGGTGTACCATCCTCATCGGGACAACCTGAACATGGTGGTCACGGTTCCGTGCTCGGTATTGACCTCCCTCACCTGGTGGTTGGATCGCACGGCAGTCTGTGCAGGAGTGCCGTTTCACGCCCCACAACCCTCCCTCCACCTGGTCACGGACGCTTCATCTCTAGGATGGGGCGCTCACCTCGGGGAGCACCATACCCAGGGCCTGTGGTCCGCGTCCCAACTAGCCCTGCACATCAACGTCCGAGAGCTGATGGCGGTGCGCCTAGCCTGCCAGGCATTCCTCAATCTCCTACAAGGCCGTTGCGTGTTGGTTCTCACCGACAACACCACGGCCATGTTTTACATCAACAAGCAAGGCGGAGCCCACTCATCGCTCCTATGCCAAGAAGCCATTCGCCTGTGGGACTTCTGCATCGCCCACTCGATACATCTCACGGCCTCGTTCCTTCCTGGAGTCCAGAATACGCTGGCGGACCATCTCAGCAGGTCCTTCCAGACACACGAGTGGTCAATTCGCCCGGACATCATCTATTCCGTCTTCCAGAGGTGGGGATTTCCCCAGGTCGACCTGTTCGCATCTCGAGCCAACAGGAAGTGCCAGGCATTCTGCTCCCTACACGGGCGAGCTCTAGGCTCTCTGTCGGACGCCTTCCTTCTAACGTGGAAAGACCACCTGTTCTACGCCTTTCCTCCATTTCCGCTGGTCCACAGGGTACTGCTCAAGATCCGCAGAGACCAGGCACAAGTTATTCTAGTCGCTCCAGCTTGGCCAAGGCAGCACTGGTACACCACACTGTTGGAGCTTTCGGTTCAAACATCGATCACGCTCCCCTTGAGTCCAGATCTCATCTCTCAGGACCACGGCCGACTGTGTCACCCCGACCTGTAATCGCTCCACCTCACAGCGTGGATGCTCCATGGCTGAATCAGACAGAGCGGCAATGCTCGCAGTCCGTCCAGCAGATTCTGCTGGGAAGTAGAAAGCCCTCTACACGGACCACTTACTTAGCCAAGTGGAAACGTTTCTCCTGTTGGTGTGAGCAACGAGCTACGTCCCCCTTGCAGGCGCCTATTCCTCTCATACTCGAATATCTCCTGTCCCTAAGACAGCAGGGCTTGGCGATATCTTCAATCAGGGTTCACCTCGCCGCCATTTCGGCATTCCACCCAGGAGAACTCGCGTCCTCGGTCTTCTCTAACCCGATGGTCGTTAGATTCCTCAAGGGCTTAGACTGGCTGTACCCACAGCAACGCCAGCCAGTTCCGACGTGGGACCTCAACCTCGTTCTCTCCAGGCTCACAGGGCCTCCGTTTGAACCATTGGCGACCTGTTCACTCCTGTACTTATCCTGGAAGACAGCCTTCCTCGTAGCCATCACCTCAGCACGGCGCGTTTCTGAACTCAGAGCGCTTACGTCCGAACCCCCATACACGGTGTTCCACAAGGACAAGGTGCAGCTTCGCCCCCACCCTGCCTTTCTTCCCAAGGTGGTCTCACCTTTCCACGTGAACCAGGATATCTTTCTTCCAGTCTTCCATCCAAAGCCACACGCTACTCGTCAAGACCAGCGTTTGCATTCTTTGGACGTACGCAGGGCCCTGGCTTTCTATATTGACCGTACAAAGCCATTTAGGAAGACGACACAACTCTTCGTTGCGGTGGCCGACCGGATGAGAGGCTCACCTATCTCCTCACAGTGCCTCTCCTCTTGGATCACGTCCTGCATTCGTGCTTGCTACGTCCTGGCCGGTGTCCCGACGCCACGCCTCACCGCTCACTCCACAAGGACCCAGGCCTCCTCGACTGCCTTCCTGGCTCAAGTCCCGATCCAGGACATTTGTAGAGCTGCAGTTTGGTCATCGGTCCACACATTCGCTGCTCACTATGCACTGGTGCAACAATCCAGAGACGATGCTGCATTCGGGTCAGCGGTTCTGCACACAGCAATATCTCACTCCGACCCCGCCACCTAGGTAGGGCTTGGGAGTCACCTAATTGGAATGGATATGAGCAAGCACTCGAAGAAGAAAAGACGATTACTCACCGTTGTAACTGTTGTTCTTCGAGATGTGTTGCTCATATCCATTCCACACCCGCCCCCCTTCCCCACTGTCGGAGTAGCCGGCAAGAAGGAACTGAGGGGGCGCTGGGTCGGCTGGGGTATATATCCAGCGCCATGAAGGCGCCACTCCAGGGGGCTCCACAGCCGACCCACCGGGTGTTGCTAGGGTAGAAATTTCTCCGACGATCGTGCATGCGTCGCGCACACACCTAATTGGAATGGATATGAGCAACACATCTCGAAGAACAACAGTTACAATGGTGAGTAACCGTCTTTTCAGTCAATACAAGCTAAAATTTCATACAGTGACTTGTTTATAGTGCTCTATATACTATACACTGAAATGTAAGTATTATATTTATATTCCAATTGATTTTTTATAATTATATAGTAAAAATGAGAAAAGAAGCAATTTTTCAGTAACAGTGTGCTGTGACACTTTTGTATTTTTATGTCTGATTTTTGTAAGCAAGTAGTTTTTAAGTGAGCTGAAACTTGGGGTTATGCAAGACAAATCAGACTCCTGAAAGGGGTACAGCAATCTGGAAAGGTAGAGAGCCACTGAACTAGGGTACTGAGATAGGACCTGTTGGTCAGACTGAGTACCAGAGTCTGAGGAGGGCTACACAGACATTGCCAATGGAGGGATACCGTGATGGGTCTTGTTGTACTGTTGAAGGACTGAGCCCGGGGAGGGCTACAGAGAAAGGACACACCCAACTGAGGGGTACTATGATAGGCCCCGTTGGACTGTTAAAGACTGAGCTGAGGGAGGGCTGCATGACATTACCAAGGGCGCTGAAATAGGCCCAGTTGGATGGTATACCCCAGAAGAGGTTTGTTTTGCTGTGCACATGGACTGAATGTGACATGGACGGAAGGCTGAGTCACCAAAGACCCTCCTGATGAGTGCAGTGGCCGACCAGGGGCACCGTGAGTGGAGAAGTTGACAAAAATTGCAGGCGTGCACACGCTCGCCAGGGGTCCACTCACATGAGGTGAGCCCCACCCTGTTACAATCATCTACTCTTTTTTAATAATTGCTAGTCAATGGGAGCTGCACCTGTTTCGCCAAAAGGAGGATTATCAGAATCTTTAACCTTCCCCTGGAAAGCCACCTGAGATGGGCAGAAGGGGCCTTGGTTTCTCATCTTATCTAAAGGGTGGCACTTCTCCCAGTTCAGCAGAGTACTGCACTGTAATGCCACCATTGCCCACACCAGAGTGCAGAGCAGAGAGTGGGACTTAATTCCACAATCATCTATCTGTCTGAGAAGTGATAGTGTTATCAGTTGAGTTATATTATTGTTCTTAGGGTGTGAACACCTTTTGGCTATCAGCGCTCAGTATCACTGTCCTAGCAAGGAGAAAACACCTACACTCACAGATCCAGACCAACAAACACATAGCTGAGAAGATGTAGAAACATGAGATCAGGGCAAAGAAAAATGTTTAACTGTGCCATGGACTTTCTCTTTCCATTGCATGGTAGCTCCAAGAAATTAGAACTTGCTGCTTCAGCTGACATTTCAGCAAGTTGTTTTCTTCCTCGAGCGCTCTCAGTATTTTTCTGGTCTTCATAGAATGTGGAACATGTCCACAGCTCTTACATGCCACCCCCAACATATTTACAATAACACAGCTAAGCCATTCATTCATGACTAAGTTAAAGTAGCATTCAAACCTTCAAAGCATGCTGTGTCTATAAACCCCATAAATTATGCTGGCTCTGTTATCTGATACAATGAATCAAATTCTTGGGTGAGTCACAATCTGAACTGGTGGGGTGTCTCATTCATCAGGTTTACCACAGCATCCATTTAAAAAAAATCTTTAATTTACAGCACTATGTATTTCCCAGTGGAACAGCTAGGCAGCATAGCCAAACTTGACTGATCCACTATTAGATTTTCTATCTATCCCTGGAGCAAGGTAGGAAAGTTTCTTTTGGCTGGAATTAGATGGGCCATGTCCTGTAAGGTAACACTTGGAAGTTTTGTATATTTTAATTTAGTTCTTGGTTGTTTCTCCCTGCTTATCTGCTGGGAGAGAAAAGTGGAGGAAGAGAGACCCTTTGGGGGCAGGCAGTAGTGTGAGTACTAGATTTCTCACATTGGCAATCAGTACTCATTCATTGTTGGCGGGGGCGGTTAGAGGATTTTTTTTTTATTGGACTAGTCTCTGATGCAACTGGAAAAGGAGCAGGACCAGAAATGATCAGGGATAGTTGATTAACTAGAAAAGCCTCCAGAGATTTACTATGGGAGTATCAAAGAATGATGGATGGGTAAGTCCAGAAAAGACCCGTCAGCTTGAACACCTGCATTTTTGTAAAACTGCTTCCTTCACTTTCTCCCACTGAGTAGGGCCCTGTAACTTATAAGTTGGAGTTGTGACCCACTTTTTCTTCTAATTTTTTCCTTTCTGTTTTCTCTGACAGCAAGACTAGGCTTTGATCCAGACTGAAAGCTAATTGCTCTCAGTAGAGAGAGTAAACGTCTTTGGTATACATAAAGAAGCTGGATGGAAAGTTAAAAGGGTGTGCTTTTGTTAGATTTTGGCCAAGGCATTGAGATCGATTAGGAATGAAGTGAAATGAAGGGTTTTGTTTGTCCCAAAAGACCTTTCAGACAATACCAACACAAGGAAGCTTTTATTTAAGATACTCTTCCCCAGAACTGGCTTCAACATTTGTTCAGACTCCCAGACCTGTGGTTTACTTAATATTCTGCAGGGAATGTATGCAGCCTACGCAAAAATAAGCAAATCTGAACTGTTTTTGCTCAGAACTAAATTTGGTATTGTTAAGGTCCTGAGTAAGTGACATTGCATTATCCGTTTGCCACACAGCACTAATTGTAAGTAATGAAAATCCATTCAAATAAAACATTTAGTCCCAATGGACTTTTAAAGTACACTACTGGCCACCATTCAAAGAATGACACAGCTAGTATTATAATTGATGGAGTCTGCCTATGCATATGCTGTCTGCTACGTATATAGCTGAACAGTTTTTTTCAGATAATATTCTGTTGGTTCACCCTGATTTTTTTTTTTTAAAGGAAACATTTAATAAAAGCAATCTCTCATCTTGAAGCAGTATGGTGATAAGGGTGACAGCTGCCAAGTATTCTGCTGAAGCAGCTATGTTGCATAAACAGACATTCTTTAACTAAGTTTAAACTATTTAAAAATAACCTCTTGCATTCCCTTTATTTTCACTACCTGAATATGGTTAGTGTCAGGGGTGTAGAACCTGACAGCTGAGGCACCAACCAGAGCCTACAGATTATGGGATAGGTATGTGACCAATTAACATGTTTTTAAGCATGACCATTTTTTGTCAACACTGGGTGCTAGTGGTGTTTAAAAATGTTAGTTAAAACTAGTTAGTTAACACACCACTCAATTTCCTAGTCTAGACAAGCCCTTAGAGGCAGGATGCATGCATTGTTACTGCTCATTTTCCACTTTTTCCCCAAACATACATCCTTGCAATCCGCCCCCCACCCCCCAATCAAAAGAAGCCAGCAGAAGACACCCTGCAGTCAGTGGGGTTGCTCAAGTGTAACTCAGAGCAGAAAGTGGCACACTGACTTAAGAAATAAACAGTTTTCTAAGGTCAGATTTAGAACTTTTGGCCCAAATTTTTCTTCTGCTGTATCAGTGTAAATCAAGAGCAACCTCCATTGAGTCAATGAAACTGAGAGAGGAATTTGGCCCAAGATCACTTTAAGAGCCATAGGCTGTATCCACACTGCAAAGAAAACCAACAGCACTGTGTCTCAGAACCTGGGTCAATTGACTCAGCCACACTGGACTCAGGCTGCAAGGCTAAAAATAGCAGTGTAGACATTCCTGCTTGGGCAGGAGCAGATGCCCCGAGACTCTCCACCCTTGCCAGGTTTCATAGCCTGGGCCCCTGCCTGAGCAGGAATGTCTACACTGCTATTTTTAGCCCTGAACCCCAAGCCCTGTGAGCCTGAGTCAATAGATCTGGGCTCTGAGATTCAGTTTTTCTTTGCAGACATACCCCTCAGTTAATGGAGTTACTGTGGGAAATGGGTTATTTTGGAGATTTTGCCTTACTAGCAGCAGCAATAAAAAAAAAAGGTCAAATACTGAGATTTTTTACTTGATCCTTACTCAAGCAAACTCCCTCTGATTGTCTGAGTAAGGGCTAATGTGATTAAAAACTGAAAAAAACATGTCATGATTTCAGTCATATTCTAAAACAGGGGTCGGCAACGTTTGGCAAGCAGCTCACCAGGGTAAGCACCCTGGCGGGCCGGGCCAGTTTTATTTACCTGCTGACGCTGCAGGTT
>NW_020664409.1:55030383-55104527 GCF_002925995.2 Terrapene triunguis
GCCAGTGGGGGCCGCGATCGGCCGAACCTGCCGCGTCAGCAGGTAAATAAAACTGGCCCGGCCCGCCAGGGTGCTTACCCTGGTGAGCTGCTTGCCAAACGTTGCCGACCCCTGTTCTAAAATGTCAGTGAACTGTATTTTCCTATGTAGCCACATAACCAATATGGATGAACTTCACTCTTATGCAGAGGTCTAGCTCCAGGCCTATGCACCACTTAAATCCCTCAAAACAGGGCATAGCTGGGACTATTTTGAGGTCTTAAATGAATGTAAGAGGCACAGAGACCTTGAGCTGCCTTCTACACAGGAAGAGTTTCACTCAGTGTAAAGAAAACGTACTGATTTCTGCTTTATTCATGTATAGGCCTTTCTGGTTTTTTTTGCTCTTGGGCCATGAATATAGTCTTTGGAGGGACATGAAATTGTCGAGTAGCAGCCTGCATAAAGCAGCAGGGAGACCGCAGATTACTAAACTGGCTGTCACACAGAAGCCCTGATGTCATAGGTAGCATTCTAAGGAAAGCTTTTTACTGAGTGTTAGGTATTATATAAAAGAGCAGAGATGTAGAGGTAGGAAATTAGGGTGACCAGATGTCCTGATTTTATAGGGGCAGTCCTGATATTTGGGGCTTTGTCTTATATAGGTGGCTATTACCCCCCACCCCATCCCAATTTTTCACACTTGCTATCTGGTCACCCTATAGGAAATGCACAATAACAAATTCTACTCTGTATCTGATGTGTTTCTATAGCCTTAGGAAGATGAAGCTATTTCACCCCTCACTTTTCATTATGTTACATCATTCTGCAAATAGCCTGATGTAACCTTACACAATCCAGTACCCATGTAATAGTACAGCAAAGATCTGTAGAAGAAAGTAGGATTTTACACAATTAGATAACATCAAAAATATGCACAGCTACCAAAAAAGATAGTTATTTACTGACTTTGTAAAAAATGGTAAGTAAGACAAAGTTCTTAATTCCAGTAAAGCTTGTTTATGATATACTGAAGTTTTTGTGTGTGGACGTTATGGAGACTGGTTGGTGGCTGTAAGCAGAAAGCGGAATGTAAAACTTTGAAATATTCCAGGTAACTAATATGCACTAGCAGTCTATCCACTTTCCACTCCCCTCCCCCCAATATAAATCAAACAACTGCAGGACAAAGACAGGACTAGCAAAGTCAATTTTCCTGTATTAATGTGAACCTTGTAAAGATTTAACTGGTGCTTGTGTCTAGTGCTCAATGAACCGAATCCTGAGAGGTGCTGAGTACCTGCAACTCATCAGATTAAATAAACCCTGAGGGTCTTAATTTTACTCAATCCTTACTCAGGCAAAGTGTGTGCACCAGAGCTGGAGCGGCACTGAGCAGCTGCTGAATTCAGTAGGAGTTGCAGCTGGTCAGCACTTCTCAGGATATGGCCCGTTGACTTCTGCTATAATTTTGCTTGAGTAAAACCTGAATTAAGACCAGGTGCTCAGCTCTGATCATGACTTGACCCAATACGAATTCCTGGTGTTTACAGAGGGCACGATCCAGTGCCTCCTGAAGTCAGTGAGGAAAGTCTGAATCATACCCTAAGTGTTTAGCATGTCTCCAAAATTGCTTTAATGTGATTAATATGATCTGAAGTGAATGTTTTAGTTATTCATTATTATTTTTAGTAGAGGCCCCAATCAAGGCATGGGACCCCATTATGCTTTGTACTGTATAAATACACAATCCCTGCCCCCAGAAAGAGCCCTAGTCTAGGAGATAAATTTCAGATAAAGGTTCATTACTTAATATCAACAGGAAGACATTATAAAGCGTTGAATGGACTTTAGACACCATTTGAAAGGCATATGGTATAGACTGCTACAACCTGGAGAAAGCTGCCCTTTTTCTGAGTAGCAGTACACTCCGTTACAGGGGAGTGTTTCAAAGGCCCAAGGGGAAGTTAGTTGCCCAACTTCCATTGACTTTCAGTTGTGTGCCAGACTCCCCTTTCTGCCTTTGAAAGTCTCTCCTTACCACTCTATTTTTAAAAGCTCTTTTTCAATGAATACTGGAGCTGAAAAGTTTGTCCTGAAATATCCTAATGATACAGTATAGTTTTGCAGTGCACAGTCAGGCTGCTGTTACAAAGGGAAGTGAGTTGAGTTATACAAGCAACAACTTTCTCTGGGAGTTGAAGTAGAATTTAAGAATTTCCCTTTTTACCAATCTGATGATAATAGGGCTAAATGATTGTATGACTCAGTGAGTGTCAGATCTTAAAACATTCCAGGTCCGAAAACGCAAGTTTACAAGTCTGTGCAGAGCTGCATTCTCAGTATTGTCTCGACTCCACCCACAGCTAATTGTGGTGTCTATTAATGACTCTTGAAAAGACCCACGGCTGGCCCAGATCAGCTGACTCGGGCTCAGAGGACTCGGGCTGCAGGGCTATAAAACTGCAGTGCAGATGTTCATGAAGGGGGAGGGTGCTAGAGCCAGGGCTCCAGCCCGAGCCCAAATGTTTACACTGCACTTGTAAAGCCCCACAGCATCAGCCCCACGAACCTGAGTCAGTTGACCCAGGGCAGCTGCAGCTCTGCTGTGGGTCTTTTATCGCAGTGTAGACGTACTCTCCGAGGTTTTCACCAAGCAGAGAGCTAGTAGACTGGAGTTCTGTTGAGCATGGCGAAATGCATGGAGTAAACACTTAATACATCCGAAACCAAAGAGGGGTTGTAGGAGTCTTGAAGTTTGTGCCTAAACTGGGAAATACCATCATGTTATAACATGTATTAGTCTGCACAATGTTAGATCTGATTTAGTACTTGATGTAGTGTCATAGGGCTGCCCCCCGCCTGGAGTGCTCTCTTGTGGCAGACTGCAGTATAACAAGCAGGCCTGCCTCAATTCCCCTCCTTCAGAGTCCCCAGAAATAGTCCACAGAGTGTTCCCAAGTATAAATATAGCTCTTGCGGGGCTCATTTATTACAAAATCCCATGCACATAAATCAGAACAAAAGTCCCACAAGAATAGTCCAGACTGCCCCCAGCATAATCCAAACACTACAGGTAACATCCAGCCCCAGCGTCCCTCTCCAGGCCCTGGCTCCAGTAGTGTGATGGAGCTAAAAGACACTGGAACAGCGTTCCAGCTCCACTACACCACTGTGCCCCATTCCCTGCAGCCTGGGGACGGAGATGCTGCAGTTTAGGACCACACCACTGCCTGTCTCTCCAGCACAGCTCTGGTGTCCCTCACCATGGCCCGGCTCTTCAGTGCAGCCCTGGAGTCTCACCATGCCCTAGCTATCCAGTATAGCCCAGTCCTGTCCTTGTACCAGGACAGCCCTTCCAACTGGAATGTAACCAGGCTTTTCCCAATGGGAAACCCCCCCACAGCCTCTCTGCTGGGAACATCCTTGCCAGTGCACCTTCCTTCATTCTCCCTGGCCCTTTCACTCTGGGCTAAGCTCTCTGGCCCTGAGATGTCAGTTGGTAAATTCCTCTGCTGCTCCCCTGCCTTCAGCTGTCTCCATCCCTGGTTCTCTGGCTTGGGGATAACAGCCAGCAAACCACTCTCACTGCTCTTCTGCCTTCAGCCTTTTCCCTGGTCCCAGACATACAGTCTCCTAGTTCATTCCTTCCTCTTCCCAGAAAGGGCCTGCAAAGATCTTTCTGCAACTTTCCCCAAGACTCCTCCAGTCTCCTGACCAACTCTCGCCAGGACTCTCCCTCAGTAGGTCTCTCCCTGACCTTTTATAGCCCCCAGGTGCTGCCTCACTCTCATAATTGGCTAAATGGGAGCACCAGCTCTGGCACAGGGGAGCTGGACCCACTTCATTTACTGGGGCCAGCCACCCTGTGACATATAGACAAAAGATTATTGGGTTTAAACTTGTGTCAGCAGGCAAGGTCTACCATGTGTTAATTAATATGTATCTCCTAATGTAGAGAAGACCGAGTAATTATTCTTTTATTCTTCCCAATTCTTTTAGGACCCAATCCACCAGAGCACTTATGCATATGCTTAAATTTAAGCTTGTGAGGTGTCCTGTTGATTTAAAGTTAAGTATGTACTTAAGGCCCTGATCCACAAAGTTAGTTAGGATCCTAACCTTCATTGTGTCAATGAAAGTTAGGAGCCTACGTACCTTTGTGGATCTGGGCCTAAGTGCTTTGCTGGATCAAGCCCATAGTCTGAAAACCAAAATGAAATAGCTGTTGGAACATCAAGTGGAAGTGATCCATCGGGCTGATTCTGTACAGTAAGATAAATGATAGAATAATAAGGCAGCTTTAGAGAAGAAATCAGAGGTGAGGTGGGTGTTTTTATTAATCATTTGCCAGACATTTAAGACTATGCACTAAGGTTGTATATTAAGTGTCCTACTGGGGACTTGGGTGCACAAAAACGTGCATGCATAATGATAATTATTTTTAGCTGTTCTAGGCATTTCAGTTGCACATTTGAAAGTAAAAGGCAAACTTTTCAAACGTGGATTCCCTAAATTTAGGCATCTCAATCTACATAACAAACCCAAACAAATGGCTTTATTTTCAGAAGTGCTGAACACTTACCACACCAATTGAAGTCAAGCAAAGGGAAGTGCTGGGTGCTCAACACTTATAAAAACCAGGCCACTTATTTACTGTTGTCATCTAACTTTAGGAACCCACATTAGAAGTTTTGGCCAAAAGCTTTTACACACATTATTCTTCAGGCCTGTGGGCCAGAACTTCAGCCGAGGATCTGGCTGTTGTGTGTCTAATTCTTTAAAATGTGCAAATTTGAGAGAGACTAGGAGGGTGAGGTAATATATTTTATTGGACCAACTTCTGTTGGTAGAAGGTACAATCTTTCAAGCTTCACAGAGCTCTTCAAGTCTGGGGAAGTGACCAGAGTGTCTGAGCTAAATATAAGTTGGGTTCTTGCATTTGCTCAGGAAGTAATGTTTAGTCTGGCTTCCTTCTCCTTCATATTGTGAAGTTTCTAGAAGTTGATCCAATAAAAGATATTACCTCATCTACGTTGTCTGTCTCATATCCTGGGATCAACATGGCCACAACAACGCGGCAGACAAACCTGTTTACTAAGTTTAGGAGACAAATTTTCTCTACAACCTTGCTGAAAAGGAACTCTGGTGCTTAAATAGGTAATTTTCCTCCAGGTCTTCCACTAATTTTTGCACTCTCGTTCAAGTGCACAATAGGTTTACTCACTGGAAAGTGTTAGCCATTGAAAATTTAAATGTAAATAACATGACCAAATTTGCACATCACATTTTGAACCTGCAACAGAGATGCATCATTTTGATAATCTTGTCCAAATTAAGAGGCTAGATTAATCTGTCTTTCAAGTTTTAGGGACAGATTCTTAGCTGGTGTAAATTACCCCTATTGAAACCACTGGGGCTATGTCAATGAATACTAATTAAGGATCTGGCCCTTAAAAATAAACTGAAAACTTCAATTAGATATAGGAAAAGAAACAGGAAACTACTTGTGTTCATGTTCAGGAGACTTTAGGACTTATTCTATAGTGGTATGACATTGTCCAAGTAGACAGTAACTGGAATGAAGCCCATTAGCCAACTTACACATAACAGACCATCATTTCTCACTAATTCCAGTATGGATTTTAACATTACATACTTACAAAAATTGCTTGGAAAATGCCAAATAATCATCCATTCTATGCTGTAGTTCCTCATGAGTATCTGTGATATGTTGTCAATACCTGTACATATGTTTGCACCATGATTTTGATAACTTTACATTATGCAACTGTTATAAATGGTTGAGACATATTTAGTGTTAAAGGACACGATTCTACCATCCTTACTCATTTTAAATAATACCTTACTTGCAAACAGTCCCAATGAAATCAAGTACGTATATTTCCCACAGTAGGATACCCTTACTCACATTGTGTAGTATCCTACTGTGGGAAATATACTTGATTTCATGTAAGAATTGGAGGCCTTTTGAGCTATGCAAACACATGGGGTGAAATCCTGGCCCTATTGAAGTCAATGGCAAAACTCCCATTGGCTTCAGTAGGCCAGGATTTCATTCATGGCCCCTGCCCCCCAAAGGCTTTTCATGTTCATTATCTTTCCTTCTTTCTACTTCCTGTCAAACTTTATTGATAGAAAGAAGCCAGTATTATAGAATCGTATTGAAAACATAATCCCAGCTTTAAAAGATGAGCTTTTCTTCTTCCCCTTGTAAACATTTCTTTCTCATACAGACTGGGTCTGAACCATCCCCTCAAGGACAAGTGGAAGACGTTCCAGTGAGCAGTGAAAGAGCTGATGAGCCGGCTCGTCATGTCTTCTCTTTCTCCTGGTTAAACTCATTGAATGAATGATGAGTATCATTCCGGCTGGCTTTGGATGTGCTTACCTGAGAGGAGCTATGAGGCAGCAAGTGACCTGGCTGGAACCAACAAGAAATAGTCCATATAAGAGACATCTTGATCAGGTTTAATTCCAAGGGCCTTATTTGAATTCCATGAGACTGTATCTGATACTTTTAGATTAGAGTGATGTTTGGAAATAGCTGAATAAAGGGAGTGGGAAAACTGGACTAATAGATGTCTTGATGAAATACTATATTAAATTTGACTGTGTGTTCAAGTAAAACCTGTTTCAGAAAGGAGAATGTTGAACAGAAGCTTCATGCTATAATTACAGTTGCAAAATTAGTGAGCACTATGATTGTTTGTAGCCAGCCTGGGTGTCCTGTTGTATTTTTGTAAGTGCTTACCCAACACTGTTAGTTGAAATATGACTAATGGCATCATTTGTCAATGAAAATATGACCCCCTCACTACTCTTAATTACTCCAGTTGGAGTAACTCCATCTTTTCAACTTATTGATAATGCTTGTGGCAAATCCTTGATGAAAGCTACAGAATTCAAAGGTAAGTCTAAAACTCCACTCAACACAACCACTGTGCTGCATTACTCCAGCACAAGTGGTGCTACTGCATGCTGATGTGTAATAACTGAGCATAAATGGGGATGGCAAGAGGAGCATTTCACCCTTAGATTTGTATTTTCCAGCTGAGGTTCATAGGTCACAATGAATAACACTTGAACCATTCAGAAATGTTATTTGGTGTTACATTTTATATAGCTGTAGACATTAAAGATATAGCTATAGGAAGCACTGGATTGGAACCCTTCCCAAATTATGTGGGATATGGATTGGTATGTGGTTTATTATCTGTACTTCCTCAAAAGGCAAGGAGAGGGTTCTGGATGAGTATGTCAGCTTGTGCCTGTCTATATCCATATCTGTTATACCTATAGCTTCTCAACTTCCTTTAATACATGAAATCAACACTCACTTTTATCATATTGAGCAATTTGATAGTAAAAGGGCAAGACCTTTGAAACCACAAAAGACCATTCTGAGCTGAACTGTGATGAGTTTATTGCAAGTATCTGTTAAAGATTGCATTTAAAAGATTATAAACCCATGGAAAAGGCTACCACAGTGCAGAGAGAAGTGTACTACAGATATTTAACTAATGAAACTGATTACATAAACTGACATGCCTTTTAAAATGGTGAGCAGATTGACATTGCATTTGATTCTGAAGGTGAAATCCTGGGAGTTTTCCCACTGACTTCCATGGGGTCAGGATTTCACCCTAACACTCTAAGGAAAAATGATTACAGAATTGAATACTGTATTTCCTAATGGGTGCTGACTGTCATCATCTCTGAAAGAGTTCAATAGTCTTTGAGAGTGATCAATATCTTACAGGGTTAGGGTCTAAGAGAGGGATCCAAAGCCCATTGAAGTCAAGGGGAATCTTTCCACTGACTTCAATGGGCTTTGGATCAGGCCCTGAATACATAGCTCTTCTTATAGTACCATGACTGACCATGAAGACATGCTTTTTTTTTTTTTCATGGTACCATAGTCAATAGCATGAAATGGTTGATTAATACATGCTAGAAGGCAATATAGTCTAATGTGGGAGCCAAGTAATTCTTGAATACAAAAGCCCAATTCTGACAACAGTTTGCAATGTAGCCTTTGGAAAGCCACTTACTATCTATGTTGTTTCTGTTTTTCTTCCTGTAAAATGGGACTATGAAGGATGGATTTGAGGATCAATTAGTTAATGTTTGTAAAGAGCTTTGAAATAACAAAGCATATGTTAAGAGTTATATCTTCACTGAACAGCAGTAAAATTCATCACCACATCCAGTTGTGTTTTTTCCACAAGATTTTGTTCTTGTTTTTTGACAAGAAATTCCTAATGAATATTTGCAACCAGGACTCAGACTTGTCTTCATTGGTTTCACAAAATCCTTCTTTGAACTCTTTTTTTCTGATGATTCATAAGATGATAATAGGAGAAAGCTGATTTCATCAATATGGCAGCTGTATGAATTCAGTAAGGAACTGTCCGTTTCACGTACTCATGCGAATATGAGAATTTAAAGTGTTTAACAAAATCAATAGCACTTGAGTGCCTTAAACCAAACATTTTAAAAATCAGTTTCATGACACCATAAAGTGCATTTCTCTGCTAGAGCGCAGCCTGCACACAGATGCATCCCCGAACTCAACGCTCACTTAATTAATGTTAATTACAGGCCCACCAGATCCTGCCGTTTCTCCATTCACAAAACTCCAGGTGTATTCAATGGGAAATTCTTACCTACAAGGATGGCAGTGTAGGGCCCAAGGAGGAGAATATACTCCAGAGACTGAACCCTCCTTTTAGAGCAATTTAATCCTTTGGGGTTAAATTCCCATTCGGCCAGTCACACTATAGACCCTTCAGGGCATGTTACAGAGTGTGAGGTGTAATCCCTAATTAGAGACTTTCATAAAAGTGCGTGCTCCACCCAAGAGATTGGAACATCTGCTTTGAAGTTAACACAGGACCTATTGTGCTAATATTGGGAGCCCAGTTCTCCGTTCCCCACGCCCCCAAACTCCCACTGGTGTGAGTGAGTTAGTGTGTTAGTGCAGGATTAGGCGTTGTGTGTGTTTAGACAGTTCAAAAAGGCGTCCAGTCTTCCCTAGTGGCTGTTGTGGCATTATACCCTGCGTCAGAAGTGTTTACTCATGCAGGGGATGGTTGAGTTGCTGGACACACAGCAGCTCGCTCAAATCTGGCCTCTCGATAGACTATATGGTGAGGTTAGCGTGAAGGAGGCGAGTACATTTATATCTGTTTAAAGCGTTTTGTAGAAACGTTTCTTCTCGTGAACAGAATTGTTTTTTCAACATTAAGCATTCAACTTTTCAAAGCAATCACCAGTGGCATTGCCAAGCGTGTGGCTTAATCCCCGCAAAACTTCATGTAAAATAATTGTCAGGTGCAAAAATCTTCCAGCTCCTTGGTTTGTTTTAAATTGCATTCCTGTAAACCCAGCACAGCCGCCCTCATTTTGTTTAAATGGGAGACAAGAAAAATGGGGAGGGGGCTAGACTGGCTGTTTGAACGACAGGTTTTAGATTGGAGGCATTTTCTTTTAACAGCGCTGAGTTAAACAATTGAATTTGGGAGCGGAGAGTGAAAATGCTGCTAAGTACCCTGAAGGATGCATTTTCTGTACATGTAGTGCATGAGGTGTTAAAGAATATAACCGGGAGAAAGCATAAATATCCCAGAGACCCTTGAACTGCACTAAAGTCCTTGTACAGACCCATACCCTTAGCTGTATCCTCAGGACATACCCTTAGCTGTGTCCTATAATTTACATACACTCATCTTACACCTCTCTCTTCTTGAGCTATCCGCGTGCAGTTGTTGACCAATCCTCCGTTTCATTTCAGCGCTGTTACGGGTGGGTGTCTGTAAAAAAACCCCCAAACAAATAGCTCAGGAAAAGCTTTTTTATATATACAGAAAGGAAACCCCTGCTGAATCTAGAAGACCATAAGGCAAGAAAGTCTATAAAACCACAGTTACTTTGCAGCTTTTATTAAAAATATAAATATTAAACATTCTCTTACACAACAAAATTGACCGAGCGCTGAAAAGATGTTTTATTACGGAAATGGTACAGGAAAAAGTTGAGTCGCAGTAGCTTACAGAGATCCCCCCACACATACAAACACACACCTTTTCCCACAAGAAAAGTATCTCTCTTGTCCAACGGCTTCTTTGAAACCTTTCTTCCGCTGTCCCCCTCCTAAGTAGCGATGTCACTAGAACAACTTTGAAATGGAAAAATAAAGGTGGGAAAGTTACAAATGACACTTTTCTCGTCACTGCACGGGAATACACTGCTGTGCATGCTAACCAAGGGACATGGGCTCTGTTCAGCGTACACCCTCTATGTTTAAAGCTATAGAAAAATAAAGAGATGACATCAGAGTAGCACTATGGTATATAATACTGTATCATTTTGTGCTAACTGCAGAATCTCTTTGGCAAGGCGAGGCCGCTTCATTTCCCGATGATCTCCATCAGTTTCCTGTTGCTGTGAGCCTGCTGCGCTAACTGTTCGGCTCTGGCCATTTCCAAGACTTCTCGGAGGAGGTGGAAAGTCAGATCCAGGGAGATCGGGGGCTCCTCGGATCGCTTCTCCCTCTCCATCGCCTCCCGGGGCAGGCTCTCGGCTTCCCCCTCCCCGGGGCCCGCCGCACTCTCTAGCGAGCGCTCGGGGAGCTGCTGCAGCTGTTGCACCGCTGCTCGGAAAAAGTTGGTGGCGGGGGCGCCGGGCGGTAGGCGGCTGCTGCTGGAGGCGAAGAAGGAGGCGGCGGGGCTCTTGTTGAGGTTGCCCAGCCGCAGGAAATACTCTTCTCCCATGCGGAGCAGCACGGGCAGGCTCGGCGGCGGCTGGAGGAAATCGGGCGGCAGGGGAGCGCCGGCGGCGGCAGGGGGGCTCTTGCCGAGGGCTCTGCATTCATGGTAGGGCAGGAGAGCAACCAGCAGGATCCCTGTGGAGACCAACAGCTGGAGCTTCATGATCAACGCCCGGATCTGCAACTGGGGACAGAAGCGGGGGGAGGAGGGAGGGGAAGGCGCGGGGCGGGGAGAGAAAACCTGCCGCGTTGGAGTTAGACCGTCGGGACAGGGGCGCTCACAGCCCGGGCGGTGCGGCTGGCTGCCGGCCGACCCCAGGGAGGGAGCTGCTCGAGCCGCTGTCCGAGGTGCTGAACCGATCAGCCGCCCCCGGCGCCCCCCAGTCTCTGGCCCTGCCCCAGGCGCGGGGGAGATGTTTCCTTCTCCGGCTGGTTTACAGCGCTGCCCCGGCGTCTCAGAGGCGCTGAAAGGAGCAAGCCCCCGACGGGCCCAGGTTCTGCCTACAGAGGAGAAAGCCCCGGCGCTGTACAGCCGCCGGCAACCGAGGGACGACAGCCAGCTGGTGCTGGGCAGGGAGCAAGTGTCCCGTTTAAAGACGTACAGCGGCTTGGCTGCTTCTCAGGCAATATTACACCCGGCCCCGCGGCCCCGAGGTCATTGCTCCCTCCCGCGGGACCCCCTCGGAGCTGGTTAGCCAGGCTCATTGGAAGTATCTGAAGCCATTCGCCCCCCAGCCGCGCGTTCGTCAGTCCGAGCCGCACAGCTGCACCCGGGCAGGCAGAAGTTTGCTCGGTTGCGGCTCACGCCGGTGATCGCTGCCTACCTTAGCGATGCCGCTGCCGGTTCGTAGGGCAGGTGGAGTCTGTCCGGACTGGGGGCTTGCCGAGGTCCCGCTGTCACTCTGTCCGCGCCGTCTCTTCCCCAACTTGTGATCAGATTTTCTCCTAATCAGAGCCCGGGTGCGTGATTTTTATAGCGTAGACCCTCTTCTGGAATCACGCAGCACTTGCCTAATAAGCTGACGCTTTCTTGACAGCTCGATTGCGTGCCCCGATCCACTGCTGAATAAATCATGGGGGCCCTTTCGGAGCAGCAATGGGCAGAGTTTTGCTATCACAACACAGAATCTCACATCCAATTATATCAACAGATATTTATCGCCTCGTTAGTGACGTCAGCCGGAGCTGGGTCGGGGGAGCTGAGCAGGGCGCTCTCCCATTGACAAAAATCCTTGAATGAGATTTCCCGACGGGAGCGGAAAGCAACAGCGACCGACTTCTTACTATGAAAGGCCAAGCGGGTAGAAAACTTTCCACTCTAGTCCCGCATGAGAGGTACCTGCCGTCAACCCGGATCCAGAGCCGGGCAAGGCTGCTAATCAGATTCAGAGCTTGCAACTTGGCTTTGTCAACCTCCCGAGCCCTTCCCGAGCGAGCTTATAGTCAGAATGATGAACTAGAGACAGAGTTTGTTCTAATGCCAACACATCTCATCTCCATTACCAAGTTATATGTAAAAAGCAACACAGCATCCTGTGGCACCTTAAAGACCAACAGATGTATTGGAGCATAAGCTTTCGTGGGTGAATGTATGTGTAAAAACACACAAGAACAAGAAGTAAAACACCCCCATAGAAAAGTCCCGATAAAGGACCCTGACACGATATTTTACCAAGAAGATTTCCCATCACTATCTTGATGAGAGGTGCTAATCTCCAGTTGAATATCTTAACACACTTAGCTGTTCTGAACATTTAATAATTGGTAACATACAGTCAAGTTAAATTTCCAGTAAAGCGGGAGGTAAAATCCAGCCAATGAGACTCACGTACTAATGTGTTTTTATGGGAAACCTACTGTTTGAAAACACATAAGCGACATCAAACTGTGATACACAAGATCTGTTGTCGGGGGTGTCAGGTTTGCTGGTGTCTGTGTTTGCAAGTCGTCGGGCTAACGTTACGGCTTCAGGACGCTTACTGTTAGAGAAATCAACGCGTGCATTTGAAATTAACTTGAGACGATCAGATCGGTGGCAGGTAGGAAGTGTTATAACTAAGTCTGTTGAAGTGTCTCATTCAAAAACCCCCTGCAAACGCGACAGTTGCCATTAGGTTGTACATTAACCGTGTGATCCGAATTTCTGTATTAACACTGAGTCCATCAACCTACATATAACGATCGGGATTTATTGGAAACTTCCCCTTTTCTCATCCCTTGTTTTCTGCTTCATCGGTGAGCTGTAAGACGCCTTGCAATCTATCTGCAGAGTCTCCTCCTGTGTATACCACGCTGACATTATTTTCCTATTGAAAAAATGTTGGCAGTTTCACGAGACCCTTGGTTTTGCCGTCTAGAAATTAAAAGCACACGAGTGAATGGCTGTTAAAACGCATTCAATGGCATTTGAGGGCAGTTGTCTGGATGAAAATGATGCTATTGTGTTTGATGATACACTTGTTTCTTTGCTGCGCGGTAATCAAAAGAGCTCTTCAAGCCTTTATGCAGTTGATCAGAACTCGGGCGGGCTCCGAGGAAGGGCTGAGAAGGGGTGTAGTGTACGTTTCATCGCAGGCATTGCCGCGAGCGGGATGCTGCTGTAGTGCCTCAAACAAAAACTAGAGACCCATGAATTTATGGTAAGAAAAAGAAGAAGCCTCGATCAACTCGGGCTTAAATGATGCAGTTGATTAACTGTTGCTTAGACAGAAACGGCTTGGTATGTGGAGGTTTTTCACCCTTAGTTCATGACAAATAACGTCGTTTTAATGGATTAAACAATACAATTATTTAGATGTATAACAAAAAAAGGGGGGTAACGTGCTCTAGGCATCATTGTAAAACTGCAGTAACAATGGAAACGGTAACCACACACGCTCCTTCTAGAAGTCAATTTAATGTTATTATTGTAGCACGTCAATACTGGGTAGTGTCAGATACCATCCCCCTGGGGGAAAGTGATTTCAGTCCCGAGTCAGTGAGTTCTTTCAATCCCCCGGTGTATTATTTTATTTGATTGTGTTTGTATTACTGTAGCACTTAGGAGCCCTAGTCATGAACCTCATTGTGCTAGGCGCTGTACAAAGACTGTAGAAAAGGAAGACTGGATTCTCTAAGAGCCAAAAGTCTAATCTGAATACGTCTTATGCTGGTGAAATTACAACTAATATTAAAGTGCATATCACTATATTAAGATTATATTAAAGGAGAACTTTCATATTGCAGCAATTTTGGGAAAATAGATCACTGACTCAAAAAGATACTGGCAAATATTTTTCTGAGTTCCTGGTGTTGGTTCACCTACTGCCTCACAGATGGAATTCTCTTTTTGCATGATCCTGCAGCAACAAAACTTGCTCTTATGGAAATGTGTGCAATTCATTTGTGATATCATCTTGGGTCAAATTCTGATCTCATTTACATGAATTCAGTCCCCACTGACAACACACTTTGGCCCTATCAGGATCCCATTGGAGGTGCAGTAGGGCTGCAAGAGACTTAAATACAAGGGACCAAATGCTGCCCTCTAAACTGTGTGGAGAACCCCACTGATATCAGTGCATATTTTAGGGCAAAACTTGCCCCAAATACTGTAGCTTTATTGGGCTCTAGTGCAGGAAAGCCCTTAAGCAGATGCTTTTCTGAATCAGGGTCGTAATTAGCAATGGAGGTAGGAACATCATGAAAAACATCTGAATGGTAAATGGATTTAAGTTTCCAGTTGGATGTATGAAAAAGCCTAGCTATGAGGCATAAACATACCAAAAGAAGGCAAGTTTTGATGGTGTAAGTTGGCACAGCTCCATTAACGTCAATTGCACTATGCTGATTTCCACCAGCTGATGATCTGGCCTTCTGAGTTTAGAATTCCACTGACTGCATCTTCAAACACATTACCCTCTAGAGGAACATGTCTGAACTTTACAGGTGTTTGAAATCCAAATTCAGACCTGAATTCAAATTTCACAAGTGGACCTTATCTTTATAAAGGGTAGAACCAAAACCCCACCCCACATCCAAGACATTTTTGTTGGTTCAAACTGCTAATCAGATCTTGGGCCCTTCCATAATTATAGTTCAGAATTGCAACTTGACCTTAGGTATTGCAACTTGCCAGCCCTCTGTCTTTGTTTATCTTGTCTAGATTGTAAGCTCTTTGAGGCAAGGCCTGTCTCTTCCTGTATGTTTGGCTGGCATCTAGCACAGTCTTGCCCCCAATCTTAGTTGCCCCCCTAGATATTACTATTACTAACTCATATAAACATTTATGAGAGTTTCATAACAATAGGAATATCTTGCCCCAAAAGTAAGTTTGTAAAATAATAAGCAATGCACAGAATTATTATATGAGGTCAGATCCAGCAAGAAGCGGAACATCTTCTGAGAGGCAGTACACATCCTTAGCTCCCATTGTGTCTATCCACTAAGCTATTTTTCAAAACATATATAATAAACAACTGGAAAAACAGAATAACAACATAACACAGGCAGTTTTGCATGCCCATTAATGTGTGTTAACTCAGGCAGTCATGAACTGAAGCATATATTATGACAAAAACAGAAAGGCACACATCTTGTAAATAGAAGAGAAGCTATTTGGATGTTTTTATAGTATGCTAGCACAACTTACACTGATGTTTACAAGTGGTTCACAGAAACAGGAGCTAAGTTTGATCAAATGATAGCGGATGTAAGACGCACTCTTTAAAATGGGTCTCTAGATGCAAGCTGGGGTGTTTGTTGTCATAACATCAACATTTTCAGTCTGTGATATATTTGAAAAGGACATGAAGCCTATTATAGTGTGATCACAGAGCTAAAGGAGATGAAGTGCTGATATGAATGAGGTTCCAAGTACAATGGATGAGCTCCAATGGAATTATGCAAATTGAAACCAGCTCAAGATCTGACCCAATAGATTTTATATTTGATATCTTTTAACTTAGATATTGCAGCCAATGTTATCCCCCTGCCCCTCATAAGAATGCTAGTGACAGTGAAAATAACAGGTAGATTGGGAAAGGTTGCTCAATTTTGGCATAAGCCTGCACCTTGCAAGAGTACTGCACCTTGGCATGCTCTTTAGATCAGCGATTCTCAACTAGGGGTATATATACCGCTGGGGGTATGCAGAGGTCTTCTAATGGGTACATCAACTAATCTAGATATTTGCCTAGTTTTACAACAGGCTACATAAAAAGCACTAGTGAGGTCAGTACAAACTAAAATTTCATACAATGACTTGTTCATCCTGCTCTATATACTATACACTGAAATGTATGTATGATTTTTATATTCCAAATGATTTATTTTATAATTATATTGTTAAAAATGAGAGCGTAAGTAATTTTACAGTAATACAGTGCTGTAGAACTTTTGTATTTTTGTGTCTGATTTTGTAAGCAAGTACCTTTTAAGTGAGGTGAAACTTGGGGGTACAAAAGAAAATCCGACTCCTGAAAGGGGTACAGTAGTCTGGAAAGATTGAGAGCCACTGCTTTAGATGATCCTTCCCTTTGAGTAGGGTTTGTATTTTCACACATACTTGCTACCGAGCAAATATGATCATATTTAACCCATATTTTCCCCTGAGATGGGTCTTTAATTATGTGTTGTAGGTCTTACAAATGTTTAAATACATGAAAGATTGTGACGATTATACCGTGATGGAGACCATAAAAGTACCTATGATATCCAGATAAATGACAAACCACCTCCTTCAATCTTTCAAATACAGAATTGGCTTCCTAAGTGCAAATAGCATTATCCAGAGATTAATTAGTTCCTGGGTGAAACACATGGGTCTCCACAGTTAATCCTTAAAAAGATTAGTCCATGAGACACCCTGGATACTATTTGGAATGTTCAAATATAGGAACAAGGCAAATATCAGTTATATCATATTCATAAGTTTCCTTTTTTCCCCTATGGCTACTATATGAAAAGCTTTAATATTATACTAATTCTGCCCATTATGGGCTCAGACATGCCATTTTCAAAGTTCTGAATCATAAAAGAATAATAATATCTACAAATGGAAAAGACGTAATAAGTTATCAAGTCCATCTTTTGGCTAGCTTCAATAAGCACAGACACAGTAAATGGTCTTAAAAAAACATGGATCTGAAAATATATGGACCAAATTTAAACCTGGTGTAACTACTAAAGTTAATAGGGTCTGACCCCATATATTTTGGGAGATGGTAGAATTTAAGTCTATCACAACATGCTAGAAGGTTGATTTGCCTTTCAATTGTTTAGTTTACTACAAAAAAGGAATATTTTCTTTATCATTACCAAGCTAGGGGCAGAATTTAGCTGTTATTCATAGCAAACGTTTTCGTCATCTCATATTACTGTGGCCCATGAGCATGGATTTTACATTCCATAGTTGTGCTAAATCCATACAGTCAAATCTCTAACACGCAATACAACACAGCTGAGTGACAAGAAGGCAATTCTAAAGCATTATATCCAATAAGACATATTACTTTCAGGTGAGTGCCGTATATCTCTTCATGGTTTTGTTGTGTCTGCATTAATTGATATACAATGATGTATGAGTAAGCTAAGTTTTCGTATGTTGTTTTTTTTAAATTCACTATTGATATTAGTGCTCACAAATTTAAAATGTAGTGGATTTCCAGGTAGACTAGGGAAAAAAAGACTAAGATACAAAATATTTTATTGTGCAGTGAGGGTGATAAGTCATTTTAAAGGGACGGCATCTGCCCATTCTTCAGATTTTAGCTTATGGGGAGGAGCTTTCCAAGCTACTCTTAGGCCTGGTCTACACTACGACTTTAATTCGGATTTAGCTGCGTTAATCCGAATTAACCCTTCACCCGTCCACACTACAGAGCCAGTTAATTCGAATTAAAGGGCACTTAAAATCGATTTCTGTACTCCACCTCGACGAGCGGAGTAGCGCCTAAATCAATTTTGTTAATTCGAATTAGGGTTAGTGTGGCCGCACACCACCGAATTACTGTGTTTAAATTAATGGGGTAGTGTGGCCGCACACCACCGAATTAATGTGGTTAAAAACCGAATTAATGTGCTTAGTGTGGCCGCGCACAATCAAATTTATACAACCTGTTTCCCAAATTCGAATTATCTAAATTCGGATTAATCCCGTAGTGTAGACATACCCTTAGAGCAATTTGATTAAAGAGACATTGTCAAGGTAAAGACTGAGTAAAATCTGAGTCAGGACCTCAGGATTTGGCCCCTTGTCTTTTCGCCTGAGAGCAATGGGGCTTGGGAATGCTCCTCCTCTTGTCCAGTTTTAAACCATTTTAAAGCCAATTTAAAATAATTTCATTTTGGAAAGTCTTTATTTTGGGCATTTCCTAGGATTTTCTATGGTGCACCTCCCCCCAGTATCAGAGCCCCACCTGTGTTTTAAATAACATATCCTCACAACATCCCTGCCAGGTAGAGAAGTCTGATTCCCATTTTTCCAATGGAGAACTGAGGCATAGGAAGATTAAGTGATTTATCCAAGATCACACAGGTGGTCTGTGGCAGCACTCAGATTTCCTGAGCTTATGTCCAGTGTCTCGACCAAAAGATTGTCCTCCCTCACAGGCTGATGTTTGTTTTGATGGTTTTGTAATGTGCCCACGGAAGGGCAGGTCTGGTGGAGGCCCCACTGAAAATCAGACTCAAAATGTCCTTGATCCATGACAGCTGAAGTAATTGTTGGGTGGGATAAACCCTTGCTGCAGTTCATAGATTTGAAAGCCAGAAAGGACCATGATGATCATCTAGTCTGGCCAGAGAACCTCACCCAGGAATTTCTGAATCAAGCCCATAATGTCTGTTTGGGCTCTAGCATGCCCCGTGCACAGAGCCACCGGAGCAGAAGGCTTACCATGTCTTTGTGCAATTCCCTTTAGTGTTCATGGGAGTCATGTGCTTAGTTCCCTTGCACCATGATAAGAATACAAGGGCCTCACAGTACCCACCTAATTCTGACTGGCAAAAGGAGGCTGTAAAATTAGGCGGGAAAAAGACTCAGCCTCTGAGCATTGGAAAGGGATATGTCTTTACCCTCTTGACAGCCCCTATCTAGAGAGGCAGCAGCTGACCTTTATATTTACCTCACAAGGAATTTAATTTGCTATTCTTGCACTCAGATAACGGATAGGGAAGGTGTTGAGGGTACATTTGTGAGCTTTCACAGCCATTACTGATAATTCTGCAGGAACTAATCATTTTACGGTTATTGATAATAGCAAAAGGATCCATCAAGTAAGTGTCCTGTGAAAGCATGAAAGCCATTTGTATTCAGGGCTTGCTTTTGTGTCTGCAGATATTTTACAATAAGGCAAATCTCGCTTCATGTTTGCAAACTCAGGGCCCAAACCATCAGACTTTTGTTGGGCCACACTCCCATAGATGCTAGCGTAAGGCATAAGTGCTGAATACTAATGTCAGTTACACTGATGTAAATCTGGAACAACACCACTGAAATCCATGGCATTACTCCAGTTTACACCGATGTAACTGAGTTCATAATCTGACCCATTGTAACAACTGCAGGGTGTGGGCTGATGTATCTAACAAAGGGAGCTGCTGAAGAAGAAATGTCAGCTGTAGAAGTGACCAAAGCATGCTCAACTTTTTTACCTAGCAAGGCCTGAGCATCAGCTATGATGTTCTCAATCTGAAGGTAAGAAGGGAGGTGCACTTTACAATACTTTGAGCAGATGCTAGACATTGATTTTGGGTCAATGTTTTAACATTAAAAGGCATCAGGTGCAACAAGTGGAAGCAGCATTTTTTTCTGAGCATGTGCAGCAAATTAAGGGGGAGGAAAGGTGGAATAATATGGGGAACTCTGGGCCTGAAATGACGAGCTAGATGAAAATCTGAAATTGTCTCCTCCCAGGCCTATCACAATCTTAAATTTCTGCCACAGGGAGGTAAGGATCCCTTAATAGTCTCCCTCCCCACCACACACACACACACTATTGTGGCTGGGGGCGGGGCAGGGCTGAGTAAGAGAGGAGCCTACACTTAGCTCATAGAGTTCCCACATTGCAAAAACAAATCAGCATGATTGTTCCTGGGCGAGCAAGATAAATGACTGTACACCATAAAACCATAGAGAAATTATACATTTTCTATCCCGTTAAAACATCTGGATGAAAAATAGTCATCACTTAAGGGTCATTGGCCGGTTTGTGCCACCAGTTACTTCTGTGACTTCCAATGATTTCAAATGGGGCAGAATTTGGCCCATTATCTTTTGGCAACGAGTTAAGTAATTGGTCCAATTTTCAAAGCTGGGTAACTTAACAGAGCTCTTAAATCTGGGAGTTTGGACAGTTACACACTCTGGCTCCCAGATTTTACAGAGTGTGGGTGCCTGCTTGGGTGCTCACATCCATCTCTGTAAATGGAGCTTCCCATCTGATCCCCAAATATATTTTAAAAATGTATGTCTTTAAGAACCAATGCCCCCATTCCAGCCTTTGCTGCCACACTCAAAGCCCTGTTCTCAGCACTGGGATAAATTAAAGACCCTTGCTAATGCATCACACTGGACTTCTGCCACTAGAGACAACTGTGATTAGCTTGGACAATCTCCCACCAACCCCCAAATAGGTAATGAGAAACTGTTCAGTAAGAAAACATCTGTGCCTTGGTCAAACTGATACACAGATCTACCTAAATTAGATTTGGAGATCCATAACTTATGCCTCCTTGCACACCCAATTTCCAGAAATAATTTGCTATCTCCCTATTGGGTCCTTTTCTGGTCTGGGGCAGGGACCGTATCTTTTTACATATGTGTTCAGGACCAAGCATGCTAGAAGTGCTCTGTTAGTTGGTAATAACAGTGGCATTTATTGTATTTATCTGTAAGACAGGTTGTCATATTACAAATGTGGGAATGACTATGCTATTGAGATGATATCATGCCTGTATGGGAGTAACTTTGCTAATACTCACAATAAACTTCTGAGCGTGGTGACCTCACATTTTCCAGAAGCTGAGCAGACTCATTCTGAGCTGGCTACTTGAGCTGTGTTTTCTCACCTACCAACATACCTCCTTAGAGTGCTTACCAAACATTGCAGATATCGTGAAAGAAAAATTATAGCAGATCAGATTGGCTTGTAAGGAAATTTTGGATGAGAATTTGAAGAGTTCCAAACTGTGACATTGCCCCAGAGGAGTGAAAGACCGAAAAAGATTCTGGAAACAACGTGAAATAAATGTGACATTTACACACACACACACAGAATGAGAGAGAGAGAGAGAGAGACATGCAAATAAAGATAGTACTGGCTGTACTGAAAAACTCACATCGATTTTGGTGGGGCCAAGATTTCACCCCGGGGTGTAATATGTGATATATATAATATAGTGCACACAGAAAGAGGGAGAGAGGCTGGGAAGTAAAGAAGTGAATATAGGTAAACACACACAGCACTGGTAATTCTTGTGATTTTTATTGTGAACCTTGGGAAATGTGGTGTTTTCCTTAAAGCCCCAGCCTCTGGAATCTTGTGATTATGTGAGAATCTCAGCTTTCATCTACAAAAACTGATAACTTTCTAGCCCTTGTGATTGTAGAGAAAAGCTTGAATACATCACCAGAGTGCACCCTCAAGGCTCAAAAGGCAAATAACCCCCTCCTCCCCCTAAATTTATTATCTTTTTAAAACCTTGTGATTTTTAAGCCAATCTCATGACTGGGACAGGGAGAGGCTGCATCATGATTTTTGAACACTTGGGGTTGGCAGTATTACAACTGTCATCTCCCTTCTTTTAAATGAGCAAATAGAGGAGGAAATATAAACACACTATCTTTTTTGAATGGCTAGGCAGTGAACTATATATAGCATCGCCTCTGTCCTACTTAACTTATGACTAATGCTAAACAATTAGAAATTCAGATGCCTGCATATTGAAAGGAGCAAACCTCTCTCATGCACTATTTGTTGTTTATTAAAAAATAGAAGGATCAAAGTCTCTCTGTGCTCAGACTAGCGTGCACTCAGCAACAGGTGCATGTTGCTGAAAGTGGAGTCTCAGGAGACTAATTGCAAAGGACCATGAACAAGGCATTTCTGGAAAAAGATTGTTGTCTTCATGATGCTCCCACTCATGCCACAGATTGTAACCTCTTTAGGAGACAGGCTGGCTTTTTGTTCCGTGTTTGTACAATGGAGTCCCAGTTCATGACTGGAGCTACTAGGTGCTACTACAGTACAAATAAATAATAATTAATAATAAATACATAAACTGAGTAGCAAGAAGGTAACTGGCGGCTGCCTTACCTTATGGTCTCTGATGTAGAGGATCATCAGACATCTATTTAAGCCAGTTGCCTATGTAAAAGTCAATACTTTTTGAAACATCGAATTTTTATGTAAAGAAAACAAAGCTAGCACAACTTGAAGATCCCCTCTGCAGGATTTTTTTTAATGAGAACCTTTGACAGCTGAAGTATTGGTGTAGGTTATAATATGAAGAAAATAAATGAAAGGATACCAGAGACATAGTACAATATAGAAAAACAAAAGAACAACAGATAAACGGAAAGAAACGATCAATATCCATTACTTAATCCCCCCAAACATCTCAAAGTATTTCCATTTTCACTGAGCTTATTGTGGGGCTTTACTGTGTGCCTAAGCTATTTTATGTAACCATCAATATGGTGCTGCTGTCAAAGCATTTAAAACTCAATAACAAATAATTTGTGGGCCCAATCCTGAAGTCAATGGCAAAACTCTAGGGTATGTGAAGTGCTTCACTAAGTAACATAGCAGAAAACAGTATTTTTGCCATTCATTACCCTAATATCAAACAGAAAGTGACTAAGTGTATTCACCAGCTATAGTGATTCTGCTCAGATGTTACACAGTTCTACATGACATTTCTCCTCCCTGGCATATCCTGTCTCTTGCATCAGTGATGACAGTTCGGGCCCTTCTGGCTTCTCCTCTGCTATTTTCAGCAGATCTAGTATCTTTACAAACTTTCTTCCTGTTCCAATCCTCTCCCCCCCCCCACCCCCCACGCACACACATACACATTTAACATTTCTGCTGTGCCTTTCTCCTGCCGCTGCGGGGAGCCCCAGGCCCTTTAAATCACCAGCCAGTCTGGTCCAGCATGGCGTACTGGCTCTTGCCGGTACGTGGTACCGGGCTGTACCGGCTTACTTTCACCTCTGATAGAAGGATAATTTTACCCACCCATGAAATGTACCCACAGCAGATGCTGAAGGGCCCAATCCTGCAAAGTGCTGAGCATCCCCAGAAAGGTGCTGACAATCCCTGGAAACGTGCTGCTGACTACCCTCAATTTCCACAGAGGTCAAAGAGAGTCAGCATGTCCTGCATCCCCCAGCATCAAGCCCTGTACAATGGGTAAAAGTCTAGATGGGGAAATGAAGATGAATACTGTATCCAATTGAAACTGCTGGGGGATTGAGATGACAACTGAGCTAGAATTTGGCCAGAACCCCAGGGTTAATGTCAAGAGCACAGAGACGTCCCATACGCTGAGGTATCTGAATCAGCCTGCCTCCTCTGGATGAGGGTTTTGCTGAGATAGGGTGGAGCTTTGGACTGAGCTTGTGAGGTGATGGGTACATCTCAGAAAGTGCCAAGCACCTTCAGCTCCCATCACGGATTGGCTGCGCTCAGCACCTCCCAGAATCAGGCCTTTGTCCCTAGACAGGAGGGTTTGGAAGCTGAGAAAGTGGCCAAGGTTTTTTCCTTTAAAAAAGTACATTGAAAGCATCATTGATTTCCCATCTTTTAAAAGAGACTAATTTGGATTCCTACTTGAGATGATAGTGTCTCTTTAGGCAGGTGCATTTCTGGGCTGACAAAAGTTGGCAGTGTCCATTTAAGACTTTTGCAGCTCTTGTTAGCTAAGGATGAGTTTTTTTCAACATATTCCTGTGTGGAAAAAAAACATTATAGGGAAAGGTTAGATTTTAGAGCTGCCAGATTTAAAGTATTTACTGCAAGCAGCAATAACCCTTGGGTTTTGCAATAAAAAACCAAAGTGAAATGCTAGCAATTAGACTCCCTGAGGTTGTCCCTTCTTATTGGTGCTCACAAAGTGTCATGTGATCAGGGCAAATGTAAAGAGCTATTAGCTCAGCTAGATAGCTCATGCTATCCTTCCACCAGTTGCTGTCTTCAGGACATCTGCTTAGCAAATCCTGCACAATGTGTGAATTGTTTATAGGAACCTGGAAACTTGTCTTCAGTGAAAACCTAGCTGACTACATGAAAGCTCTTGTGTTTGCAACTAGAAAGGTCTCTCCCTCTTTAGAGAGAAGATGAGTTTGGTCTTCTGTTCCTGGGGTTTATTCAGTGAGCACATCCTGCTCCCAAGGCATTCTTCTCTGTAGCAATGCTCCTTGGGAAGGAAGAGGTGAAATTTTATTCTATTTTTAAATGGAGTGGGAATGCTTGTCCTAGCATCTGAGCCCAAATACTTAACTCTGCTAACTAAACTTGGCCTGGACATAATCTAAAAAGCAAGCTTTGAACATCCCAACATTTAGGGGGTGTCTGACATCCAAATTAGGGTTACCATATGTCCGGGTTTCCCCGGACATGTCCGGCTTTTGGGTCTTTAAATAGCCGTCCAGGGGGAATTTGTAAAAAGCTAAAAATGTCCGGGATTTCCCCCGGACAGCTATTTAAAGACCCAAAAGTGCTGACAGGGCAGCCGCGCTGGGGGAATCGCGGCAAGCTGGCGCCGCCGGCGCCACTCACCTTTCCTCCCTGGGCCCTGGGGCAGCGCGCAGCTGAGAGCTCCCGGCGCGGCGGCGCCAGCCCACGGGGCCCCCCACCTGGCCGGCAGGAGCCTGCAGAGAGCAGCCCTCCCCCTGCCCCGGCACACAGAGAGGCAGGGAGGTCTCACTCCCCTGCGTGCTGCAGCGGGGCGGGGCCTGTAGACTCCGGCAGCAGGCAGCGGTCGCCGGGCAGAGAGCTCCCCCCGCCCCTGCCCCCCTCCCCTCCACCTGACCCAACCCTAGGAAGGGGCCAGAGGGACTGGGAGGGACCTGCCTGCTGGATGCAAACCAACATGTGTTTTGTGCCCTCCTGTGGTGGATTTTTAGAGGATAACTGTACAGCTACCAGCTAAGGGAGTTATAGCTTGAACTCAAGTAGTAGAAGCTCATGCTTTTAAGTCTCGATGGCTCGGGTTCAATCTTTGGTGACTAGTTATGATGGAGGTTGCTACACTTATAATCCCTTTAATCAGAGGTTCTGAATATGCTTTGTTGTAGGCAGAACTAGCCTATAGTTAAGCAACCGAAAATTTAGAATGGGAAGTGTTGAAATGTTGGGAAGCCTTATAATTTTGCCAATCTGGAACGAACATCCCATCTGAGAGATGGGGGCGGGGAGAGAGGAGAGTGAGACAGGACCAGGAAACTGGGACAAGGAATCCAGAGCGGTAGTGGGGGGCAGTTGAAATCAGATCAGGAGCTGGGGCGGGTTAGACAGCAATAGGATAGACATAGACTGGAGGGGACGGGGAAGAAGGGTCTTTGACTACTAGAGACCACTCCGTTCTCTGAACATTTGATTCGCGGGAAGCAGGGGAGGGGGAAGAGTAGGGGGCGGAGCGTTCAGGGGAGGGGGCGGAGTCGGGGCAGGGACTTTGGGGAAGGGGCGGAGTTGGGGCAGGGAAGGGGCGGAGTTGGGGCGGGGCCGGGGCGGAGTTGGGGCGGAGCCAGGGCCCCTTGGAGTGTCCTCTTTTTCCAGGACTGCAATATGGTAACCCTAATCCAAATTGTCTGACTGGGGGCACGTGTTCCATTAAACTAGTGCCTTCAAAGATGCAAAGGGCTTGATAAACACCATTCTGATTATCAAGGAGGAGGAATCTGGCTGAATTGAGAAGAGAATAATAGAGTCAGAAGGGACTGAAAGGGTCATCTATGCTAACCCTCTGCAAGCGTTGAAGTTGGATCACAGGGTTGACTGTTACACTATAGGACCAGCTGCTGCCCAGCAGGGGTTTCCTAGCTTGTAGCTCTAGTGAAAGCTAAAGTCTATCACTTGTAAAGTACCAGGCCAAGAAGTTGATACCAGCGGGCAAACCAACATCTGTAATGCTTATTGGCTTCGTCTGGTGTATAAGTGTGGAAAAGCAGCCAAGGAGCTGTGAGATGCAGCTGTGGGGCAGGCCTTCACTTCCTCTCAGAAGCTGTGACCCCAGGTCCTGAAAGCCAAAGGTGCTATTTGTAACCAAGCAGGACAACCTGCCTGTATTCAGACTTCTAGCTACAAGTCTTAGAAGAAGCTGACCTACAGATTTCTTCTTTAGCGTGGCATGGAACTTGCCAAGATGGCATTCAGCCCATTCTGTACTCAGCCCAGCAATTCGCTCAGTGTATACAGTGCAGAGCATCAGGCCTCTGGTTTCTGCCAGCAAACAAAATTTGAGTGCCTTGTCTTTGATTTGCAGGAGGGGATTTAGTCACTATGGTATGTGTACACTGCAATTAGACGCCAACGGCTGGCCCATGTCAGCTGACGCGGGCTGGGGCTGTGGGGCTGTTTAAATGCAGTGTAGCCTTCCGGGCTCGGGCTGGAGTCCAGGCTCTAAGACCCTGCGAGGTGGGGAAGTCTGCAATTAAACAGCCCCGAAGCCTGAGTCCCATGAGTCCAAGTCAGCTGGCAAGGCCAGCCAAGGATTTTTAATTGCAGCGTAGACATCCCCTTCGTGACCTAACCAAACCCAGCCTGATCATCAGCACTTATGAGGCTGTAATAACTATGAAAACAGAGAGCAGCTTCAAAAGTACCAAAATATCATTTAAACTTGGTGAGGCGCTTAGCAGAGGACAAGAAAACTGAAGTGAGGCCTAATGCTTTCCTGCAGAGCCAGTCTACTAACATGGGGGATGGGGGAAGTTCTTTTCCTACTTTATCCACCACCCCCTTCCATGTCATAGGTCTACAAACATGTGCCATATGGATTTAACCTGGAAACAGATATCTGCTGACACTTAAGACACTTGGATATATATAGCTAGTTACACTGAACTTGGCGACTTTTGTACATGGTAAGGCTACTCGTGCATAGACATTTGCAGGATTGGGCCTCGTAGTGAGGCAGAGTGGCCTCCTTCTGAGCCTGACAGTGAGGGAGCACTACACTCCCTCTGGTGGGTGGAGCCAAACCAGCCCCACCCCTGCCAGAAGTGCAGGGCAGGGTGGGACAAGAAGTATAAAGAGAGGGCCCCACAACTCAGTTGGGAATGAGTCAAGGAAGAAGGTAGACATCTCAAGCTCTCTGCAGGACTCTGAACCAGGCCCCACCACTGGAAGGGACCCAGGCCAGAGAGAAGTTAGTAGGACTACCATTGGCTCACTGATGACATGTGCCCAATGGAGCTGTGCCAATGGCCTGTGGTAGAAAGTAGCCCTGCGGAACCAGACATTAGTCCAGTTATGATGCCAGAGAGCAAGTCAGCAGGTTTTGGTGACTTCCCCACTGACCGAGTGGTGGAACCACCTGTCACTGTTAGGGCCCTGGGCTAGGACCCGGTAGAGTAGGGTAGGCCCAGATCCCTCAATCACCTGCCATCAACCCCAGCCCTGGGGTGGTGACCTACTCACCCTAAGCCAGAAGGCCTGTGCCAAGCTTGTGGCCTACCCTAGCCAGGAGGCTGTGGGCCCCTAGAATGTGTTTGCTGTCTGCTTCAGCCTGAAGCTAAAGACTGCTCCCGGTTCTTCCCCGCCCAGAGGGCCAGAGCTATAGACTGTGAATTGCTGTCTGCCCCTGCCAAGAGGCTTGGACTATGCATTGCTTGGCCCTGCCCAGAGGTCCAGAGCCTCTAGGCTGTTGATTGGCTAAAATACATGGAGTCATCTTTCCAAGTAGTGTAATGTGATTGTGGTCATTAAACTCTTCCACCTATGGAATATAGCTGGTGTGGTTACATTGGACCAGATCTTTCTCCTTCCCCCGTGCACATGTGCACATGCAAATGAACCTTCCTGGGTTTTGCCAAAGAAATCTCTAATGCTCCTCCAGTGCCCTTGAGGAGTCTGAATTGAGATCTTCTGTATTCTGTATTCACAATATAGTGAGGTACCACTAATGCCATTTTGGTAGAAAGTGTCTAGAAGCTGTCACTCAGTAAGACAACTGTATAGATTTTATACACCCTAAAAGATATGATGCCTCTCAAGTTCTCAGAGCACAAACTGGTCTAAAATACTGGGCTCTTTCTCTGAGTCCTTTGAACTACACCTACATTGATTTTCTTTGTTGTGGCTTCTTTGCCAACTAAATGCTTCACTTACTACCTGTAAGAGTAGCTGCTGCTTCAACGGTACCTTCCAGTCAAGGATCTAAAAACTGTTAGCAAATGAACTAACACTACTGTGCAAAAACCACAACTGTCAGTGAGTATTCACTCATTTGGTTCAGCTGTGCTCAGATTCATATTTAATATGCTAACACTTGAGCAAGAGGCTCTAATTGGACATGCTTTCATGGAACATAAATCTTAAGCTTGCATGATTGACTACTTGAAGATTCCAATCCACTTAAACCCACTGCATTGCGTTATCTTTCATGAGACGGAGCAGTAAGAGATACACCAGAAGGCCACTTCTCCCAAAACTCTCCGGAACCATGCCACACCAAAGGTTAAAACAAGGCAGCTGGGCTCTGCCTGTGCATGCCCTTTCCAATAAACACTCTGACCTGTGCTGTGTGAGATGATGAGAAAATTGGACTTAGATTGAAGGGCAAGTTGTAGAATTTATCAGGAACCTGGTTCTTCTAGGAAAATGTCTTTGTGGCTGTTGGCTTTTTTGGGAAGACTTAATTCTCTCAGCCCTTGTAGACAGTGACCCCTTGCTTAGCTAATCGCAACAGAGGCATAAGACTAGTCAAAGCTACCCATCAAGCTCAGACTTCAAGTTCAAATACTTGCAGTGCCAGTTTTAAGTGTGAGAGTGTTTAAAAAAACCCTTCATAACTCTTGCTGAGGAAACCCTTACCTCTTCATGAACAGGGGCCGGCTGTGCATGATTTGTTTAGCTTGACTCATCCTAAATCTACAAATGGGGCAAGGGAGTGCAGAGCTAGTGCTAGAATTCTGAGGTTCTGTATCTTGACCATATTTTCTCCATTTGTTTTGAGCTGGGGGAAAATGATGCAAAACAGGACTATGCTAATTATACAAGGACTGTTTTTTAATTATTATAGGTTGGGACGCTTTTTTCTATCTTTAAACAAAGTAGTGTGGCTATTTTACCTAAACCCCATGTTGTAAGGAAGAGTGTAATCTGTATTGTGTTCTGAAAAGTAGCCAATCAAATGTTTTATTGCAGCAGGAACATATTCTTCTTCTTCGAGTGATTGTTCACGTCCATTACACATTAGGTGTGCGCGCGTCGCGTGCACGGACGTCGGAAACTTTTTCCCTGCAGGGGTCCCCCCCCCGCCAGAGCGGCGCCCCGCTCTAGCGTATATATATACCTGCGGGCCCGACCCTCCCTCAGTTCCTTCTTACCGTCCGTGACGGCGTTGAACAACTCTTATCTCTCGCCTGAGAGTGTCCCTTAGCGTTAATAGTATCAGTGTTAATGTTAGCAGTTATCAGTTCTTTAGTAGATAGTTAAGCTCCTTTGTTTTAGGTGTTTGGTCAAATCCCAACACCGGCCCTGGGCGGCGGGGCATGCCGCACGCCCAAGGCTTCAAGGCTTGTGCCACGTGCCGCAAGCCTATGCCGATTAGCGATCCCCACGACTCGTGTCTCCGTTGCCTGGGGGAATCGCACCAGAAAGAGCGCTGCAAGATCTGTAAGGCCTTCAAGCCCAGGACTAAAAAAGAGAGAGACTTTCGGCTTAAGCAGCTACTCATGGAGGCTGCATTATAGCCCTCCACTTTGATGCATCCGGCCGCGGCACCGTCAGCCTCGGTGAGGAGTGCCCCGGCATCGGTTCGTGATCCTGCACCGGTGGGGCACCCTAAGCCTACGACACCGAAACAACAGGACTGCCCCCGGCACCGGTCGTCTTCGCCAACAAAATCGAAGGGCCAACCCAAGGCCCGAGGACGCTCCCCACATAAAAACGTAGCGCCTGTGAAGACCTCGAGTGCGCCCAAGGGCATTGCTGTTCCAGGACAGATCCCGGTGCCAGTGGCTCCGGCGCCGAAAGGCCCGTCGAGCCCCAGGATAAGCGCATCGAGTGAGGAGGAAGGGCTGGAGGAGCTTTTGGAACAGCCCTCCAAGCCAGACACGTTTGAGGCAGCAAAGGACCTCATCGAATTGTCCGCGGAGAGCCCCCTCCAGGCCAAAGACAAGCATCCGGAGCCGACACCAAGACTGCCATCCAGAGGCAAGCCGGCAATGGTGTGCCCATCAGGGTCACCATCTCGGCACCATTCACGGCGCCGATCCCGGTCGAGCTCTGCCTCGGTGGACTCCTGGCTACCCTCGGCGCAGAGAGCCTCACAGGCATCTGGCCCTAGCAAGCGCCCGGCACCAGTCCAGCGTTCCCCCGCTCCTTTTTCGAACAGGCACCGGGACGTGTCAGTCACGCGATCCCTGAGACCGACCACTAGCAGTCGTTCCCGGTCCCGAGGGCACTGGTACCGGTCCCGGTCCAGGTCGACAAGGCACCACTCCCAATCCCGGTCCTGGTCACAGAAGCACCACTCTCCGACCCCAGACCGGCACCGTTCCACGGCACCACTGTGGCCCTCAAGGTCACCGTCCGTGGTTTCTGAGGCAGACTCGGGCCATTCCAGCAGATATACCCACAGGGCACCAGCCAGCAGGGAACACCAAGCTGCTTGGCACCCACAGTGGGGCCCGCCAGGACAGTGGCCATTCTGGACTCCGTGGGCCTACCACCAGCACCAAGGCCCCCCGTCCAGGGCCTCGAGATCTGGCCCCTCAGGACACCAGTCCCGCTCCCCGCAGGGGCGCCCCTCCTCTCACAAGGAGGCCACGGTCTCCAGACCACGGGAGCAAGAGACATCCGACACAGCTCCGAGCCCGGTACCGTCTCAGGCCCGCTCAACTGGACAGACTCCAGAGGAGCTCCCAGCCGGTGAGGAGTTGCAGGAAGGGTTAGAGGAGAAAGCACAGAAGGCCTTAACTTCTTCCTCCTCGCCAGATGAAGCCGTGGCGGGCACGACAGTATCAGGCCCTCCCCCAATTGACCATCGGGCGCACCAGGAACTACTCCGCCGAGTAGCCCTCAATTTGGGGTTATAGGCGGAAGAGATGGTAGAGCAGGAGGATCCCATGGTGGACATCCTAAGCCCTGAAGGCCCCTCCAGAATCGCGCTTCAGCTCATAAAAACGGTACAGTCTAATTATAAGACAGTATGGCAAACACCGGCCTCCAGTGCACCAACTGCAAAGGGCGTAGAGAGGAAGTACTTCGCCCCCTCCAAAGGGTTCGACTTCCTCTTTTGTCACCTGACACCCTGTTTGCTGGTCGTATCTGCGGTCAACGAACGAGAGCGACATGGCCCGCAAGCCCCGGCCCCCAAGGCCAAGGAGGCAAAGCGCTTGGACTTGTTTGGTAGAAAGGTCTACTCGTCCGGGGGCCTCCAGTTAAGATTCGCTAATCAGCAAGCGATTCTGAAGAGGCACAATTTCAATTCTTGGGCATCAGTCTCCAAGTTTAAGGACTCCTTTCCCCAGGGTTCACAACCCGAGTTCGCAGCCATAGTGGATGAAGGGAAGGCAGTAGCCAAAACCTCTCTGCAGGCCTCCCTTGACTCTGCGGACGCAGCTGCCAGGACAATCGCATCAGGAGTGGTGATGAGGCGCTCGGCATGGTTACAGGCTTCTGGCCTTCCCCCAGAGGTGCAAAACACCTTACAAGACCTCCCGTTCGAAGGGTCAGGCTTGTTCTCAGACCAAACGGATGCCAGGCTACATAGCCTCAAAGACTCCCGAGCAACCCTCAAGTCGTTGGGAATGCACACCCCAGCGACACAGAGGAAGCCTTTTAAGCCCCAACTGCCGCAGCAGAGACAGTACCACCCTCGCCCCAGGCAGGAACCGTACCGCAGAAGGGGCAGGGACAACAGGCGTAGGCGAAACAACACGCCTAACCAAGGCCAAGGCCAAGGCAAGCCGCAGCCTGGCAACAAGCACGGATTTTGAAGTTGCGATCGAGGACAGCGTACTGACCCTCATACCGGATCCTCCCCTATGTTTCAGGGACCGTTTGTTCCATTTCTACCGTGCTTGGTCCCTTATAACATCGGACCGTTGGGTTCTTCGCAAGGTGGAGGTGGGATACACTCTTCAGTTCTCCTCGCCCCCTCCCTCCCACCCCCCATCCCCGTCCCTCTTCAGGGACCCCTCTCACGAGCAACTCCTTATACAGGAGGTGCAGGCCCACCTCAGAGCAGGGGCGGTGGAAGAGGTGCCTCCAGACCTAAGAGGGAAAGGGTTCTACTCCAGATATTTCCTTATTCCCAAAGCAAAAGGGGTTCTCCGCCCTATTTTGGACCTTCACAAACTAAACAAATTTTTAGTGAAGGCCCGCTTTCACATGGTCTCCCTTGGTGCTATTATCCCATCCCTGGATCCGGGGGATTGGTATGCTGCCCTCGATATGAAAGATGCGTACTTTCACATCACCATCTGCCCTGCTCACCGGCGGTTCCTGCATTTCATCATCAACCAACACCATTTCCAATTTACGGTCTTGCCCTTCGGCCTAGCAACGGCCCCTCGAGTGTTCACGAAATGCATGTCTGTGGTGGCAGCCTTTCTTCGAAAAAGAAAGATGCGGGTATACCCGTACTTGGACGACTGGCTCCTCGCGGGCAGGTCAGAGGACGAGGTCCGCTCCCACATGGCACTGGCGTTACAGGTGTTCCACAAGCTCGGTCTACTGGTCAATGTGCCCAAGTCCTCACTGATCCCCAAGCAGAGACTGGACTTCATAGGGGCAGTCCTGGACTCGGTGAAGGCACGAGCAAGTCTTCCAGTTCCCAGGTTCCTGGCCATTCAAAGTGCCGTAACCTCCATTCAACAATTTCCCACGACCACTGCCAGATGCTGTATGCAACTCCTGGGACACATGGCGGCTTGCACACACGTAGTCAGACATGCCTGCCTGAGACTCAGACCGTTACAGCTGTGGCTAGCCCAAACGTATCGCACCAGCAGAGACCCCTTGGACCTTGTAGTGACAATCCCAGCTCAGGTGTCGAACTCCCTCCGCTGGTGGCTCGATCGACAGCAAGTTTGCGAAGGGGTCTCTTTCACTGCACCGCAGCCCACCCTGACGCTAGTAACAGATGCATCAGACCTGGGCTGGGGGGCACACTTAGGGGACCTACGGACCCAGGGCTTATGGTCCAGGGAGGAAAAGTTGCTCCACATCAATGTGAAGGAGTTAAGGGCAGTTCGCCTCACCTGCCAGACCTTTCACGCTACCATAGAAGGCCACAGCGTGTCAGTTCTGATGGACAACACTACCGCCATGTTCTACATAAACAAGCAGGGCGGGTCCCGATCCTCTCCCGTCTGTCACGAGGCGCTCCTCCTATGGGACTTCTGTATAGCCCACTCAGTCCAATTGGTAGCAGCATATCTTCCGAGGGTCCAAAACGGGTTAGCAGACCGCCTCAGCAGGTCTTACCACATGCACGAATGGACGCTGAGAAAGGACGTTCTGCATTCAATTTTCCAGAGGTGGGGTTTTCCCCAGGTGGATCTCTTCGCCACCAAGGACAACAGCCAATGCCCTTGGTTTTGTTCATTCCAGAACCTCAGCCCAGGCTCATTGGCAGATGCCTTCGCGATTCAGTGGAGCGGGAGACTGAGGTACGCCTTCCCACCATTCCCGCTCATCCACAGGGTCCTGCTCAAGACCCGCAGGGACAAAGCGACAGTCATCCTCATCGCACCGGCGTGGCCACGCCAGCATTGGTTCACGACCCTGCTGGAACTGTCATCAACTGCCCCGATTGCCCTACCCCTGCACCGAGACCTCATCACGCAGGACCGGGGTTGCCTACTCCACCCAAACCTACCGTTGCTACATCTCACAGCATGGAATCTCTCTGGCTAAATGCTATGGAGAATAGGTGCTCCCACCAGGTCCAACAAATTCTCCTTGGTAGTAGGAAGCCCTCCACAAGAGCGACCTACCTTGCCAAATGGAAGAGGTTCTCCAACTGGTGCGAGCCTAATCACATACAGCCTCTGCAGGCCTCCATCCCATCAATACTGGACTACTTGCTGCACCTCAAGCATCAAGGGCTCGCCCCCTCCTCAATTAAAGTGCATCTGGCCGCCATATCGGCATTCCACCCGGGAGAGTTGGGTTTTTCGGTATTTTCCAACCCCACAGTAGTCCAATTCCTCAAGGGGCTGGAAAGGGTGTTTCCCTACTCACGCCCGCCGGTCCCTACATGGAACCTTAACCTGGTCCTAACTAAACTCATGGGACCACCCTTTGAACCCCTAGTCTCTTGCTCTCTCATGCACCTCTCATGGAAGGTAGCGTTTCTAGTGGCCATTACATCGGCTAGGAGGGTAACGGAGTTGAGAGCCCTCACTTTGGAACCCCCTTATACAGTTTTTTATAAGGACAAGGTACAGCTGAGACCGCACCCCAAATTCCTCCCTAAAGTGGTCTCACAATTTCATATGGGGCAGGACGTTTGTTTACCGGTGTTCTTCCCCAAATCCCATATGGACCCAAGCCACCGCAGCCTGCATACCCTCGATGTCCGTAGAGCCTTGGCATTCTATCTGGAACGGACCAGGCCATTTCGCAAGTCGTCACAACTGTTCATTGCCATTGCGAAGAGAATGAAAGGCCGGCCTATCTCGGCTCAACGATTATCATCATGGATTGTGCTTTGCATCCGCACATGCTATGAGCTCGCCAAAGTACCAGCCCCGGCAATCAGGGCTCACTCGACTAGGGCCCAAGCATCCTCGGCGGCTTTCCTGGCACAGGTTCCACTCCAGGAAATCTGTAAAGCGGCCACCTAGTCGTCGGTGCATACAGTCACAGCCCATTACCCAGTCTATCATCAGACCAGAGAGGACGCGGTGGTCAGCAGGGCTGTGCTTCAATCAATTGTTACTTGACTCCTACCCTCCTCCAATGGTAAGCTTGTGAGTCACCTAATGTGTAATGGACGTGAACAATCACTAGAAGAAGAAAAAATGGTTACCTACCTTTGGTAACTGTTGTTCTTCGAGATGTGTTGTTCACGTCCATTACACTTCCCACCCTCCTTCCCCTCTGTCGGAGTCACCGGCAAGAAGGAACCGAGGGAGAGTCGGGCCCGCAGGTATATATATACGCTAGAGTGGGGCGCCGCTCTGGCGGGGGGGGGGGAACCCCTGCAGGCCCGATGGGAGCCGCTGAGGGAAAAAGTTTCCGACGTCCGTGCACGTGACGCGCGCAAACCTAATGTGTAATGGACGTGAACAACACATCTCGAAGAACAACAGTTACGAAAGGTAGGTAACCGTTTTTTCTTGCTAGAGCACACCTTCCAACATTTTTGAAACACTTTACTCAGCTGCAGGCAGAACTACTTGCCTCTCCTAACTATATAATCAAAACAGCTACATAATACACAAATATTCATGAGTTAATCTTGCTGCATTGTTCCTAAATTGAACACTAGAGCAACACACTCCAAAAAATGCCTGAATCATATCATGCTTAGAACCAGACCTCCATCACTACCAGACTTTTGGCTAGGAGGCTATTTTTATTAGCTGCTGTGCCAGCTACATTTCTAAATCTACTAGATGCTGAATACCAGTTAACTGTAGGCCAGAATGGAAGTAAAGGAATTGCTTTGCTTACTCCTTGTTTCTGATTGGCTAGAGTCTTTGGGAAGCAGGTGGAGATAGCACTACAAGGTAAACAATAGTAGGGTTATTGTCAGAGGAAGCTGATATAATACCCTGAATCTGCCTTAGCCCTGCTCCTGTGGAGTCCATTGGAAATGGGCAATCTAGCTACTTAGAGCTGCTTCCAGTCCTGTAGCTGCTACCCAGAAGACGGCTCCACTTCCAATGGAAGTGTAAGGGAACTCTAGCAACCATGAGCAGGGAAGCTATTTCTCTGCTGAGAGAGCAAACAAGGCGAGCATTGGGAGTGGCCTTGTGACATGGAAGTGGGTTGTAACCCACGAAAGCTTATGCTCTAATAAATTTGTTAGTCTCTAAGGTGCCACAAGTACTCCTGTTCTTTTTGCGGATACAGACTAACACGGCTGCTACTCTGAAACTTGTGACATGGATTTATCGAAAGCAAACTGGGCAGAGACCACACCCTCTGCTTACAGAGGAAGATGAACAACCATCAGCTGAGAACTTTAGGTTACTCGTTACCTGTACCAGCTATCTGCTGATGGTTTTAAAGAAGAACCTGGAAGGAAAGATCGCCTTTGTGTGTGAAGTCTCCATCACCAGCTTTGTTTATTCTACAAAAACAGCCCTCTAAAGACTTTTACTCAAGAACTGAGAGCAAGCTAATAGGGCATAACATCATGATTACTGGTCAGGGAATTGTCGGAAGAACTCTTGAACAATCAGGTAATAATGCACTCCAAATGAAATGTTCATAAGTGGCTGATGAATGAGCCTATTTTTACTTTCCCACATACAATAGCAGGTTTTATTGTAGTAAGCAGACAAAATGCTAGGGTATTACTGAGTTTAAACTAAGAAATATGCTGTATTGTGTCATATTTTTATCTATAGTGTGACATAGTCAGGCTGCACGGCTGCAAGAGAGTGGTCCCATTGGGTTCTGGAAACTGGATGGGCGCATTAACTCTAGAATGATAAAGGCCCTTTCTCCTATAAGCTGAGGGGTTACCTCAGGTCAATTAGGGACTCCTGAATCCCATTAAGGACTGCCTGAGACCTTTAAAAGCCCATCCTGTGGTGAGAGAGGGAGAAGAGATACAAGCTGCTGCAGGGCTAGTAGCAGCAGGGAGACAGGTTTCTCCAGGGTCAGAGGCAGCTCTTCTCCCTACAGGGGGAAGCAACCAAAACTGAGTGCCCGCTTTGGGGTAGGACTGACACCGTGAGGCCAACAGCAGGACAACACCACTCCTGCAAGGGGGCAGGGAAAGGTATCCCCCTTTTCTTGTGTTTGTAAATTGGTTTCTTTTTGTTTGCTGGAGGAGCACTCCTTGGGCCTGCCCAGAGGCCTACCTTGAAAATACTGATCAGAGAATACGGGGGGAGAAGACAAATGGTCTCCAGCGTGGGGCTGATTTACCTCGCCACTGCCAGAGGGGAAAGTGCAAAGTGCCGGGAGAGAGAGGAGGTGCCTTGCCACAGTAGTAAAACATTTCACTTGCAATCATTCATCTAGCAACATACATGGGAGTCTTATAATGGTAAACAGAGCACCTCACCCTCCCTGATTGAACTAACCTCGTTATCTCCATACTGATTTATACCTGCCTCTGGAAATTTCCATTACTTGCGTCTGACGCAGTGGGCATTCACCCACGAAAGCTTATGCTCCAATACTTCTGTTAGTCCTAAAGGTGCCGCAGGACCCTCTGTTGCTTTTTATAATGGTAAGATTCTTTAGCACAGTTCATCATGTCCAGTAAAGACTGAAATAAAGCCACAACACCTTTCAGATCAGCACTGAACAGCCATCTTGCAGCAGAGTCTTTTGATCACTTAGGGCCCATCCCTCTGCCACAAAACATACAAGGAAAATCAAATCATGCACTTATAAGGAATCTTTTTCTTAAAACCATGTATTTCAGTGGCCTGAGGCCTAATTTCTAAATCTGCTCTGGTACTGGACCAGATTGTGAGAGCCTTGCCCGGTTTTTAGCTTACTCAGGTGAAATCTCATTGGCTTCAGTGGAGCTTTGCCTTTGTAAAAAGCTGGGGCTTGTCTAAATGAACACTTAATTCACGCAAGTTGGGCTTGTAAATCTACCCCACACTGGCCTGCTGTGCACTAAGTTTCTGGGTGGACCCTCCTGCCACACATTAAAAGCCCCCTAGTGTGCTTCAATAATTTGGACTAAATTAAAGTGCACTAGGGAACTTTTAGTGCATGGAGGCAGCTGCCACAAGGATACTTAGTGCCCAGCACACTAGTGCGGGGTAGCTTTACTGCCAGGCCAGTGTTCAGTTAGACAATCCTTCACCTGCAGCCATTTAAGGTTTGTCCAAGGCTCGGGCGAGGGCAAACTACAAAAGTTTGCATCGTGGATGAAATATCTGTGGAGTGTTTTGGACTAACACTTACAATCAATTAACCTGAGTTAAAACAGGACCATACAATCTAGTCTATTATAGCCCAAAGCCACCTGAGGGGGCAGCCAGGAGTGATCCTTTAGTTCCTGGGATTGCAGAGGTGGTATGCCCACTCCTAAATCCTTCTGTGGGATGCAGTTTATTCTCCACCCCAATGTAACCCACTGGCCAGTATATAGGGAGGATATAAACGTGGCCTCATATAAGTCTTCCTGCATTATGATCTCTGCTTTCTTTGTACCATGTTTGTTTGGTGTCTCTTGGAGCTCACAGATGGATATCACCAGAGAGTGCTTCTAATCAGACATCTTTTTTTGGGGGGGGGGGATGTATTTAATCATTCGCAGGGGACTCTACATCTCTAATGGTTCAGATTCTTCTAATTAATGTTTTCAGCATGATTGTATTTACAGTAATTGGGACTGATTTGAAGTACAGTAAAAGCTGTCATCTCCTTCCCGACTAAAGAACCCAATTACCTTGATTTGTTAGCAAATTCATGCAAACACTTGGCTTTATTACACTTGAAAACATGAGGCCAGTTCCTCAGCTGATGTAAAGCAGCATAGCTCCATCGGATTCAATGGAACTGCCCTATGCAATGTACACTGCTTGACAATTTGGCTCAGAGATCCCCATTCTAATCTTAGAGGCAGAGGTGCAGATTCTTTCCTGATTGATACCCATACAACCTCAATGAAGTCAAGGAAAAATTTGACCCAAGGACAAGGATTTCCCTTGTGTATTTGTGTGTTGAGCAAGATGGTACCTTTTATACCAGTCACTTCTCAGACCATTCATGCACTTTAAAGACTTACTACGTCTTTTCAGGCCTTATTCTGCCTTCGTTTACACCAGTGTAACTCTACTGATGTCAGTGGAGTTACTCATTAGTTATTGAAGCCTCATCGACACTTAAAAATTAGATGGACCTAGCCACATTGTTCAGGGCTGTGAAAAACTGTGCGCCCTGAGTGCCATAGTTAGATCGACTTAACCCCCAGTGTAGACATGGCTAGGTTGCTAGGAGAATTCTTCCATTGATTTAACTACTGTTTCTTGGAGAGATGGATTAACTACCAGTACATTCTACATGGACGGAAAAACCCCTTCTGTTGATGTAAGAGGTGTCTACACTACAGCATTACACAGGGCCAGTTCTAGGTTTTTTTGCCGCCCCAAGTAAAAAAACAAAAAACAAAACAAAACAAGCACCTGCGTGGTTTGCTGGTGCCTAGAGCTGGTCCTGCTAACTGTCACGCTGAACTTCACTCTGGAGATCCATAAACCAGCTATTTGATCTCTCCCCTCAGATGCCTTATTGCGTTCTTACATTAAAACCATTGCAGTCACAAGGTATCCCAGTGAAGGGACCCTGCGTTGGCTGACACATCTGTGCTAGCCCCTATGTGCTCTCCTCTTTCCAGATGTGCTGGCCCCTTGCACACCCCCGAAATTCAGGATTGAGGGCTTCTGAGTTTGATGCAAACTGGTTAGTTTGGAAACGGTACCGATTTCCGTTTAAACCCTACATGGATTCGAGCCCAGAGAGGCAAACCTGATTGGAAATTGTGAGGTCTGTGCTCGGAGAGGTTCTTGACTTCAGCTCCATTGGGATTTTGAGAGTGGCCCTGCAAACCCTTCCTAGCCTGAGTAATCCTTACCCCACAAATTGTTCCACCGGAGCCAGTGGGGTCAGTTCCATTCGTAAGGATGGCAAGATCTTAAAGAGAACTAGACCCTGCAGAAGTTTGTCTGGGCCAGCCCCGGGCTCTGTTCCCAGCACCTGAGCTCCTTCTAGCTTTCCATATGCCCAGCTTCTCTTTTCTAGCGGGCAATTGTACAGTAAACCCCATGAATCTCGAGTAAGCACATGGGCCGGTGCTCTTTTCCTTGCAACACCCGAAAGCCTCAACTCCTGGGAAGAGGATGGCCGGAATGCCACCCCTGGAAATGTGCCGCCCCAAGCACGTATTTGTGTTGCTGATGCCTAGAGCTGGTCCTGGCATTACAGCAGCACAGCTGTGCCACTGTAGTGTAGACATACCTTCAGTGTAAATCAGATCAGAAACAGGTCCTCAGTATTTACTTAAGAGAAATAATTCTCATTACATCCAAATTTTAACTTTATTACCTTATGTTATAATCGAGAGGTACTACTTAGAACATTTTCAAAGTACTACACAAACTGATTAGCTAGCTGATTCATTCATAAAACCCCTGTGAGGTAAACAAGCAAGTTTATTTTATAGATTGGAAAATGGACCTATAGAAGTGAAGTGACTTGCCCAAGTCCACTTTTTCTTCTTAGCATATGCACAACGTGACTCAGGTGGCACGTGACCAGAATTCATCACTGAATTTGGTCCACTGGTTAGATCATTAGCTTCCCCAGCCTGGACCAGATACTGACGGGGAGCGCAACGTGAATGCTGATCTGTGCCCTTCACCCAAGTCCATTTATAGGCCTTGTCTCCATGAGGGAGAAAGGTGTATATTTAACATGTGTGAAAATCCTAGTGTGGCCAAGGTAAATTGTAGTTTTAAAACATGTTAACTCTTCAAGGTGAACCCTAGTGGGGAGCCTAATATTGTCCATGACCAGCTAATATGTGTTTAGATGCAACAAACATGGTTAACTACAATGTGTCCTGTCTAGAGTAGGGATTTAAAATAAGTTAATTAAAATGTGTTAGCTAACACATTTTACAAATACACCTCTTTACCTGAGCTAGACAAAGCCTTGAATCAGTGACAGAACTCAGGAGTTCCTGGCTCCCAATCCCAGATTCAGAACACTAACTTCTTTCAGTGTAAGTTTTCGGTATCAAGTTTTCCAGTCAAAAAGGGTTAACGTGCTGTTCAATAAGCAAACAACCCCTCGCTCTTCTTGTTAATTTCCCCAAGAGTTTCTTACGACTATTTTAGTTCATTTATTTTTTGTTAAAAGCATCTTCTTCCCAAAGCACCTACTTACAATTGAATCCTACTCTAAATTCATGTCAAGATCAGTTTATGTATTCACTGTTGAATGAATTTCAAAAATGTGCTCCCTGGGTTCTTTTCCCAAAGGGATAGAAAGGCCTCTTGAGCTGCTTTAAATGTCTCATTACAAATACTTCATTAAAAACTACGTCACAGATTGTGTCAATCTGGTCCACGCTTTCATGCCAAAAAGTAAAGACTTTCAAGCTGTGCATTTCTTACTATTAAGTTTCCAATCTGTTTTTAGAATCTCAATCAGTTCTTTAAGGAATGCTAATGTTAATTCTCCCTTTAGTCCTTAAACTAGCCACTGGGAAATGCACATGCATAATGCTTTCCTGTTCATGCATGTATTGTAATAATAATCAATGCTGGAAGGGCAGAGTACTGTGTACATATATATCTTTTCTGAAGGAGGCATAGACCTTCTAAACTCATAGGGCCAGACTCTGCTCTTCTTTACATTGGTGTAAACCAGGAGTAACTCAGTAGAAATCAATAATAAGCATAAGTGACCGGACTGTAGTCAAAGCTAGTGTAAGGGCTTGTCTACATTACAGATGCTACAGGGGCACAGCTATGGCTCAATAGCTGTGCTGCTATAGCACCATAGTGTAGACACTTCCTCCAGTGACATAACTGTTTTTTCCATTGCTTTGTAGTTAATCCCCCTCTCCAAGACGTGATATCTAGGTCGATGCTAGCATCTTCCATCGATTCTGGGGGTTAGGTTGACCTAACTACATCCCTTAGGATTGTACATTTTTCACACCCCTGAGCAACATAGCCAGGTCGCTTTAATTTTTCTGTGTAGACCAGGCCAAAGTGAGAGGAGAATTAGGTTCATTGGGCCTGAATCTGATCTCATACCAATTTTACACAAGTGTGACTTCTTTAGGCCTCATTCTCCTTTCACCCACACTTGTTTTACACCCAAGGTGACTTCACTGACTTCTTCGGGGGATTACTCTTAATTGACATTAGTGGCAGGGGAACAGGAGAACCAGGCCCAGGGTCTTGGGATAACATTCTGATTAGTATAATCCCTACCCATAATAGTTCCCTGGCTAGTCAGAAATCCTACATGTCTTACTACCCATGGTCAACCATATATTTTGATAGTTCTTACAATAGTAGGAAACTGTTCTGTCAGAAATTAGGCTACGTGGGCCCTATGCTTCTGCGGCTTATGAGCAGTGGAGTGAAGTATAGTTTAGTGGTGTGATGCTAATCCAATCCATTCTCAAAAGCCTAAGCATTCATTAAAACCCCCTACTCTGGTACGATGCCATAATGAATCAGAACAGGAAAATGTTACCATGCTGACAATCAGTGGAACAAGTGAGGTATAGTCCATGGAAATGTTAGATGGGTCAGGGAAAAGCCAAAGAATTAGTATGATGCACTAGAAACACAAACCTAGCTACAATGGTAAAATACATACAGAAAATACATTACAAGTTATTGTTGACCTAGATCAGTGGTACCAATATAAATATGTCAGTGGCTATCCAAATCTGTATATGTATAATCTTTATTGCAGACACTCAGGGCCTCAAGAAAGTTTTCAGCATACTGTAATGAGCAGTGTAGATGGTATCATAGTTCAGGGCAACTGCCCTTGTATTATTTCCCCTCAGTGGTTCAGCGAGGACACCCACTTTCAGGCTTCCAGCCTCTGTTGTATGGAGACCTGTGTCTCACTCCCTTCTGACCAGGGTATGTCCACGCTGGAAAGTTCCCTGCCTTCATTGTGTTATTTCCAGCAATTCTGCTTAAACAGATCTGCTTGCTTTCTCTTCGGATAACAGTGTAATTGCTACAGAGATAAGTTACCAGGCAGTTCTTTCCAAGCCAACCTACTGTATTCTTAAGGTAAAAGCATTACAAACAAAATATATTAATGGAATATTAAAAACAATAAAAGAACCTTCACACATGTTCATAAGCTCACCAGACATCCCAACTGTAACAGAAGTTCTGGCAAAGAGCAGAGGTTTCTTTGCTAGGTTTCTTTCAACACCCCACCCTAAGGTTTATTTGGGTTACAAGTTCATCACAGCTTCAGCTCAGAACAGTCACACTCATGACAAGTTTAGTCCACCCTTTTATACAGATCAGGCATCTTTGATCTGGAGTTTCCAGAAGCAAGTAATTAGTATACAATGGGACTCTCTCCCCATGATGTATCTTGGCTTTGGAGGAGGGAATTTACATTTCCCCTCTCCTTCCTAGAAAATCCACTTCCCATATATTGTTTCAAAAAGACCTTTGAACGTCCCCATTCCTTCTAGAGATTTCATTAATCTTGTCTTCTTGCTAAAGAAGTTACATACAATCTCACAATAGTAAGTAAATATTTGCATTTCTAATACAATATATCCCAAAGGTATTAGCCCTAATTCAATAAGGTGTAACTTAATTCAATAAAGTTCATTCAGGATATTACAGGATATTGTCAGTCTGTCACAGACATGACCTCCAACAACAGATGGTGCTGTATCTTAGAGTAACATTGTTATCCAGTAGGTTATTAAGTTGTTGTATCTAATGAGGGCGGCGAGGGGAAGGGGAGGGGGGCTAAGTCCTGCCTGTGGTGCTGGAGTTGTTACTTGCAGTGTCTCAATAAATCTCTGTGATTTCTATACACAAGTATTACAATTTCCCAACCCCCTTAGTTGCAGGCACAGAATACTGTGGTCTGCCCATAGATGGCATAATATGCTATGCAGCAATTTACTATACCTCTGTTTCACAGACCTTTGCACACATTTCTAGCCCTTTCATGAATGGGGAATGTAAGGCCCTATGGCTTTTGGCTCAAGGAAGACTGCAGCCACAGACGCTACCTTTGATCATGGAAAATTGTTCCCTTCCCAAAGATATGGAATGTCTAATTAGACTTTCCTCATTTCTCTCTTGCTTTGACCCTTGGGATCAGAAAATTTCCTGGCATCTTAACCAATTTTATTCTTTCCTAGCTGACTAAATGTAAATCAGCGGGTGGAAGAAATGTAATTGAGTTGTGGCCTTGAGGTGCTGAGTTCTGTGGCTGACAAGTTTCTTCCTGAGCCCAGTCTGGAAGAACACACTATGCCAGTTATTGATGTTTACCGCCCCAAGGGGATAATCTGTTGGACCATTACAGAACATGAGCTCATTTGTGTCTTTACCTTGCAGTGTACTCCCAGAGCTGGATTTGTTGTTTTTTGGGGGGGGGGGGTTCTTTTCTAGATCAGGCCCAGACAGGTACATTTTCAATAGTAATGTTTATGATTTAGTTATAGTCCAAAGTGTTCCAAAGTGAACTAGGTGATTAAAGCCCTTCAAATTTGTGTCCCCAAGTTTTCAGCACAGAAAATATGGGGTACTCAAAATTCCATGCCCCAAAGCTTGGACATAAAGATTTTTGACATACTGTTTTAGACACTGGGTTGAGGGCACTTGGACACTTTGGACCTAGTTCTCATTTATCCTAGAGTCTCTTCATGCTACTCTGGCAGTGTAAAGGTGCCTTTAAGTGGGTTCAAAAGTAATTTAATATAATGTAAATGACTCTCACTTTAAGGTTCCTTTACACTGTTAGAGCAGCACAAATGGGACTTAGTGCAAATGAGAATTGGGATCTTTGACTCTAGTGGTCAGATATAGTTATATTTCACTGACTCCGTGGGTGCTCCAGGGCGGGAAGAGGCAGGGCCAGGAGGTGGGGGAGGGTCGAGCACCCACCGGGCAGAGGGGAAGTCGGCGCCTATGGATGGATCACTTGATGATTACCTGTTCTGTTCATTCCCTCTGGAGCACCTGGCATTGGCCACTGTTGGAAGACAGGATACTGGGTTAGATGGACCTTTGGTCTGATCCAGTGTAGCTGTTCTTATGTACACAAACACCTACAGATTTACACTTTATGCAGGCCTAAGTGGATTCATTTAACTTCAGATTTAAACAGGCCACATGTAAACTACTGAGCAAGGAAATCCACGAATCTCACAAAGGGCTAATGCTGATCAGCACAAAATGGTGGGCTGATGTCTAATCTGAAAGAAGTTAGGATATATTCCCCCAATCCCAACCAGAGCAGTTTTGAGACACAAGACTATTCCTCTAATTGATACTAACTCCATTTGGGAGATAATCTCACCCCTGCGAGGAGTACACCTCCAAGGATGCCACTAGTTTACCTGATTCCCAGGGAACATAGCCAAGATTCCATCCATCTAATATCATACGATTCCAGGATTGTCACTCTGTGAAATTCTGATGCTTAGAATATGAATTTAATCAGCGTGAAGTGATGGAAACAGCTACAAGCATGGTTGAGAGCTCTTTTTGGTTAGAATAATCACCAGGTTCAATCACCACCGTTATAATCTATTTTTTAAGTTCTCCGCCATTTTGACTTTATGAATTACACCCATGCAACAGCAAGGCACGTGTCTATGCCATGTCAAGAGTCCTAGACCATTGTGATATCCCAAGTAAATCAACCAACCACCAGCCTTACTCTACAGCTAATTTGTGTGCAACAATTTCATTGGTTGTATGAGGGAGACTGCACAGATGGTGGATTACATGGACCAATTTGCCACACCCATACCATAGCACGGGCTTTCAGCTACTAGTATTATTATATGAAAGTTAAAGATATCAGAGCTGATGTCTGAGAGGTGCATGTCTTTAATGAGAGATTAGTCATAGAACTGATCCAGGACCAGGGCTGGTAGAGGGCCAAGGGACCCTACAGTGCTTGGATCTGCCAGTTCCCAATCCCTGAAGAAAGCTGAGAGTGAGGATTGGTCTCCTGCCCTTTCTGCTGTTTGACCTGACTGCACTTCATTATGCACTAAGCAACAGCTCAGATCATGCACAGCGTGCTAAATTAAAACTTAGGAGGAATACAGAGAGCAGGCAGGGAGCTTATACAGTAGGCTCAGCACTAAGACAGCTGGGCACCCCCAGGGTTCAGAAAATGCAGCAAAGGCAGCACTACCCACCCAGCCTCATCTTCAGGGAGAAGACCCCATCCCTATGCCAGAAACCAGCACTGGAGGGTGGGGGATAAGTCGCCCCAATATGTAAATTAGGGAGTGGAGGGGCAGGCACATCTGTGCATGAAGCAGTGAGTTCTCCATCTATTCTACAGGCTTCAAACTGAGAACTGCTCCCTGTGCAACCAAACCAGCCACCACTGTTTGTGCTTTTTAAAATACATATTGTAGCCAAACCCAGAATCAAGGAAAGAAACTAACAAATAGAAACTCCTCGCTCAGTCAATGTGTGCATCAATCTATTTTCATAAAAAACTAAAACTCTGGTTGAGTTCTTTCCCTGAACCTATTTATATACAGAAGAAAATAGAAGCAATTTTCTTAAACTATTCATAATGCATCTTGTTCAATAGTATAAAATTCTAAATTTAGCTTGCCCCTTCCCACCCAAAGTCACAAAACATTCTTATTAGACATACTTTCTTTTGTTTCCCACTTTTGGGAAGGAAAATAAATTATTGTTAGAGTTCAGATGAAAAATTAATGCATAGTGAATTACAAGTAAATTAGCAATTCACTCTATTATCCAACCAGCAGGTGTCCTATTAACAAGGGCAGTCTGTGGTCCCTAGATTACAAGGCCAATCAAACAGTTAATTTTTTTTAAATTTCATGAATTAAGCAAGTGTAAATGGGCTAACCACTACACGTTGGACTTGATACATTTATCTGTGCACAAATGATTTAGCTCTATCATGCACTCACCTCAATTTATTTTCTGAAACTGGGATAGTTGATGTTTATATCAAATCTATCCCATGTGGTTATGAAGGGCCCCATCCTGCAAATCTGATGTGGGCAAAACCTCCATTGACTCTCAGTGAGAGTTATGCCTAGCAGGATTTTGCACACTACAAACCAGAAGAAGGTACTCAGAAGTCATGTTAATGATACCCAAACTGGAAGGGGGAAGCTGTTCCTTCTACAGAGCCTGTTCTGGGAATTTAAACAGTATGTTCTCTTTACCAAACAGGTATATGGGCGGGTATGCCAGAAGACAGATTCACTCGCCAGGGCAGCTCAAGTAAAGCCCAAACGCTTGAGTCAAGTTCCACACCCCTTTCCTCAGGGCGGGTTTTATTAAGAAGCAGACGGTACACTAGGCTCAAAGTAATACAAATGCTTAGCAACAGAGACTTTCCCACTGTCCACAAGCTGAAAGTTGGGAGGACATATCCATCCTCATTCCCCACAATTAGTCCTTCCTAGCTACCATGAACAACCCCTTCCCAAGTCCTTGGGTCTCTCCTGTCTGCTGCTCCTCCCTAAAAGTCAGGTAGCCATACATTTTGCTTCCTGTAGGTCATATGGTTGCCCTTAGTCATTTTCCCTGTGACTTCAGCTCCCAGCTTGAATGGGCCCAAAGGCTGCAACAGGTGCACTGGGATGTGTGCCTGCACCCAGGGCCTTCTTATAAGATAATGAATTGATATAATTAAAAATACAGGGCTAGAGTCACGCCAAGTTGGTGCAGGGAAGCATAGGAGATGTGCCAGGCATAGAAGAGAGCATGGATGGAGTGTGCTCTCTCTAATGATCTCTGCTGGGATAACAGCCCTTAGTGGGCAACTAGAATCTAGAAGAACTTAGAGCAGCACTGAGACTGCTCTAAGTTATGCCACAGGCCACATTGGCTCCCAGCAGCTACGGGAGAGCAGAAGTGGTGTTAAGCCACATGGAACAGAGAGTCTGGTGCATATGAGTATCTTTCTTAAGCAGGTCCAGGACCAGTGAGCTTACATCAGCAGTCAGCTGCACTGATTGTTTGAGTTGTTATATCTTTGAAGATTAAAAGAATTAGATGGCTGAGATAAAAGTATATTTATACTACATGATATCTTGAAGGCATACAATACACCTACTCAAAGAATTAGATGAGTCACCCAAAAATTCAGTACTTCAATACATTATTTTTAAACACAAACAAAATCTGAATTAACTACTGCATTTGAGTCTTGAAAAGTTATGAATGAGCATATGATTTCTTTTATCCCTCTGTTACAAAACATGAATTAGGAGGGGGGAACTGAAGGCCAACAAACTGGTTTAATGAAAACATATAGCTTCATGTATGGTTATCAGAAAAGAGACTGTAAAAATGGTATCACCTTACCCATTGGACCTACTTCCTCACTGCTGTTCAGGTCACTCACATAAAATGATGTAACTTTCATAGAGTTTAAGGGCAGGAAGGGACCATTAGATCATTTAGTCTAAACTCCTGTATACCACAGGCCATTCCGTTTTACCCATTTACCTCTGTATTGAGCCCAATAACTTGTGTTTGGCTAAAGCATATCTTCCAGTCTTGATTCAAAGATTTCAAGAGATGGAAAATCCACTACTTCCCTTGGTAGTTTGTTCTAATGGTTAATCACTCTCACTGCTAAGAAATAAGGCACAAAGGTTTTGGTTTTGTTATGCCTTTCTCCACTACACTGAAGAGCCCAACAGATGAGAGGATCAGGTATCCTCTGTTTATTCAGCCATAGCCGATTGATTTACTAACTAAATGATTACTATGTCAGCCATTACTATGTGAGATTCCTCAGCTATTCCATTAATGCAGCTATACAATCCCTTTGTCCAGCCAGCGCATAGAGAAAAGACTATATTGCTGGACAGAATTTGGCCCTAATTCCTAAGGGGCTGTCCTACCTTTGACCATTATGTCCGAGCCATCCCTGTAAGTTATGACCTGCCATAAATACGAAAAATGAATTTTTTTTAAATTTTGCACTTAAATAACTGCACTTTAGGAAAAGACGGCCCATTGCCACTTACCATGATACAAGAGAGTTATGAGAAATTTAGAGCCATTACTCCAGTTTTAACTCCACTGACTTTAATGGAGATACACGGATGTAAAACTGGAAAAATGCAGTGGTGAATCAGCCCTTTAATGTTCAGGCCAAATTCTGCTCTCTGTCAGACCCACGTAAATCTGAAGAAACTCTATTGACTTCAAAGTTATTTCTCGAGATTTGTACTAGAGCAGGATTTGGCCACAAAACTGGTAAAAGATTATAAAATATAACAGAGGCACCAAGTTCCCGAGTGGTGCTCGACCCTCTGCTCTGCCGTAGGCCCCACCCCCCCCCCCCCCCCCCCCCACCCCCCCCCACCCATCTCTTCCCACCCCTGCTCTGCCCCACTCCCAGCCTCTTCCTGCCCCCACTCCTCCCCCTCAGCACCTCCTGCACGCCCCTGAACAGCTGATTGCGGCGGGCAGGAGGCGCTGGTGGGAGGGAGGAGCTGATCAGTGGGGCTGTTGGTGGGTGCTGAGCACCCACTATTTTTTTTTCTCTTCCCGCCCCTGCACCACCCTCACATGCCCCCATTCCCCCCCTTCCTATCTTTTAACCAGTTACTGATCCATGAGAATATCTTCTCTCTTATCCCAGGACAGTTTACTTTGCTTAAGAGCCTATGGTGAGGGACCTTGTCAAAACCTTTCTGGAAGTCCAAGTACACTATATTGACCGAATCACCCTTGTCCACATGCTTGTTGACACCCTCTAAGAATTCTAATATATGGGTGAGGCATGATTTCCCTTTACAAAAGCCAAGTTGACTCGTCCTCAACATATTGTGTTCATCTACGTGTCTGTTAGGTCTGTTCTTTCCTATAATTTCAACCAATTTGCCTGGTACTGAAGTCAGGCTTACCAGCCTGTAATTATCGGGATCGTCTCTCTGGAGCCTTTTTTTAAAATTGGCATCACATTACCTATCCTCCAGTCATCTGGTACAGAAGCTGATTTAAATGATAGGTTTCATATCACAGTTAGTAGTTCTGCAATTTCACATCTGAGTTCCTTGGATGAATACCATCTGGTCCTGGTGACTTATTACTGTTTAATTTACCAATTTATTCCAAAACCTCCTCTAATGACACCTCAATCTGGGACAGTTCCTCAGATCTGTCACCTAAAAAGAATGGCTCAGGTTGAGGAATCTCCCTCACATCCTCAGCCATGAAGACCGATACAAAGAATTCACTTAGTTTCTCCGCAATGACCTTATCTCCCTTGAGTGCTCCTTGAGCATCTCAATCATCCCATATGGCCTCCTGGTTGTTTAGCAGGCTTCCTGCATCTGATGTAATTAAAAAAAAATTTGCTGTTACTTTTTGAGTCTTTGGCTAGCTGTTCTTCAGATTCTTTTCTGGCTTTCCTAATTATATTTTTACACTTCACTTGCCAGAGTCTATGCTCCTTTCTATTTTCCTCAAACTCCTTTCTGTTTTCCAGTATAGCCTACTAGTCAGTGTATGTTACATATACGCTTCAGTGTCTGATCCACAGAGCATATTGGTCTGTTACAGCTAGGATGACCAGATGTCCCGATTTTATAGGGACAGTCCTTATTTTTGGGTCTTTTTCTTATATAAGCTCCTATTACTCCCAACTCCTGTCCCGATTTTTCACATTTGCTCTCTGGTCACCCTAGTTACAGCTCTCAGCTAGAGTGCTTATTTCTTTAATTCAAGTTGTAGATCCTCATGTACTCAGCTCTGGAGGTCTCTGATTTAATTCCTGATATTGGTCAATGTCACAGCTCTGGCATTTGAACATCGGTATTATTAGTCTAATGAAATTCGGTTTTGCCTTCATGTATAGGGAGGACTCTGTATTCAGCTATCTGATAGTCACAGAATTTTGCCATAAAATTGTGCTCCAGAGTCTAAGATTTCATTTTTGACATAAATTTTCCAATAGTGCTGCACCAATTTACATCAGCTAAGAATACGGCCCTATGTTTCTCACCCTCATGATGATGAAGGCAACCTCAAAAAAATATGAACTGAATGTATCTGATGCAGTGACATTTTCCTGAGTTTGCAGAGGACCTGAAACAATAACTCAGAGGTGTAAACTGCCCCATTCAACTAATGGGGTGTGTAGCAGGGTGGTCCCCTGCTCCTGCCCGGAAGGGCTTAAAACAGCCCTGGCAGAGGGATGGGGCAGGGGAAAAGCTGGGCTGATTGGCAGAGCAGCCGCAGCTGGGCCATGCCCCAATCAGGCCACAGCTGGCCTGTATAAAAAGGCTGTGAGCCAGAGGCCCAGGAGGAGTCTCTCTCCAGGCTGGAAGTGAGCAGGGCCTGGCTGCCTGCAGTAAGGATACTGGGAGTGAAGCAGGGCTGGGGAGAGCCAGGGGAGCTCCAGGCTGGCAACTCCCCAGGCTGCAGGGCCTGGTCCAAGGCCCATAGAGGTACTGAGAGGCAGAGGAAGGCAGCAGGTCCGAACCCCCTTGCCTATGATGAGTGGCTTTTACACTGCAGTCTGCCCCAGGGAGTGGGGGCTTGGTGATGACTGGCAGTAGCCCAGACTGAGGCAAGGTGGGGATTAGAGGGTTGGGAGTTTCCCAGAGAGGGGAGACCCATAGAGACTGGTGGGGGTGTTGCCAGGGGGCAGCCCCCAGGTAAAGGGGCACCGGGATCTGGGAGCGACATGGGGGCCAGCGGCAGCGAGACACTGGCCTGCAGAGGGCGCTCCAGAGGCTGAAAGAGCTAATTCCTGAGACGACCAGCAGGAGGCGCTGCAGAGATGAGTCCCGCACCATTACAGGGTGTTAACTGTCATCTTTAGGTTTCAAAATCTGTGGCACATTATATGAACCCAAGCTTGCTCCCTGTTACTGATACTGTGGAGTGATGCTGGGTAGGGGGGAGGGTTGGGCGTGTGAATATAACACTTTTCATATTGCTGCTCTGTTCCCTGCACTTGTGAAATATTTTGGATTTGCTACAGGATATTCATGAAGAACTCTATTCAGCAAAGGACTTTTGTTCTCTTCCTGCAGCACGTATGGAAAACTCAATAAATGTTTTCCATTGGGGAAACAAAGAATAAAATGCCTTTGTATTATGGTTTGAGTAAGCAGACTCCCTTCAATGAAACTTTATTTAAGGTGTCCTCCTTCCCAACTGAAGTTCTACAATAAATATTTTTGCCATTGGTAAGAACTCAGCAAGTCTTCCAGTGTTCATTGGGAGCCACCTCCTCCCACCAAACCCAATTGGCTGAACTTGCCAATGAGACAGGGGTTCTACAGGGTTGAAGGGGAAGGAGTCCTCTCCCATCAGGGCTTCTGCTGTGCCTCTACTTTACAGGTGACAATGGCCAGTGGCTCTACATCAGGCCCACACCTGCTCTTCCCCTGGCCTACCTCTGCCCTGTGTGTCCCAAACTCCACTGCACAAGGTTATACAGAGAGCCCTAGACCTGCTTCCTCTGCCCTCCCCATTCATTGAAACTTCCCCAATTCCACTGCAGGCAGGGCACTCCTTGGCTGCTGAAGAAGGATCAGGATTTGCCCTTTCCGTCTGTCTATACACAGACTTTGTACTAGTATAACTATTTTGGTTAGGGGTGTGATTTTTTTTTTAACCGAAAGAGTTATATCAGTATAACCCCTTAGTGTGGGCGCAGTCATACCAGTATAAAGGTGCTCATTGTATACTGCGATAGCTGCATGCACACTATGGGGAGTTATAACACTTTAGCTACCTTGTATATAGCCAGTATAGTTAAAGCAGTACTTTTGTGCATAGCCAGCCCTTAGAATGCACTTGCAGAACAACTATAGCTAACCAAAAAGCCAACCCTACTGAGGATGGGGAGCAAAATGGCACTTTGAAAAACTAATTCTTCTAAATGCTGCAGCTTCTATATTTACAGATGTTGACACCGAGAGTGATGTTTGATGTCAGTTCAGGGAGAGAAGAAACAATGTCTTCAGGATTCCTTGGAACAAAGTCCAATGACTGCACTAGAGGAGCAATCAGTCCTATTTAACTACACTTGTTCTCACAGAAGAGTCATGAAATTAAAGATTTTATTCACACAAAGAAATCAAAGGAATTTTGGTCTGGCTTTGACACTCTAAAAACCTGGCATTCTGCAGAACAATGAAGACTTTCAACATCAAAGGACTATTAATTTGCCCAAAAGAGGGTTTCTAGGTGCTAATAATTTTTGCATTGAATTTTGAGACAATCTCTTTGATCTTTCTCAACCCTTTTATGTACAGTGTAAACAAGATTATTAACCACTTCACTTGACATCTACTACCTCTAAATAGTTTTATGTTAATGAATATTTGGAAATCCTGAGTGAAGTTTTAAATGTAAATGAATCTGTTCAAGTACGGTGCTTTGGACAAGGAACACGATTCGCCTTTCACTTTACCGTAGTTTAAGGAGTAACTGCATTTAAAGTCACCAGAGTTACACCAATGTAACATGGGTGTAAGTGAGTGGCAAATGTCAATTATCATACACCGACTAAGCCGCAGTCCTTATAGTGCAGTGACCCTGGCTAGGTAGGTCTGGGGTCAACTAAAAGGCAACATTTCTTGTCACTTCTGAATGGAGCTGGTCGACATTGGTCAACTGAAACTTCTTGTTGAAAAATGGCCTTTTGGGGAAGAAAAAAAACTTTAAAACCTTTTTAGAAAAAATCCAACTTTTTTTTTTTAATGTTCTGCTCTTTGAAAATTTTTGATGAAAACATTAACATTTTTTATAAATATATTTTGCTTGTTGGTTTCTCTGAGCAGTGACTTTTGTCTCTGCTTCTTGGATTTCCTGTTTTGATTAGTAAACTCAGTCTCATGGTTGGTTTCGTCTTTGTTTTTTTTGTAAACAGAAAGACTTCATTTTTTTTAAATTATCCATTTTCAAAATGGGTAGGAAATATTCCGTTAAAAAAATCCCACATAAAATTGGGAAAATGAAAAATCAAAGTGTTATGAAAAACAATGAGCCATAAGAACATAAAGAATGGCCATTCTGAGTCAGTCCAATGATCCCACTAGCCCAGTACCCTGTCTCTGACAGTAGCCAATACCAGGTGCTTCCAAGGGCATGAACAGAACAGGGCAATTTTGAGTGATCCATCTCCTGTTGTCCAAGCCCAGCTTCTAGCAGTAGGAGGTATAGGGACACCCAGAGCATGGGGTTGCATCCCTGACCATCTTGGCTACTAGCCATTGATGGACCTATCCTCCATGAACTTATCTAATTGTTCTTTGAACCTCCTTGTACATTCTTTGAACCCCCATAACATCCCATGGGAACAAGTTCTACAGGTTGCCTGTACATTGTGTGAAGAAGTATTTCCTTATGTTTGTTTTTAAACCTGCTGCTTATTAATTTCATTAGGTGAACCCTAGTTCCTGTGTTATGTTAAGGGGTAAATAACACTTTCCTATTCACTTTCTCCATTCCATTCATGATTTTATAAACATCTATCATATCCCCCCCCCTTAGTTGTCTCTTTTCTAAGATGAACAGTCCCAGTCTTTTTAATCTCTCTTCGTATGGAAACTGCCCTTCTCTTCCCCTTTTTCTTTTGAGATGGGGCAACCAGAACTGCATGCAATATTCAAGGTGTAGGTGAACCAGGGCTTGATATAGTGGCATTATGATATTTTCTGTCTTATCTATCCTTTTCTTAATGGTTCTAACATTCTGTTAGCTTTTTTGACTGCTGCTGTACACTGAGCAGATATTTTCAGAGAATTATCCATGATGACTCCAAGATCTCTTTCTTGAGAGGTAACAGCTAATTTAGACCCCATCATTTTGTCTATATAGTTGGGATTTGTGTTTTCCAATGTGCATTACTTTGCACCTATCAACATTGATTTCATCTGCTATTTTGTTCAGGGATGGCCTTAAGGGTGGGACACCTGGGAGACCACCCAGGTGCCATGATCAGTGGGGCACCATGTGGCAGTGCAGAGGTGCATGCTGTTGGCCGGCCGGAGAGCGCTGCAAACTCACAGAAGTGATGTTGGGGGGCGGGGAGGACGTTCAGATTTCTCCCTGCTTCCTCCCAGTGGAGGAACATGGTGGGGAGGAGCAAGCAGTGATGCACAGATACTGCTTGCCCCCCACAATGTTCCCCCCCCCCAGGGGGCTGTGAGGAGGGAGCAAAGTGCAATACCAGGACTCCCTGCATCCAGGTCACTTTCCCACCTGTGCTGTGAGGCGAACATTAGGAGCTGCTGCTCTCCTGCCCTCCCCTTAAGCAGCCCAGTTGGGGAAAGTGACCTGGATGCAGGAAGCCCTGATGTTGCTCCTCCCTTCCACACCCTCACAGCCCCCTAGCCGGGTATGGAGGAGTAGCATTTGAGGAGAGCAGCAACCAACAATGCCAGCTGCCCCATGCATCCAGGTCAGTTTCCCCACATGGGCGCAGGAGGGGAATGCAGGGGTTAGGGGAACAGGATGGGGGAGCAGGGGTGAAGGGCACAGGATGGAGACAGGGGTTAGCGGTGCAGGGGGCACAGTACAGGGGTTAGGAGAACAGAAGGGCTGTGCACTGGTTATGGGAGAAGGGGGCACAGAAGGGGGTTGGGCAAGGGTTAGGGAAGAAGGGGGCTCAAGACAGATTGGGGAAAAGGGGGCTCAGGAGGGGTTGGGGAGAACGGGTTATTCATTATTATTGTTACTGTGTATTTTACCATAATTTCAGACATACATCTCAGATTAGATGCCTGAACTCGCGCTCAGTTTTATCAGTGACACCATCTCTCAGCTTCTCTGCACTAGCACAAGATGGGTCTATCTCCCCTCTGTTTGTCTGGGTTCTCTCCATCCCTTACTTTATTCTAGAGTAAGGGTGGCAATACACTAGATACCATGCCACCCTTATTACTTTGTTGCAGCTGGTGCCAGCACTGCTTTCAGAGCTGGGCACCCAGCCAGCAGCTGTTGCTCTCCAGCCGCCCAGCTAGTGCTTAATTTGTGCCTGGGCTTGCTGGGGCTGAGCCTGGCACCTTTTTCAATACAAATTAAGCACTGTGGGGAGGCAGCAAGGTCTGGGGGGAGCCCAAGGAGCCTATGGGGGCCAGGAGTCATGTGGGGGAGGGGAGCTCGCAGGGACCTGGAGAAATGGGAGCCTCCCAGGGAGGACAGGGGCAATGGGGTTGCCATGCTCATGGGGGGAGGGGAGGCAGGGGCACCAAAATACAAGCTTGCCCAGGGTGCCATTTTCCCTAAGGCCAGCCCTGATTTTGTTGTTCAGTCACACAGTTTAGTGAGATGCCTTTGTAACTCTCTGTCAGCTTTGGATTTAATGATTTTGAGTAATTTTGTATTGTCTGCAAACTTTGCTACCTCACTTTTCACCCCCTTTTCCAGATCATTTATGGAGATGTGGAACAGCATAGGGCCCAGTACAGATCCTTAGGCAACCCCGCTTTTTACCTCTTTCCATTGTGAAAACTGACCGTTTATTCCTACCTTTGTTTCCTATCTTTCAACCAGTTACTGATCCAGGAGAAGACCTTCCCTCTTATCCCAGGACAGCTTACTTTGCTTAAGAGCCTTTGGTGAGAGACCTTGTCAAAGGCTTTCTGAAAATCTAAGTACACAATATCCCCCTTGTCAACATGCTTGTTGACAGTTAAGAATTCTAATAGAGTGGTGAGGCATGATTATCCTTTACAAAAGTTGAGTTGGCTTGTCCTCAACATATTGTGTTCATCTATGTGTCTGTTAAGTCTGTTCTTTACTATAGTTTCAACCAATTTGCCTGGTACTGAAGTTAGGTTTACCGGCCTGTAATTGCCAGGCATGAATGCATTTTAACACTTTTTTTTCTTTTGAGTCTGTAGGAAGAGCTCAGTAAATGCTGGAAAAAAACGTACCTGAACTTGAACCTGAATTCACACTGGATGCACTCATGCCCTTTTTGTGTTTACTTTCTGCACACATTGTGAAAAAAGAATTTTAAGCCTCCGTGCTTGAGATTACACAGAAAGCAGATTTTAAACCTTCACGCAGGACTATTTGTCCTATAATAGATGTATATATTTCCTTAGTGATGTCACACTGCAGGACACAGTAGGGGAAGTGGGTGTGACTACGTTGGGTGCATTTGGATGAGACCCATAGAGTGTCTACCCAAGCAGTCTGGCTCAATTTTATAGCCCAGATTTGCCTAGCAGAGATGGAAAAACGTGCAAGCCAATATTTTTCTTCCTATGCAGTGGAAATGTTTGTCCAACTGATATTGCCAGATGAGAACATCTTCTATCCCTCCATTAGAAGATATACCAAATTGACACGTGAGCTGACAATAGGAGGCAGTACTAAATTGCCCATTTTCCCAGGGATGATTTAAAATAAAGTTGCAGAATCTAAGCAACAAGGTACCCGAGAGAGTCCTGCATGATTAGGGAACTCCAGTATTGCCAGGGGTGCTTGGAGTGAGACAGGGTCACACTGGGAATTAAAGAAGATTAGCTGAAGTGTTAGTATGTTGTAATACACTACAGAAGCTACTGCTTTAAAGTACTACTGTTGATGATGCCCTGTTTAGATTTAAGATCAAGCACTGGCTCTTGCTGACATGCCATAACATGTGAGTGGTTAATTAGTGGTTGTAATCTTTAGATAAGGAAAAATCAGAGAGGATCTGAAAGAAGGCAAGCTTGCCAGTGGAAGCACCAGGGAAGCCTGAGCAATTGGACCTGCCATAGCACTACAAGAACCACTGCAGAGGATCCACTCTGATTTTCAGTTCCACTCTTATCACACATTTAAGGTCTGTGTTTCTGTGCATCGTTGGTGATCTGGTAGGTGATGCTTCTCCCTTTGAGTCAGTACTGAACCAATGAGCCAAGTGCTGTAAGTGGCACTGTTCTACTGGAGATCCTTTGGTGACACATGCCATGAAACCAAGACCTTGAGCACTCCTAATAATTACAGTATCTCAAAGGACTTCTGAGAAGACTTTTGGTCCTGGTCAAATTCTGCTTTAGGTAATCAAAACCTAGACAACCTCCTGCAGTTTCAGTTAGAGTAATTATTTTTTTCATTAACTTTCCTTTTAAAATAGAAAGAAAAATACACACCCTGTTGCGCAATATTACGGACACAGAATGGTTTCTGTGTTCCACTGTACCAAGGGTGGTTGTATTTCAGCGGATAGTGAGTATTTATATGTAGAGCACTTTGATGAGATCCTCCAAGATGAAAAACCATATAAATGAAAAATAGTTATTGTGGTATATGTAGCAGTAACACCATGAGATAGTTATCTAGCACTTTGGTTTAAAATGTAAGATACAACTATCTGAGAATCATTCTGTCACATCTCATGGGCAACATCCTACATTCTGTGGCACATCACATTGGGCTGTATTAATGACGTCATGTTGTCTTATACAAAACAGCCTGATGTGACCTATGCAACTTAGTTCCATGAGTCACACTCTGATGTATTGGGCAGGAAATTTAAGAAGACATTTTACAAAACTTATGATTAAAGAAATGTGGTTTTCAGTCTCGGAATGTGAAAAAATTACTTCTCCAAAAGGCCAACTACTCTTCCTATCTTTTTTTCTTTTCATTCTGTGTTCCTGCATATTTGTAATAATATAATGCAGTCCCTTCTGGACTTAAATGAATGGATGTGTGTTGGCAGAATGTACCTTTCCAAGTTGTTTTTGTTCTTGCTAGGAGACCTCATTTTCAATATGTTTTTGTCCTCTTGGTAAGAGTGAAGGTAAAACAAGCAAACTATATATAAAACAAATTGAGATGATGAATGCATGTCTGTCTCTACAGCCAAGGTATGACTTGAAATTATAAGGGAAATAGTTTTGTGCTGATTCTAACATGCTCTATTTTTTTTCTCCTTCCTGAAAACACCTAGTAAAATTTCAAAATCATATCAATTAGCAGGCTTCTCCCCCACGACCACCACCACCCATACCAGGATTTTGATTTCTGTGTCTGAACTTTATGTCCCAGGAATAGTTTTGAGATCACTGAGTCAGAAAATTGCGGCATACAGAGCCGTGTAATTCATCATTCCGTGTCCTGTACAGTGCACCTTTACATTTCTAGGAGCTGCTATCTACAGAGACAGCTGCCATTACTGAGCCCAGGCGAATGTCCATTGGAGTCAATGGGGGTCATTCTAATCACTTCAGTGGGCTCTGGATGAGGCACTTACAGGGTAAAAACACACTGTGCTCTTTCTCATGGAGACTTTTTACTCTTTCTATTTATCTTAACCTAAAATAAGTCCTTCTGACTAGAAATCTCTGGTTGCTCATAATGATGTTTGGGAAACATAACAAGTAAATCAATGCTCTTTTGGATTATTTCTCAGGGCAGCATGTGTGTGCAACCTATATCAATGGGCATCTCAAGTTCTTAGAGGTAAGATCCTCCACCTCTTCTACCTGATCATAAACTACTGTTAGTGGATTACATTAGGAATACATTAGTATAGAATGCTGGGCAGAGTGTGAGTATTAATATTCCTACTATGATTTTAACATTGTAACTGCAAGGAAGAAAGTAATACCACTGAGTTAACAATTAATCAGATAGTAAAAGCCAAATCTTCCCTCTTTGGGCAAAATCCAAGGGAACAGGCTTTGTGCAGGGGTTCTTTGTGAAGGAGAGAGAGACAGAATCCTTCCTTGTACTGTGGTAAGTAGCTGCTCCCACAGTCCCTTTGCACTCACTGAGGGCGTGCAGTGTGCGATGGAGTATGGTTTGGCCAATGGAGCCAAATGGCTGAGGATACAGCTGTGTTCATGCTTCTGTCTTCTCAAACTCTCCTAAAATCCTTTTTGCCCTAGCACAGATGTTGCACAGTTCCGTGGTGCAGACAGCTTGCAAATCTCCCGAGGTGGGATGTCTATCATCTACTCTTTTCTGTGCAGGGTAACTGCTTCTGGGCCCTTGGTGCTCACAGAGGGGCAAGGCAGGATTAATTCTGCTGAAAAATTCTAAGGCTCTACTAGTATAGTCTGACACTCAGTATCTGATTCTCCAGGCTCCCATTTTAAGTCCTTTCAGGAAGAGTGGAACATTTGTCTTGCAAACCAATCTCTCTAGAACACTTGCTCCTGGGCCAGGTGTAGACTGTGATAAATCAGAGAAAGCTCTCTGTCAGGGATGACCAAAGCTGATGACCACACCCCTTCCCTGCTAGCTCTGTAACCTATAAAGCATGCACTGCAGTTACAGAGACCTCATCTGTCTCTCTCTCTCTCATTTATCTCTGTACAGCCATGATAAATTGTTAGCCCTGTGAATCAGCATACTAGACCCCTCTTTCCTAACTGTTGCATGTGAAAGTCCTGTCTCAGGGCAGCCTGTGCCCCAGGCAGCTCCCAACAGCCATTTGAGAATGAACTGCGCACCAGTGGTGTTGGACTGAGATTCACTTACTCAGCAGATGGGTCTAATACATCTTTATTAAGGCAAAACACTCAGCAAGTAGTCATCTGTTAATCACAAGTGGGAAGCTCAACAGGATGATTTCCTCACAGTCACCTCCAGCACCGGACAATACAGCTCCAACCTCCATTTGTTACACACACTTATTTATAACTTTTTGTTATTTTTCCTAATACATACGTATTAGTCTGTCATTTCCATGTTAACTCTCCTGCTGTCACTACAGGTCAAGTTCAAACCAGTCTTTCCTTGCTTCTAGTTACTTTAATTTTTCTTGTTCTCCCAACCACGATTACTCTGCAATTTCTTACACATACGCAGTTCTACTTTGCTTATGCTGTTAAACGTTATCAGAACAAACTCTTAAAATCCACAGCAGGCCTCTGTCAGATATAAATATGCCTTCGCACCCAACAAATGGCAGCGCTCCATGGGCGAATGCACTATGAGTGTTTGCCTAGCTCAGTTACTGCCTACAGACAGGCTGCTCTGAAAGTAAGGCAGGCTTTATCTACTTAACCGCACTCCAGAGCACCCATGCTGAGGCATAAACAAAAGCTCATTTACTTAGGCACACCTAATCAACCCACTATGAAAATGTCGCAGATTCAGCCTGCAGATGCGTTGCTGCTTTTTAATACACACATCCATTTGAACATGAGCACCTCAATGTCAGTCTGCAATGCTGAGCGTGTCAGCTCTGCGAAATGGATAGCAGCAGACACACACCACAAATAGTTCTCTGCAAAAGAGTGCAATAAATCTGTCCAACAGTTATGCTTCAAAGGAAGTCAATTTTTACATATGCTATAAAAACTTAGCATACCACACCGTGGGAATCCTGAACATTTTGATTTAAGTCCAATACAGTATACAAAATTAACTTCTACTGTCTAATTATACACCTGCATATACCAAAATATGACCCCATTCAACCACCTACTTACAATATTCATTTTAATGTAAGTCAAACCTTGTCATAAAAATGCACCACTCTATAAGAGAGAGCACTAGTAGAAAGATATTTCTATTGATTCTCTGTAGATTTACCTACTGTATGTCAGATGGCTTAATCACCCAAGCATTTCTTTGAAGGGCAATTTAAAAATAAAGTGGAAGCTATGTTTGGAAATTTGATAGTATGATATGGCCCACTGGGATTGTTAATATAATTGTTGAATATAGTTAAGATAATTATTGAATATAATATTTTAGAATTTCATTCAGATTTTTATGCTTGGAGGAAAAATTAACAGAATTATAGCTTCTATCCAGCAACAAAGGTATAGGGATGCTATCAAGATATCCAATAAGTGGCATGTAGTCTAATTAAGGGAGGTGAGTTTGGTTTGTTCAGAAATAAATGACATTGGAAAAGAGAAAATTCAATCAAAAGCTCTTTCTCTGGTCCAGCTAAAAAGGGATTACTACTAAGGAGAACCTGCTTTCTGTGTTCCTGGCTACGGGGCTGCAGAGCATATGCATAGCCTCCATCATTATAAATGGGAAATGAAAATTAATGTAGAAGTTCAGTGATTATATCTGATTATTACTGGAGATACTGAGCCAAATTCTGGAGACAAATGGAGTAACTCCCAGATTTACACCAGTGTAACTGAGCAGAATTTGGCTCACTATGGCAGGTAGAGGAGCTGTAACTGTTATAAAAATCCTTTATTTATGAAGCAGCTCTAGATGTGATCTTCCCAAAGGTATAAATGTAAATACTTATTGGAGCATCCTATTCTGGCCCCATGACATTTAAACAAGAATCTATTAGTCAACATATGTCATTAACTAAAGCACATTCTCTCAAAGGATGACACTGATGAGCTAATCGATCAGTATTATTAAGCTACCATCAATCAACTCAAGGTAGACTAAAGCAGCATTCTGATAGAGAAAACTCCTCTATTAGGTCAGAAACAATCTGCTCATTTTCAGTCCATAGGTAAGTTTTAAAAACATTTCCAAAAATTGATGGGTCAGATTCTTTTCATTTACAACACAGTCTAGTGGAGTTACTCTGGATTTACACCAATGTAAATGAGTGAAAAATCTGTCCCTATGTGCTTTAGTTGTGAAAAGATTGAAGTAAAGGCTTCATGGGCAGCACGTAAGAACCAAGAGGGATAAATGGGATGGATGCATGCCAAGAGAGATGAGACCTTACAGGCCCAAAGAGCAAAGCCAGATCACGTCAACAAGTCTGTATCTTGTACAGCATCAGTTTGTACACTGAAAACAATATCTTTTTTAAATTCCTAGTCCCCTCCTCAAAAGTTTTAACAAAGCAGACAAGTAAGAGTGGGTTTAAAAAACTCTAAATGAATATCCTGGAATTAATCAGATGCTAACTCCAGCATCCATCACAGGGCTGCTGTTGAATTTCAACGTCCTTCCTCCTTTATTTGTTTCCTCTTTGGGGCCAGATCATAACTCTGGTGTTATCTTGTGCACTCACCACCAGAGTACCCCGTCATGTCAAGACCTTGTCTCCACCCTACCTCTCCCAATGTGCTGGCCAGCAGAGCTCAACCAGCATGGAGGAGGTAACTGGGTATGTCTACAGTATGGAGACTAGGCCAGCATAGCCCCAAAGTGTAGATGTAACCTATACTGACAGAAACATTTTTTCTGTCTGTGTAGGAGCACCTCTCTGAACAATGTTAGCGATGTTGATGAAAGCCCACTTCCATTGACACAGATGCATCTATACTGGAGGGTAGGCTGGCATAGCTACGTCAGTCTAGGATGTGTTTTTTTTCACATTTCTGGCTGATGTAGCTAGGCTGATATAACTTTTCAGTGTAGACCAGGCCATAGTTTGGTTCCTGCAATTCGGTTCCTACAGCAGCACAGCTGTGCACTGCCCCTTTTTTGGGCTGTGTAGCGGGGCGGTCACCTCACTCCAATCAGAAAGGGGTTAAAACCAGCTCTGGGAAAGGGCTGCCCCAAGGAGCCAATCAGGGGAGGGCAGGTGGCAGCCAATCTGGGCCCAGGAGGGCTGGTATAAAAAGGGCTATGAGCTAGGAGGCAGGTAGTCCCATGCCAGCCTTGGGGTGGGAAGGACTGGGCTGCCTGGGAGCACAGGGTACCTTCAACAAAGCAGTGCTGGGGAAGGGGTAGGCTGAGCTGGGGAGCTCAGGCCTGACGACCTCCCAGATTGAGGCCTGACAGGAAGGCCTAAAGAGTTACTGGGGCTGCAGGGAAAGGCAGCAGGTCCAACCCCCTAGCCAATGATGAGTGGCCATTGCAGACTGCAGTTTGCCCCTGAGTAAAGGGGTTAGATGAGGACTGGCAGTGGGTCACTGAGGTGAGGAGGGCTCAGGGGAGTGGGGTTCCCTGGGTGAGGGGCAGCACCCCAAGGTAAGGGGCACCGTGGTCCGTGAGGGATGTGGGGCCTGTATGTGGTGGAGATAAAAGGACTGCAGAGGGGCAGGTAAGGGCAGGGAGAAATTGGCCAGAGGAGGGTGCTCCTGAACTGGATAAGCTAATTCCCGGACTGACCAGCAGGAGGTGCCGTGCCAGTGAGTTGGCAGATCTTCTACAGGCTGGGTTCCATGGTGCCAGTCCAACTCTTAGATTGTAATCTCCTCAGGGCAGGGATCTTGGGTGTATCTTTGTCTCTAATGCACTAAGCACATTTTAGATGCTTAATAAATACCATTAATAATCAAACCGAAGGCAAATGACCAGCCACAGTCATGGAAGTTTCATCAGTGACTGATTATTTTTTTTAATAACTGATTTAGAAGTGCCAGAGCATAAAGAGGTAGCAGCTACATGTGCCTGTCATGAAACAGATTTGTATAGCCATCACTTTCTAATCTTTCTGGTATGTACTTATTACAAATGTCATGCACGCAGCTGTCCTCAAGACAGAAACTAGCCTAAGACTTCACCTAGCTATTGTAGGCAAAACCAGCACAGTTTCGATGGGCTGTTGTACCAGCCACTGGGGAGAGGAAATGCAGCCTTAAGTGGGGGTGCATGTCAGGTTTGCCTCATCATTTTCAGATGTCACCAGCCTCCACTGTTTCTAACTATAAATGTGACAGACATTCACATCACTCCATTGAGTGATTACAGTCATCCATGATGAAAGGATCTCAGTTCACGGAGCTGGCTCATGAGGATGATGGATGTCTAGCTGGCACTCAATTCTGTGTCAAAATGAAAATATATTTAAGTACTTATTCACTTGAAGTAACTTAAGCAGCTACTGCAGCTATTAGCCAATTAGGGGCCTGATTCTATACGCCCTTGCACCTTGTGTAGCGCTTATGGCTGAGATTGTCAAAGGGTCCTAAGGGAGTTAGGTGTCCAACTTTCACTGAAGTTGAGTGGGACTGAGGAGCCTAACTCCTGTCGATTATTATGAAAACCCCAGTGAGCATTTGTACAAGTTGATTGCAAAGTAGATGTAAGATGCTGTAGCATTCTCCACCCACTTTGCACAGCAATGACGATGCATGGGGGGGGGGCACGCGGAGTAACATGCCCCCCCAGATTTAACTTCATGACTTGTACTGAGCATGCTTATATGGACTGAGCATACTCAGTACCATCTGCTGAAGCCATTGCCATCATTCTGCCCTTACTTGTGCCCCTCCCCCTATTCTCAGCAGGTACAGATCGTCTCTGCTGCACAGGTGTAAATGCCTGCATGAGATGCATGGCAGTGCAGAGTGGGACCCACAGCGTTCAGTTGTAATATTATCTGTGCATGTGGCAGACAAAAGAACCTTGACGTAAACTGTGAGACAGATCCTCAGCTAGTGTAAATCAGCGTAGCTCTGTTGATTTCAATAGAACTACACTGATCTTCATCCCCAACTATGTTGGTTAGGGTGAGTGAGTGAATGCGTTTACCAACATAGATACACTGGCAAACTCCCCTAGTGCAGACACAGTTATAGCAGAATAAAGGTGCCTTGTCCTACTATAGATTATTTGGTTCTCAAAGAAGAATAAGCTAGCCAAGTATAACTTCCTCCACACTACAGTTTGGTTTTTTTAGTTTGGTTCATTTGTGTGTGGGGAGGGGAGGGGTGGCATTGGGATTTTCTGTTTGTTTTGTTTTGTTTTTTTCTTCTTTAATTATACTGGTGTAGTTAAAGCAGAAAAACTTTCTAATGCAGATGAACCCTTATCAAAGTTCATCTTGGCCCCAGAATAACTGCTTTAGAAAGAGCTTTGATAACACCTTTGGGTTTTTCTTTTTATTCCGAGCATGTGAATTAGTCAGAAAAGTAAAGAATGAAGTAACCAAGAGGAAGCGAGCCACTGCTGGCTCTAACTAAGTGAACAAAATAAAGTTTGGTTCACGCTTAAAACTTATATTGCTGGAAAAAAATACACATGCACCTGAGCAACACTGTCAAATAATGAAGGATGCATATAAATAAACAACACAAACATGTAGGGACAAAATTAGAAAGACTAAGGTGCAGAACAAGATTAAGCTAGCTAGGGACATAAAGCGTAACAAGAAATCATTTTACAAATACATTAGAAGCAAGAGGAAGAGAAAGGATAGAGTAGGCCCATTACTCAATGAGGGAATGATAATAGCAGAAAACGCAGCAATGGCCAAAGTGTTAAGTGCCTTTTTTGTTTCAGTTGTGAGCAGATAGCTAACATTGTGAACATCAGTGTAAATGTGGTAAGATCTGAGGCTGAAATAGGGAAAGAACAAGTTAAGAACTACTTAAGGTATGTCTACACTTAAAATGCGATAGCTGCGCTGCTGTGGTGCTTCAGTGTTGCCACTCGCTACAGCAACGGGAGGGTTTCTCCCGTTGCTGTAGTCAATCCACCTCCCTGGGAGATGGTAACTAGGTCAAGAATTCTTCCATCGACCTAGTGCTGTCTACCCGGGGGCTAGGTCAGCTTAGCTACAACGCTTTGGGTGTGGATTTTCTATCCCCATGTGCTTTGCCAGAAATGTTGTATGTTGGCTGAAGCAAGGTGGCTGTAGAATCAAACTGGATTCTCTAAGCAAACTCACAAAGTGGAACAGTTCACCATCTTCATCCCTGATTCTGCTTCTTGTACTGTGTGGGCAGACTGCTGTACCTGTGCAGAGACCCAAGTTCAATGGAGCTGTGCTGAATTACACCAGCTGAGACTCTTGCCCTAGCATTCTGATGTGGCAGTATTTTACATCTACTTTGTGTTAGTGTGAATGACTACCCCAGGTGCAGGGTAGTGCTGAATTGGGTCCCCAGTATCTTCCTCAGAATTAGCCTTAGTTTTGAAACAGCTTTGAGTTACTCACCTCGTGAGATCTGAGGAGGTTACTGCCTGCTGTGGCATGGCTACTGTATAATTCAATGGGGGTGAATTTAATTCCCATACTTCTGGGTTTTTTTTAAAAATCTGGATCCAGGTATCATGTATTCAACACACGTAGCTGGGCTGTTTAACACTGCAAAGTGTATGTCACAGTTCAGGGCAAGTGCACCTGTATTTCCTCTCAATGGTCCAGGAAGGGCACCCACTCTCAGGCTTCCAGCTCCACAGCTGTTGCCTCTCTTGGGTGGTGAATTGACAGGTGTCTTGCTCCCTTCCAACTAGGGTATTTCCAGGCTGCACAGTTCCCTGCCTTCACTGTGTCATTCCCAGCACAGACAGGTTGCCCAGAACACCTGCTTTCTTTCTCTTCAGAGACAAATAACAGTGTAATTATTACAGATATAATTTACCACACAGCTCCTTCTAAGACAAACTACTGTGTTCTTAAGGTAAAAAGCATTCAGAGAGAACATATTAAAAAACAATAAAAGAACCTACGTACATGCTAATAAGCTCACGAGAGATCAGCCCAACTCTCACATGGGCTCTGGCATGGGTGGCAGATCTCATAGGCAGGGGGAGGCATTGCCTCCCCAAACAATCAGGTGTGACCCCACCCCCCTGCCATGACACTCCCTGCTTGTGGCTCCAGCCCTCCCAGCTCCAAGTCCAGCCCCCCAATGGTCTCGGGCTGGGGCCACCTGCCTTCCCATGCTCCAGACCTGGAGAGGCTGGGCCGTGTGCCACTCACCTTCCCGGTGCTCTGGGGCTGGGAAGGCTGGGCCGCATGTCGCCCGCTCTCCAAGACTGGGGCCCTGTGCCGCCCGCGCTCCCGGGTTGGGGGGCTAGGCGCAGGACTGGGCCAGTGGCTCTGGCGGGGTCTCAGGCAGAAGGGACAGGGCTGGGTGCTAGCCTCCCACAACCGGCAGTTCATGCACCGCCAATGGGCGCTGGCAAGTGCAGTCTTTTAATAGCCCACCCTGGGGCATCCTTCTGGTTGCAAGTCCATCAGTGCTTCAACTCAGAACAAACACACAGTCTTATGAGGCCTCAGTAGGCCACGTCCGTCCGTCCGTACACACCCACACCCACACCCACCACCACCACCACAAAGGACGAGGGCCCGGCCCTCCATGGACCAGGGTTCCTCTCTGTTTGCTGGATCAGGAAGAAAGCACTGAGAGGCAGGTTAAACCCCCAGGCTTTTATCCCAAAGTCTTTTCATTGTCTGTTGTCTCTGGAGAATCCAGTTTGAACCAGTTTATGCATATTTCCCCAGGGCAGTAACTTCAGAGGGCTGATAACACAGGAAGTATATCAGCACCCCACCTCTGTACTAGAGAAATTGCATACAATACCACTGCAACACACACACACAATGCATTTTTAATACAATGGACTCTCAAAGGTGTTAATCCTAATTCAATAAGGTTTAATTTCTCAATAAAGTTTATCTTAATTTCATGAGGTTTGTGCAGGATATTACAGGGCATTGTCAGTCTGTCACAAAGTATATCAGTCATTCTCACTTGCCACATATCAAATTATCTAATCTATTCATGAGAAACACTCTTTATGGAATACCAAATAGGCTTCTATATAATAGATTTTTAAAACAAAATCTGTGGGTACTATTTTCATATACAGGACAAACCATGGACAGCTTTTCCTGTTAGCCATTTCAAGACCCCTTTGATTTCCCCCCCTAATTTTAATGCTATAAAAAGACAGTGCTGGATATATTAATTCAAAAATCTGAATAAAAACATTAAAGCCATCAAGTATTAAATAGTTCATGAATTGCAATAAATACTTACAGCTTCAGAAACAGATCGCAAAAAATCCCTTATAAATAAATCAATGTAACAGTATCCTACAATTTTACCTTTCAGTTTTTATGGTTCCATCTAAATCAAATATCCAATTGGCTTCACAGTCAATATATTGGGGACAAATAATGTAACTCTTATCCACCTATTTCTCTATTTAAAATTGATATATATGGTTTATCAACATTCTGCCCTTGTCTAACAAAATAGATTCAAAGATCTAGCTGCACTTGAGAGAAATATGGTTTAACTGGAAGAAATAAAGATGCATTTGTCATTATAAAATAGCTCTTCACAAAGCCTAGGGATAACTTTGTGTAACAAGTCTTAACAACAACAACAGCCACAACAAAACCTTCATTGCTTCTCTAGGTTTATTCTAAGAAAGGGAAGTGCTGTATGTTCTGACCTTTCTCAGGATGATACACTGAATCTATCCCTGAAAGGCACAGGTTGACTTTTGTAATAGGTGTTTCTGGATGAGAAAGCATTTGTTACTAAACAAAAATCAAATCAGTGACCTTTAGTTTAAATGGATCCATAACATCTTCCAGTGACCTGATGGTTGTATCTTGTCTATATCTGATATAGCAGGTGTGAAGACTTTTGATATCAACCTTTCTAAATATTTTTGTTTTGTGCAAGGACCTAATAGTTTTCACCTATTCCAAACCGGCAATGCCCTGAGTCCGTTGTCACAATCCAATATTAGCCTGGCTTCAAAGACCAGATTCTGCTTTCATTTCAGCAGCAGAAATTTAGAATAACTCCACTGAGTGAGTGTTCCCTTACTCAAGCCAACAACTCCTGCAGAAATCCGCCCTCCTGAGTATGTGTCTTATTTAGTGCCCAGTTCCACAATCCTTATGTCACGTGGAGATTTTATGGATCTATTTAAACTAATGGTCAAACTTCATGCATGCACACTAACTACTCAGTAGCAGTATTTTAATAATCATCTCCCAACATTCTGATGGAAAGAAGACTGTAGTTTGCATAAATCATTTTGGTACAAGTCATTTGTACCCTGCTGCCAGGGCCGGCTCCAGGCACCAGCCAAGCAAGCTCGTGCTTGGGGTGGCAGATTCTAAGGGGTGACATTCCGTCCAATCTTAGGGCGGCACGGCTGCCCAATTTTTTTTTTTTTTTTTTGGCTTTGCCTCCGGGTCCGGCCGCCCTGCACCCTGTTTTTATTTATTTATTTATTTATTTATATTTGCATGGGGCGGCAAAAAAGTCAGAGCCGGCCCTGCCTGCTGCATTCAATGTGCAAGTTTGCAATCAATAAGATAGGACTCCATACACTCTTTCCAAGTATGTCTGGAAGGAGGCAGGACTCTGAAGAGGTCTTTGCCTCATTGAGAGGCTGATCCTGTATTCTTTACTCATGATGAATAGCATTTGCTCACTTAAAAAAGGATATCAGAATTTTGGGTTTAAACTACCCAAACTAATTTTTTTCAAAGCTTACAAAAGCAAGTAGGGTTCTGCAAAGGAAAGCCAGCATTGGGATTGTAATGTTATAAGCCTATTTGAAAATTATAAGACAAAATGCAGTCAGGAAGGTCTGTGTAGCTCAAAAGCTTGTCTCTCTCACCTGTAAAAGATATTACCTCATCCACCTTGTGTCTCTCATATCCTGGGACCGAGACAGCGGCAACAGCACTGCACATTTCTTGCTCGTTATTCTTACCATGTCCCACTCTCTCTGCTGACTCTTCTCCATCACATCAAGTTCAAGCTTCTTGGGTTTATATTAAAGTCCCTATGTAACTCTACTTTCACCTACTTAGATGCCCTTGTCTCTTATCACGTCCCTGATCTCGCCACCCCATCAATGATAGCAGTCTCAACATCCAGTTTGCCTCTTCTTCCAGAACCGTCTCAACATGTTCTATAGAATGTTCCTGAAAAGTTACTAGTTCAGTGACACCTACAAGAATCAACCTAACTCATCTTCGTATCTTGTGAGCAAGCTGCTAATATATCTATGGAGGGAAGGGAGTGAATGTTGGGAAGGAGAGACACTAGGACACTGAAGTTGGGGATCACTGTGAGGAAAAGACAAGGAGTTGAATGGTAGAGAGAGGACAGAGAGAGGGGAATTTGATGAATTTAGCTTAAAAACAACAACAACACAATGTTAAACTAAGATATGTGCCAGTCATCACCTTGATCACTTTGCTAATATATTGTATATCACTTTCCCCCACCCTTTGGTTTTTGTAGACTGTATGCTTTCCAGGGTACAGAGTGCATCTCCCTGTGTTTGGAAAGAATCAAGCACATATTGGATGTTACTGCAATAGAAATGATAAATATTCATAATTTTGTAGTTGTAAGTAAATGAATTAAGTTGATTTATGGTGAGCATTGTGTAGATACCTCTCTTCAGAGTTAACAAAAATATTGGACAATGATGTGAAAGGAAATCAAAGGATTTTGGTTTTGGGTCCTTAAAATATAAGAATATTTTTGTTGTTATCAAAGATTATACTAGTGTCAATGTTTTTAAAGCTAGTTCCTGTGTAAACTTGTATCATGACATGTTTATGCATTTAAGGCATAAAAACGATCAGGGATTCATGCAAAATTCTTCTCTGGGATTATGCTGATGAATGAATGCAAAGTGAATTATTAAGTAAAGACAGAGGAACTTCTGTGTGTCAGTAGAGAGCAGGCCACAGTTTGCTCTCAGCTAAACCAGCATAAATCAGTCAGTGGGCCTGATTCTTAATTTTGTTACACCAGTTTTATACATGGGTAACACCACTGATTTCCTTCGAGATATACCAGTGGGAAACTGGTGTAACAGATGGGAGAATCAGGTCACTGGCTTCAATAAGCTTACTCCGGATTTACTCTGATGTACTCTATCAGGTCCATAGCATACAAAGCCTGAAAATATTGCCCAAAATATTTCTAGGTACTAAAGCAAGTGAAGAGACTCCAGTGAACATTAGACCTCATCAATGGGCCTGATCCGAAGCCCATTGAAATCAATGGAAAGATTCCCATTGACTTTAGTGGGCTTTGGGTCAGGCTCTATGAGCCTTTGAAGGTTCAGTGGGTCTCTCTCTCACACACACACACACACACACACACACACACACACACACACACACAGCTTGTCTACACTACCCGCCGGATCAGCGGGCAGCAATCGATCCAGCGGGCAGCAATCGATCCAGCATATAGACGCGATAAAACGACTGCTGAGCACTCTCCTGTCAACTCCGGTACTCCACCAGAACAAGGAGCGCAAGCAGAGTCAACAGGAGAGCGTCAGCTATCGACTTACCACAGTGAAGACACCGCGGTAAGTAGATCTAAGTACGTCAACTTCAACTATGCTATTTACGTAGCTGAAGTTGCGTATCTTATATCGACCCCATGCGGTAGTGTAGACAAGCCCACACACCGTGTTTGGTGGACCTCACATGATCATTTTTATCATTCTTTCTTTTCCATTGACAAGCCTCTCCAGAGATTAGGTTACACCTACAGCTCAGTCTCTGCAAGGATAAGGACTAGACTTTCATTTATTATTTTTATTGAAAGTTTAGGTTTCCAGAAGTCATTTGATGTTAAGATTATCAGAGCCACTGTTCCCCAGCAATGTTACCAATTAAAATCCTTAATAACTTTTGAAATTAGACTTTAATCAACTAGACCAGGGTCTCTAATGGGGACTAACAGAGCTAAGCACATGCCTCTAATTGAGTTTCAATGGCCCCTTTGCAAATCCCAACCCTAGACATTGGTTATGTGCACTAGATCTCAGTTAAGGCAGTCCAGTACACTGAGCTTAATTTCTTTCCTGCTTTCCATTGTTTACTACAAAAAATGCCAAGAAGTTAGAAGACATTTTGAACACTGGCAAACACTTCTATTTTTAGAGTGTCCTCATTCAAGAACCCCTTTTTCCATCTGCCTGAAATTTTAGAGAAAAATTCTCCATAATAAGAGGTTACTCACCTTGTGCAGTAACTGGAGTTCTTTGAGATGTGTGTCCCTATCAGAGTTCCACTTCAGGTGTGCATGTGCCCAAGTGCTTTTGATTGGAGATTTTTGGTAGCAGTGACCGTTCAGCCCACGCATGTGCTCTTCAAATCCTTGTGTCCTGTACTAAGGATATATAGGGCGGCACAGGTGAACCACCCTCAGTTCCTTCCCTACCGCAAAGTCCCACTGAGAAAACTCCAAAAGCAGAGGGGAAGAAGGGCGGACAGTAGAGTATCTGTAGGGGGACAAATTTCAAAGAAATCCAGTTACTGCACAAGGTGAGTAACTCCTTCTTCAAGTAGTGTCTCTATGGATGCTCCATTTCAGGTGGTTCTTGAGCAGTATCCCCACAGGGAGAAGGAAGCTTAAAAACAAAGTCTAATACTGAAGACAGAATTGCATAGCCAGCTGCAGCATCTGATCTAGAGGCAAGAACCACAGCATAGCAGTTGGAGAAAGTGTGTACTGAAGTCCAGGTTGCAGCTCTAGAAGTTAACAACTGGAACACTGTTGAATAATGCCATGGAGGTAGATTGAGATCTTGTATAGATTCATAGATTCTAGGACTGGAAGGGACCTCGAGAGGTCATCGAGTCCAGTCCCCTGCCCTCATGGCAGGACCAAATATTGTCTAGACCAGTCCTGATAGCACATTTAACTAACCTACTCTTAAATATCTCCAGAGATGGAGATTCCACAACCTCCCTAGGCAATTTATTCCAGTGTTTAACCACCCTGACAATTAGGAACTTTTTCCTAATGTCCAGCCTAAACCTCCCTTGCTGCAGTTTAAGCCCATTGCTTCTTGTTCTATCCTTAGAAGCTAAGGTGAACAAGTTTTCTCCCTCCTCCTTATGACATCCTTTTAAATACCTGAAAACTGCTATCATGTCCCCTCTCCGTCTTCTCTTTTCCAAACTAAACAAACCCAATTCTTTCAGCCTTCCTTCACAGGTCATGTTCTCAAGACCTTTAATCATTCTTGTTGCTCTTCTCTGGACCCTCTCCAATTTCTCCACATCTTTCTTGAAATGCGGTGCCCAGAACTGGACACAATACTCCAGTTGAGGCCTAACCGGTGCAGAGTAGAGCGGAAGAATGACTTCTAGTGTCTTGCTCACAACACACCTGTTAATACATCCCAGAATCATGTTTGCTTTTTTTGCAATAGCATCACACTGTTGACTCATATTTAGCTTGTGGTCCACTATAACCCCTAGATCCCTTTCTGCCGTACTCCTTCCTAGACAGTCTCTTCCAATTCTGTATGTGTGAAACTGATTTTTCCTTCCTAAGTGGAGCACTTTGCATTTGTCTTTGTTAAACTTCATCCTGTTTACCTCAGACCATTTCTCCAATTTGTCCAGATCATTTTGAATTATGATCGTGTCCTCCAAAGCAGTTGCAATCCCTCCCAGTTTGGTATCATCTGCAAACTTAATAAGCGTACTTTCTATGCCAATATCTAAGTCGTTAATGTAGATATTGAACAGAGCCGGTCCCAAAACAGACCCCTGCAGAACCCCACTTGTTATGCCTTTCCAGCAGGATTGGGAACCATTAATAACAACTCTCTGAGTATGGTTATCCAGCCAGTTATGCACCCACCTTAAAGTAGCCCCATCTAAATTGTATTTGCCTAGTTTATCAATAAGAATATCATTCGAGACCGTATCAAATGCCTTACTAAAGTCTAGGTATACCACATCCA
>NW_020664409.1:55104927-55117254 GCF_002925995.2 Terrapene triunguis
GTCTATCCTTCCTGAGCAAGCTGTACCCATCCACACCAACATTCCAATCATGTGTATTATCCCACCAAGTTTCAGTCATGCCAACAATGTCATAGTTGTATTTATTTATTAGCACTTCCAGTTCTTCCTGCTTGTTACCCTTACCATTGTAGAATGGGTTAATACTCCAGAAGGAGGTTGAATGTTGGCAGAGTCATAACATGAAATGCTACACCCAGAGATCCATTGTGAAAACCTCTGGGTGGAGATTGTGGATCCTTTGAATCTGTCTGCAATTGAAACAAACAGTCTAGGAGACTTTCTGAATGGTTTGGTTCTGGTCAAATACAAGACTAATGCCCTTCCAACATCCAGGGAATGGAAGGCAACTTCCTGCCTAGCGTGATGTGGTTTCAGGAAAAAAGTTGGGAGATGAACTGTCTGGTTAATATGAAATTCAGAAGACATTTTGGGTAAAAATTTTGATGTGGTCACAATGAGACCTTTTCTTTGAAGAATATTGTAAATGAGTGAGGGGAGGGGTGTCTGCCAATAAAGGCCCCAGTTTTCCAACCCTCTGGGCAAAAGTGATGCTCACTAAGAAAGCTGTTTTCATTGATAGATGAAGCCCACAGCCCATGTAAGGGACTCCGTGTCTTTACAGACACTGCGTCACCATAACTACACTGACATAAGCCTTATGCCACTCATGGAGTTATGTCAGTGTAGAAGGCACTTACATCGGTGGGAGGAAGGCTGTAGTGTAGGCACTGACTTATGTCAACCTAACTGTTTAGTGTAGATAAGCCCTGAGATAACTTTTTTGGTGGATTTTGTGGAAGGTGGTAAGGCTTATAATAAAACTCAGCTGCAATCTTAACTATGGAGCTACTGTCATTGTTTCATGATGTAAGCAGAGTCAGAATGAGCTCTCCACTGACATCTGGTGGTGAGCTGTGGAAAAGGACTTCAGGGGCAAATCTCGTTTGCATGGGCACACCCACCCTACATAGCATGATGGGACTGTTGCTCAAATGGTCACTTTGGCTGCTGTGGGATCCCCAGTCTCTGTTATTGGGGCAGGAGTAATAAAAGGTTGTTATCCTGGTTATGTGAATCAAGGACAGTAGAACTGTACTTGATATTTTATGACTGAGGGACTCACCCTCAACTAAGCAGCACTCGCTAGGCAAGAGACATGGGTTCCAAAGCCTAGTGAATTGAGAGAGGCTGGGTGATAGGAATTTGTATCTAGTAGAGTAGGCCCCTGTCTGAGGGCAGTAAACATCATCTTGACCCTTTCTCTTTCTGCTGTGTAATAACAGAGCTAATTTAGACTCAAGTAAGAGTCTTATTATGTGCTACAAAGCTGAAATCACTGATACCTAGGTCTAAATGTTAAACCTACTTTGGGATAGTGGTTCTGATGCAAGAAGACTATCTAGGTATACCAGTAGTGAGGCTCCCCTACTAACAGCTGAAATCACTCAGAGCTGTGTTAAGTAGTGGGGCCTGAAGACCTATTGGTGAATGGCTGGTAGAGAGGTGTGGCCAGCTGGCTCAGCTGGTGGTGAAGATCGGAGCAGAACCCCACAGAGAGGTGTGGCAATCGGTCGTCGAGGGCCTGAGCAGCAGAGCGTGTAAGGTGCCTCCATACCTCCCCCCCCCCTTCCACCCAGGCTGGGAGGTGAACTCTGCAGATGAACTTCTGAACTCTGGGGCTGCACTGACCATTTTAAACACTTACAGAGCTTTACATGATCAAAGTGCTCTACGAACATTAACTAGGACTAATCACAAACAGTAACTAGCTTTAATAGCTGTTCATATGTGCAGGAAAAAGCAAAGTGGAATTGTCACTGATGTGTGTAATTACATGGCTATTACGAGAAGTAAACGTTCAACTTAACTGTGGGGAGAATGTGCAAATATTAAACTAGTCATATTGCCCCAGCATATGGGATGGTGCGGAGCCAAGGAAGGCATTGTGCCAACACAAGCATTGTAATTGGTCCCAGCCCTTGTGTGAGGTGCAAGGGATAGAAGTGGGAGGGAAGAAAGGCTCTTTGCCCCTTCCCACCTTGTGATGGGGCATTTACCCCACACTTGCCCAGAAAGGGTTAATGTGAACAGAGAAGGGTGCGAATTAACCTCACAGGCCACAGCTGAGGGGAATCCTGTGGCTGACTGAATGAGGGAGCCCAGCTGAGGAGGAATGAGCTGGGGAATGACTATAAAGACAGGAAATTGGCATCAGAGGGTTCTGCTGGGAAAGGCTGTAGTCACTCTCTGGGAGTATTAAGGCATGGAGAGGCTGCAGAGATGGGTAGCCTACAGTCCCTCTTGTGTAGGAGGGAGTTGAGAGGTTGGCAACCCTAGAGAGACAGGGGGAGAGAGAGAAAGAGAGAAAAATATGCTGGTGGGGGGTAAGGAAAGAGCTCAGGGTAAGGTCTGGAAGGGAACAGACCTTTGTTGCTGACTAGATGGTCCCTAAGCTGGAACCCAGAGTAGAGGGTGGGCCTGGGTTTCCCTGCCAGCCACTGCAGAAGTGGTACTGAGGCAGTGAATGGGAAGACTGCCTCGGACTGCTGAAGAGGACTGATACCCTGGAAGGGGAAAGTATGGCTAGTGACCTGCCTGGAGGACTGAGTCACAAAGTTGCAGCAGCAGCTCCTGGAGAGTGTGGGGAATGGAGAGGGTATGCAATTAGGGTTGCCAACTCTCCTGGTTTTGCCAGGAGTCTCCTGGAATCAGGCCCTATCTCCTGGAGGCTACTGAAGCCAAACTGGGAGATTTTAAGTGCTGAAAATCTGGCAGGGCTAAGGCAGGCTCCCTGCAGCTCCCGGAAGTGGCTGGTACCAGGGAGGGTGCAAGGATGTTTCGCGCCCTAGGCGAAACTTCCACCTTGCGCCCCTCCCCGTGTGGCAGCTCCCCACCCCAGCTCACCTCTGCTCCGCCTCCTCTCCGAGCACGGCGTCGCTGCTCCACTTCTCCCGCCTCCCAGGCTTGCGGCACCAATCAGCTGTTTGGCGCCGCAAGCCTGGGAGGGAGAGAAGCAGAGCGGGGCGGTGTGCTCAGAGGAAGGGGCAGAGCAGAGGTGAGCTGGGGCAGGGAGCGGTTCCCCTGCGTGCTGCCCCACTCCCCTTACTTGCTGCAGGCGGCCCTCCCCGCGCCCCCCTACCCCAGCTCCCTCCGCCTAAATGTCAACGATGACCAGGGCGGCTGAAGATCCGGCCACCACTGAAGGACCCAAAATGCCGCCCCCCAAATGCTAGCGCCCTAGGCGACCGCCTAGGTCGCCTAATGGGTTGCACCGGCCCTGGCTGGTACCCCCCTGCGGCCTGGGAAGGCAGGGAGGCTCTGCGCACTGCCCCGAGCACTGACTCCACAGCTCCCTGGGAACTGTGGCCAATGGGAGCTGCAGGGCCAGTGCTTGCATGCATGAGCAGTGCACAAAGCCCCATGGGGCCACGGATGTACCAGCTGCTTCTGGGAGCAGCGTAGGGCCAGGGCAGGCAGGGAGCCTGCCTTATCCCTGCTGTGCCGCTGACCAGGAGCTGCCTGAGGTAAGTGCCTCCTGGTGTAGCCTGCATCCATCACCCCCTCCTGCACCCCTACCCCAGCTCTGAGCCCCCTTCTGCACCCAAACTCCCTCCCAGAGCCCTCACCCCCTCCCGTACCCCAATCACCTGCCCCAACTCTGAGCCCCCTCCAGCACCTAAACTCCCTCCCAGAGCTTGTACCCCGCACACCCTTTCTCACCCCAAGCCCCAGGTTCAGCCCAGAGCCCACACCCCAACCCCCTGCCCCAGCCCAGTGAAAGTGGTTGGGGGAGAGCGAGCGACAGAGGGAGGGGGGATGGAGTGAGTGGGGCAGGGCCACAGGGAAGGGGTGAGGCCTCAGGGAAGGGGCAGGGCAAGGGTGTTTGGGTTTGTGTGATTAGACTGTTGGCAACCCTATGTGCAACTGTGAGAAGGGGTTTTGACCTTGTGAAGCTAATCCCCAGAATGGTGAGGAGGAGGTGCCATCCTAGTGGTGAGTAGAGTACTCCATTACACACTTGTATCCCCTGCTATACAGCAGGCAAAATCTGGCCTTCCTGGGGAGCAATATACAATTACTAAAGTCTCTGAAGACCCAATCCTGCCCACGCTGAAATTACTGACTTCACTGGATCAGGATCAAGCCCTAACTTATGAGAGGAAGATACTTTTCCTGTCTGCATTATATGGCTGCTTCTGTAGCTATGCTCCTAATGAATTGTCTGCAAAGCACTCAGCCACTCTGGTGGTGAGGGCCATAGAAGCACCTAGGTAGGTAGACAGGGCCCAGGCTAGTTTACAGGAATCTAACACCAGTCAAAGTTAGTGCTGCTAAACAGTGTCTTTCTTCATAGAAAAGAGAAAAATGTAATTATTTTGATATGAGGTAGACAAATACCTGTGAGTACACTGGCAATAATTAAACGTACAATCCAGCTGGGAATACCACCCAGGGGATAACACATTATTTTATGACTCATGCCACCCAGGGTACTGACAAAGAACCCTTATCACAATCCCCATTCCACTGCATAAAAAGAATGTGTCATGCTGAAGGAGTAGCACCTTTGTTGCTGTATGCTCACCTCCTGCATGAAATGCCATCGGAGCTGTTAAATGACACTTTAAAATGAGTGTTAGCACTTAACCAAAAATATTTTCAAAATAACACTTAAACGTAAGTACCCTTAACTGTCAAACTTTCCCTAATTCACTGCTGATAATTGCTTCCTGAAGATGCATCCCAAATGGAGTGCTGGAAAATATTTGAGACTCACTGACTGAACCAAATGATCATCACATAACTGGCTTTTAATAAGCCCTTGATGTGTCTAATTCTGATCCTCTGTGGCACAGTGTTCCTCAATTCTGATTCCTGTTTTTATTTGAGAAGGAGTGTGGTGGGGCGGCTGCCCCACACACGGAGAGTGTGGGCTGCGGCAGGCCTGGGCGCCTGCGTAGACCCACAGCCAATCCGAGCAGGGCTTACTGGGAGCCAATCAGAGGACAGATTGGGGCCAGCCAATCAGGGCCCAGCTCAGCCATATAAAAGACTGCTCAGAGCAAGAGCAGTCAGTCTGTCCCAGGCCTTCAGAGGGGAGGGTCTGTCTCCAGAGCTGGGAGGCCAGCACCACGGACAGCGCAGTGCAGGCCAGCTTCAGAGAGTGGGAGAAGGCCCTGCTGCGTAGCCTGCCAGGCGGCAGGTCGGGAAGGAGAAGGCCTAGCACAGGGAAGGGCCGTTGAGGAAGTGGTCCAGAGGAGTAGCCAGAGGAGGTAGGAGAAGGAGGACAGCAAGACTGTCGCTAGAGGGCCTCTGGACCGGGACTCAGAGTAGTGGGTGGGCCTGAGTCCCTCCCCCCCCTTTCCCCTTTATTGTTCTATTGGGCCATACCCTCAGCCATAGGCCGCAGGGAGCGGCCAGCCGATGCTACACCAGATCCTTGACCGAGGGGATCGGACTTGAAGGTGTAAGACTGTGGGCCATCCAACCCCCCCCCCCCCCCGGCCCGGGGTGTGAATGAACAAGGGGACACTGTCGGAGGACAGTGTTCCAGAAGAGGACGCTGAGCGTTGGGAGCAACGCGAGTCCGTACGCCAACTGAAGGCGAGACGACAGGCGGGACGTCACCAGAAGGGGGCGCTCTACCGGACCAAACCAATTCCCCGAGACGACCGGTAGGAGGTGCCACAGTGGTCAGTCCCAACCCTGTCACAAGGAGAGAGAGCAAGAATATATATATTAATCACACAAACTATGTTAAAAGACCATTATGCTTGCAAAGTCAAGCACTCAAATTAGGAAGTGCTGGAATTAAGGTTGCCTTTGGGGAAAAATAGTATGTTATCTTGTAATTAAAGATTGTATCATAAATGCATATGCACAGGAGTGGGGCGGGGAACAGAATTAAGGCAAACTTAGTTCTGGCATTTCCTAACTTGAATGCATTTGTAACCTTCATAATGTTCTTTTAATATTTTTGTGTAATTTCCTAGCTTTTTAAAAAAAGCAACCTGAAAATTCTGTCCTGTTATCATATTGACATCCACATGGGGTGTCAGTAGGGTTGCAGCCTATAGACCCATGCAGAACAGGACGCTACCACTTGATCTAATGGTGTAGCAGATAGTAGTAGGTTGTCAGCCTCTATGTGTACCAGGTGTAGAGGGATATGAGACACTCTGCCAGAGCACAGAGATTTGTTGTCAGCAGAGGAATGGTGAGACTCAGGAATCTTGGGTTCTATTACAGATTTTGGAGGGGAGTAAGTACTAACGGTCAAAGGCCCTTATGCCCCTGCTTCCCCCAAGTTTGACTCCTTCTGCTCTGTCCCTACCAGCCTGTCCCTGAGCCAGTCCTGTATCTTCTTTCCTTTGGCTTCTCATCCCAGTTTCCCCTACGCTTCCTTCCTTGCTGGCTCCTTGACCCAATCCCAGTTTCCTTGCTACCTAGTCTCTTTTCCCCACCCTCATCCTTCTCATTCATTCTGTCTTTCCCCTGTCACTCCTAGTCCTATCTCCTCCAAAGGTTCCTTTCCCCAGGTTCCTTGCCCCACGAGACACCATCCTCCCTGATTTCTTATCCAGTCTGTCTTCTCCCAGCATGGCAAATTTCAGCCCGAATGGTAAAAGTCTAGCAAAGTTATAAGCAACTGAAAACAGTCTTATAATGAGAAGTGTTATGCAACCTTAATCACAGGCAGCATGACCAGCTCTGCCTATACAACTATGAAGCTGCCTGAATTTATGCATATGAATTTTCCAGTAATGACTAGCTGAATATTCCAACCCAATGTCTGGCTAAATCCATCGGCCAAATCCTTGGCTATGCCAGATCTCCACTCATCCCAGCTGATGGGATACAAAGGAGGTTTCAAGATATCCTTGCACTCTCCTGGACCAGTGTGACCCCTTCCCCTGGCAAAGTTGTGACTCACCCTAGTGCCCAGAGCCTTCAAGGGAGGTAGGGTCGTGGGAGCGATATTAACATGGGCTCCAGGTTTCTTCACAAGCAACCTGTGTGTGTAATCCATGGCCCTGATTCTCCTATCACTCAGGCTGGGTCTACACTACAGCCGGGGTCCGACCTAAGATACGCAACTTCAGCTACGTGAATACCGTAGCTGAAGTTGCGTATTTTAGGTCGGCTTACCTGGCGGTTAGGACGCGGGAAAGTTGACCACTGCCGCCGACTCCGCTGCCGCCTCTTGCCGAGGTGGATTTCCGGAGTCGACGGCAGAGCGATCAGGGATCGATTTTACCGCGTCTTCACTAGACGCGGTAAGTCGATCCCCGATAGACCGATTGCTACCCGCCGGATCGGCGGGTAGTGAAGACGTAGCCTTAGTGGTTTTATACCTGTACAACTCCATTGGCTTCCACAGAGTGATTTCTAATTACACCAGAATAAATAAGAAGAATAACACATTTTAAACCGTTGGAGCTGTACCAGTGTAAAACAAGTGGCTTAGTGCTGAATCTGATCAGATCACTTGTCTGAAGGACACAAGGAAGCAAATGATCCATCGCTCCCTGTTACAGTGAAGCTAGGAGTTTTAGTAACCTGAGGATACACAGTAGAGTGTATGGTAGTCACCAGCTAGAGAAAATCTTTGCTCCTCTGTTTAAAAATCTGTAATGTCTATTCAAAGTTTAAATGTCAGTGCTTGTCATATTGGCTTTTGTCTGCCTCAAGCTATTCTTATGATAGAAGTGTGTACATATCCTTATGTGCATGGAAATCTGTCATCTTGTGTTGGCCTGACATTTTCCTGACCAGAGCTTGTAATGACTAAAGACAGTATATACGTTGTATTCTAACTTGCTGTTTGACAGTAATAGTCACATTCGACCCTGTGAGGCTCTGAAGAGCAGTACAATTGTTTAAAGCATCTCCAGCAGTTTGAGGATTTTTTCTACTAATGGTATTAAAGTTTCTTATCTGTTTTGAAATAGTTAATCGTTTGGTGTGTGATCAAATCTGAAATTCACTTTAAATCTTAAAATTAGGATGTTAATGCAAGAAGCACTGTGGCTGTATTTTTAAGCACTGCAAAGATCAGTAGTTTGAAATGACAATTTGGTAACAGAACATCTAAATCACAAACCTGTAGTGTAAATCCCTCTTAAGCTGCCTCCTCTTTACTTCCAGGAAACTCATCATGACACAGCCGTTGGTACAAATCATAATAAACACCTGATATTTACTTTCAAATTAATTGACAATTGTTATGACTGGAAATTTGCAGCAATCGTAGCTTTTTAACAATCTATAAATCAGCCATTAGCTGTGTCCTCTTCCTTGCAAGAGGCAAGACAGGTTGTCACTTACTGCAGCTGGGTTGGTTTTTTTATTGTTAATATGCAGGACAATTATGCAGCCGTCATTTGAAAGTTCGGGGGCATTTTGAATATGACTTAATAGCAAGTGCAAAAAACAAGTGAACGTCATAAGTAGGCCCCAGAGACTTTCAAGTTGCATAAGCAAAGGAGGAGCTATTGATTGTTGCCTAACATGCCTGTTGAAAATAACAGGGTTACAGCCTCTGTGCTATAGCAAATAGTCTTTCCTTCTGTAGTGCCAGCACCAATATTTGCACATGTCCAAAGCTGAAGCCTCATTATCAGTAACGCCAGCTCTGCTGTAACCAAAACTGAAAGCAAACAGGACCCCATTCCATTTTTGCTATCTTGTACCAAAATTGTGAAGCTGTTTGAAGGAGAAAAGGCAAATCAATAAGTAATTATTGTACAGCCTCGCCATCCTTGGTCCATGCTGATTAATTGAACTGATAAATAATTCATGGCTTTTGTGATACCTTGTTTTAAAAGGTAGCAGTTTCCTCAAATGTGTCGTCCCTATGGATACACAGGTGACAGACAATCTTTCAGCATCTCATTTTGTTCATGTGTAAGCTCGTGAGTTTCAATGTGGGAGCTTCTCTCACTTTGTGCCATGCTAATTCCACTGCTGGGGGGTGAGGGGGAGGAAATGGTTTCAGAGAAGAGGGCTGTCTGTTGCTAGGTGGTGGCATTTATTCAGTTACCTACTGATAAAGCAAGTGGGCCCCATAACCACAATGACATATATGCAGATGGTCCACCACTCATGCATATCTTTGTAATTCATACAAGCAGCCTACAGCTTCAAGTAACCTTGGGGACTTCTCTAGTCCTAACTGAAATGTATTAACGTAGATTATTTCAATCGTTTCTACCAGCATCATCGTTTTTCATTATTTTTGGTATTTAATTATTTCATTGAGACGGTTCAGTCAGAATGCAGGAGAAACATACAAAAATAATTGAAATGAGCCCTGCTTGGCCTTTCCTCTAACTACTGAGTGGAAGAAGGACCTTGTGAGCAGAGGAGTATTTTGATTTGGCTTTTTTTTTTTTTTGTTCCTCAGGGAGGACAAACTTTCAAATTGACTCCAAAAATTGCATGCACTATTTTTATGTACAATTTTCACATGTGGCATTTGAATGGGAAAAATTATATCCTCAAATGTGGGTAAGAAATTCTGTAAGTTGAAATTTGGTAAAGTAAAATTGCACCCACAGATTTAGAGGCGGGATTGAAATTCCTTTTAAAATATGGTCTAGGGTGCCTATCTGGTAATTTTTCTTTGTCTTGCTACAATGCGGCAATGTGTTTATTTTAGTTTGGCCCTAGCCATGGATTTCAGACCTATTCCACAATTCCCCAGTATTATAGGCACAACTATAGTTAAGGTTGCCCAGCATTTCCCACTTAAGACTCTGTTTTTGCTTGAATATAACTTTGCCAAACTTTAACCATTGGGGCTGGATTTTTCGATGCTGGCTATCTGCCTTAGGCTGAAATTTTTGAAATGTTTCAGCTAGAATGGTTTGATTGTTTCCGAGAATGAGATTAAGGAAGAATAACGGTTTTTTCCCATGTTTTTTAAAAAAAAACTTGCAGCTTTCATTGAGTCCCTAAGCTCTGGAGCAGGTTCTTGAAATTTGGTGGCGGGGGCTGGGGGCAGGCTGGTGTCAGGGATGTCTTTTTGCTGTTCCCCTGAAAAAGATACCCAGAGTTGGCCAAAGATCAGTCTTCTCTTTGCACATGCTCAGATATTTGTTAGCATTTGGCAGCTAAATTCTCTGAAGCTTGTCTGCACTGAGCATGCCCCAGCCCAGGCAGCAGGGGTTGAGCAGGACTCTCCTTGCAATTGCTGCTCTCAGCTGCCAGAAGCTACTGGGGCACCAGACACAGGAACTGAGAGCTATGAGATTCTCTCCTGTATTCTCAGTGTTGTGCCTGCTGGTGCCTAGGCAGAGGAGGAGAAGAAATTAGCTTGACTGAAAAAAATGCAGAGAGGACAAGCTCTAGATCAAGGGGAAATAGGATCAGAGGGAGTAGACTGAGATAAGGTGGTAGGGAGGGAGGGGGGAGTGAGACTGAGAGCTAGAGAGGGAGATTCTGAGACAGACTGGTCAAGGAGACTGGAACTGGGATGAGGCGCACAGGACAGGGTGGAGACTGGGACTATAGCACGTAACCAGGGTGTGGAGGGAAGACAACTGCAAATAGGGATCAAACTAACGAGAGTTTTGCCATTCACTTGACTGGAGCCAGAATTTCATCCCAAAGTTTTAAACATACTGCCTGAGATCCCAAATCAGTAGCAGAATGCATGTGTGCACTTAACTTACAAATATGTTTGCACTTTAAAACCAGTGATGACCTCAGGACCCAGTAGAACATCACTTGCACTGTTTTGGGTGCTTGTGATATAAGTAGTTGCACATGAAACAGGGACAGCCACATCCTCAACAGGTGTAAAACTGTAATTACTCTTGACTTTAATAGACCTAAATCAGATGATACCTGCTAAAAATGTGGCCTGAAATTCTGCACTTGGAATTTGGCAGCCACATGAAAGAAACGTTTTAAATATTTTGTTTTAAATTGTAAATGCATTTGTATCTTAAATCTAAACATGTATTTTAAAATCTACTGCCTGGTGTGTGCCTGCCTGCACCCATGGACCTAGCAAGACTCCTCAAAATACCATGTGAAAAACGAGGGCAGGATTCAATCTAGGTGAATCAGAAATCACTTTTCTGGCTTCAGGCTTGAGAATATCCAGTCTTGCCTTATGCATTGATGTATAATAAGTTTGTTAACGAGTAGAGGAAAAGCAATGGCTGCAAGCTTCTTTAAATTAGTCAAGTCAGAAGTGACAGGAAAAAATTACTAATGAGTGACAGTATGACATTATACCCCCAGAGGGAGACTACCTGGAGTTTTATGAATTCACATTGTTTCAATAGTCCATGTTCAAGACTTATACATTTAATTTGATTGTATTAAACATATGCTGCATATTTATCAAATTAATGGAATTTCTATTTTTAGATCAAGACTCAACATGAGCAGGGGGACAAATATCAAAAGTGGCCTCATTGATTCCATATTATTTCCTCTCCATGTGAAGGCTAATTCAGTATTTCTCTGCATGCTCCCTCTGCTCTCTAATTCTCATGTTCGCTCACTGCAACTAGAGGGGGCAGGCCACGAGAGATTCACCATCTGACCTGGAGTTACGTGCCACTAAAATGTTTGAAACATGGCACATTGTTGAAGCTAGGTAGGTGTTTGTGTATAGGCAGACATGCACCCACCATGCCAGCATTTACTTTAACTGTATATTATATATACTATAACGTGTATTATACTACCCAATCAAATTCCATGTTTAAAAGTATTCCAAGCCTGCTCCTACCTTTATCTCTATGCTCTTCCCCTCCCATACTACACCCCCACTCCCAGCCATGCACACGCAGAACACCTTTCATTTTGCTAAGTATCGGGGGTAGCCGTGTTAGTCTGTATCCACAAAGACAACGAAGAGTCAGTGGCACCTTAAAGACTAACAGATTTATTTGGACATAAGCTTTCGTGGGTAAAAAACCCACTTCTTCAGATGCATGGAGTGAAAGTTACAGATGCAGGCATTATTATATTGACACCGGAAGAGAAGGGGGTTACCTTACCAGTGTTGACAGGGCCAATTGAATCAGGGTGGATGTAGTCCACTCCCAATAATTGGGAGTAATAATAATTAGGGAGCCCTAAGATACAACTGAATTTGCTCCAATCCCTCAGACAGAAACAAACACCTACAAGATCTTTATCAAGCATTCTTAAAACTACAATACCCACCTGGGGAAGTGAGGAAACAGATTGACAGGGTGAGATGGGTACCCAGAAGTCACCTACTACAGAACAGGCCTGTCAAGGCTGGATCCCCACTTTGAACTTTAGGGTTCAAATGTAGGG
>NW_020664409.1:55117264-55120498 GCF_002925995.2 Terrapene triunguis
GTCTCTGTACACAGAGAGCTGTTACCCTTCCCTTCATAGTTATGACAAGGCCCAACAAGGAAAATCACAGTACATCACTGGCCATCACATACAGCCCCCAGCTAAAACCTCTCCAGCACATCAACAACGATCTACAACCTATCCTGGAAAATGATCCCTCACTCTCACAGACCTTGGGAGGCAGGCCAGTCCTTGCTTACAGACAGCCCCCCAATCTGAAGCAGATACTCACCAGCAACTACACTACACTACACACCACACCACAGAAACACTAACCCAGGAACCAATCCCTGTAACAAACCTTGTTGCCTACTCTGTTCCCATATCTGCTCTAGCAACACCATCAGAGGACCCAACCACATCAGCCACACCATCAGGGACTCATTCACCTGCACATCTACTAATGTGATATATGCCATCATGTGCCAGCAATGCTCCTCTGCCATGTACATTGGCCAAACCAGACAGTCTCTACGTAAAAGAATAAATGGACACAAATTGGACATCAGGAATCTTCCTGGACATTCTATAACAGATTTAAAAGTAGCCATACTTGAACAAAAAACTTCAAAAACCGACTTCAAAGAGAAACTGCAGAACTAAAATTCATTTGCAAGTTTAACACCATTAATTTGGGCTTGAATAGGGACTGGGAGGGGCTGGCTAACTACAAAAGCAACTTTCCCTCTCCTGGCATTGACATCTCATCCATTATTGGGAGTGGACTACATTCACCCTGACTGAATTGGCCCTGTCAACACCGGTAAGGTAACTCCCTTCTCTTCATGTGTCAATATAATAATGCCTGCGTCTGTAATTTTCACTCCATGCATCTGAAGAAGTGGGTTTTTTACCCACGAAAGCTTATGCCCAAATAAATCTGTTAGTCTTTAAGTTGCCACCGGACTCCTCGTTGTTTTCATTTTGCTATCACCACTCATCGTCATCTTACCTTGGTCTCCTCCTTCCAATCTAGGATCCCTCTTTCACACTATGTGTCTGCCTATTATCAGGATGTCTACACTGAAGCTGGAGGTATAAATTCCAGCTTGAGTAGACATACCCATGCTGGCGTGCTAAAAATAGAACTGTAGCCATGAGAACAGCAGCATGAGATGTGGAATAGGCCAGCTGCCACCAGTACATCCCCTCAAAAACATAGTTTTTTGGTGGCTAACCCCTCCCACTGCTTGTGCTGCCATGGCTACACTTTTATTTTTAGCGCACTATCTCAATCAGAGCTAGTGGTGCTTATGTCTACCCAAGCTGGAAATTACACCTTCCAGCTCCAGTGTACACAGACCCTTAGAATGTAAGCTTGCTGGGGCTGGGACTGTCTCTTGGTTCAGTGTTTGTACAGCACCTAGCGCAGTGGGGACCTGGTCCAAGAGTGGGGCTTATAGGTGCAATAATAAGACAAATAATTATAGAATTGCCTCACTCCCAGTGTGCCTTGTGACCTCACTCTCCTCCTACATATCCCTGCTCAAAACTAACCTATTGTGGCTACCACTCTGCTACTAACTTCCACTCAGGCGCTTACCATTTCCACTCCAACCTATGGTCAAGTTGTACAATTAAAGTGAAAAACTCCGAGAAGCTAGTGTTAGATGGCAACTCAAATTATACCAAAGCTCCAGCATATGAAACATCATAAATAAAAATATTTTCTTCTTATCCCTTTATTTTGCCATCCCATTAATCCCCTCCCATCACCACATGAATGCTGTCTTTATTCACTGTGTAAATCATATATATTAGATGGTAAGATCCTTGGGTTAGAAAGATTGTCTTATTTTACAATTGTAAAAGCTATCCACACCTATGGTGCTCTCTCCAAGCACGGAGTTCAATATAGATCTCTAAATATGTTCATGTCAGTGGACATGATCTCAGCTCACTCTAAACTGGTGTGAGATCTATCTCCATTGCAAACAGATTCTCAGATGGTGTAAATCTATTTCACTCAGCTGAAGTCAATGGAGTTAGCCTGATTCACACCAGCCAAGAATCTGGCTCACTGACTTTAGGAGTTGCTCCTCCTTTACACTGGGGTGATATCAGAATAAGGCTCATTTTGTGTCTAATTTGAGAAATTGTGACGATACTGCAAGTAAGGGGTTAATGTTTGAAGCCTGTGCACACTAGTAGCCAGCTCCTTGAGTATATCTGCATATACAGGGTAGCAGGGTGACATCCCTGAGCAAGCCCTCCCGTGGCAGAGCGTGGCCCTACATTTACCCCACCTTCAGCTCCCTCTTGATTCTAGCATTAAGTTGCTCATAGGACATTATACTTAAAGTAAGATCCCCTGTTGTGAGCTCATAGTAATTCTTTTCAGAATACTAATTCTTTGGCCCTTCCTGTCCCCCTTCTCCTTGGTTCAGGGGTCCAGCAGCCCTCCTGGTGATGTGCTGTTGGCAGTCTCTTCTACAAGCTATCTGCCCTCTCCCCTTCTTTTCAGGAGGCTTCTTTTATCTTCAACCTTGGACTGATTTAGCTACATGACCTTCCTGTCATGTAGTTATACTCATTTCTCCAACTGGGAGGAGAGCTGAATGAGTCACTAGTGGGGCTAGACCCCGTTACCTCTTAAAGGGAGCAGTAACCCTGTGCCTTATACTGTAGCAAAGTCTACACAATTTCACTGATTGTGTAACTTGTCCCTAAACATTAAGAGACGTATGCAAACATACATAGATATTATTTGTTATGTTCAGTTTTAATGGTTAAACCCCAGAGTGCAAATACACAGAATTGTTGTGGAGATTCGTAGAAATCTAACAGAAAAGAATGAGTTTTGTGGAATAGGCAGGTTGCTTCAGGTGTTAGGGAGTGGCAGAGTTGAGAAGGAATCGAAAAGAGGAGTGGGACAATGCATTGTCCCAATTGTCAGTTCACCCTGAGATTGTGACACTGCTAGAAAATTCCTGCATTAAGTGCACAAATATAGCTGAAAGTAGAGATGCTAAAAGAAAGACTGAGAAAGTTTAGGTTGGAGCTCTGACCCATTAGTAATGTTATACCTCCGCATCCACCCACTCTAGACAAAGTAATTTAAATTTGAAGTGTATTGGAGGTAGATCTCTGATTACTGAGTGAATGTGAGATAGATCTGGTCCTTTTGCTTTATATATGTGGGAACTATTGATTTTAAAAGAGATAACAAGAACAGCAAACAAGTATAACACTGTATAACAAACTAGTTACAGAGAACTCAGCAGTGATTAACAA
>NW_020664409.1:55125498-55204127 GCF_002925995.2 Terrapene triunguis
TCTGTCAGTTTTAAAAGTGCTCTCACATGCATACAAATACGCTTTCACTTTCGCACCCTAAAATGAAAAGGCTGGGATATCTCCAGGGCTCTGAGCTAATACAGACAAAAGATGAAAAAACAGAATAAGGAAAAATAAGATACCTAAAATGATTGGATGGGGGTTGCAAAAATTTCAGCTCTCTGTCTTCTGGACTCTCAGGCCTTGGCTACACTTGCAGCTGTACAGCGGTGTGAGGTAAACCTGTCTTCGTACAGCTGAGTAGGGAAAGCACTGCAGTCTGTCCACACTGACAGCTGCCAGCACAGTGGCGTGGCCACACTTGCAACATTTGCAGCTGTGTTGGGAGCGGTGCATTATGGGCAGCTATCCCAGCATTCATGTGGCTGCAACGTGCTTTTCAAAACCGGGGGGAGGGAGAGAGAAAGTGCTTTTTGGAGCGTGTCAGTACTCTATTTTGCAAGTTCTGAACTCCCAGCCCCCTGCTCATTCATTCATTCACTCAAAGCAAACAGCAAACTGTTTGCTTTTTCTCTGTGGTACGAGCTTTGAAACCAGCACTTCCGCATTCCTGCAACCGGTCACAACAATGGAGAGGATTGGCCACTTGACAAGGTGATCAGTACAGCGCTGCAGGTTGATTCCTGGTACACACTCACAGGGCAGAGTCGTAGCCACCCCGCTGTATCTCTTATGCTTCTCGGGGTACCCAGGGAGATACAGCGCTGCAAGTGCCCTGCCAGTGTGGACGGGGAGTGAGTTACAGCGCTGGGGGAGGCTTTACAGCGCTGTAACTCGCAAGTGTAGCCAAGGCCTCAGAGAGTAGGTGCTAGAACTACAAACAAGGACCTAGGTGGGGATTTTCTGCTGGCTCAGTATGCGCTTCTTGCTAGCAGACTTTCAGGTACAGAGAGAGAGACCGGACAGGCTGAAGTGGCCTGTTTGTTGTTGATGTTACTTCTCTCCCCTGTCTTCCCTCAGAAGGCTTGTTTGACCCAAGAGCTGAGGTTTCTCAGCCTTACCCTGGATACTTTCTCTAGCTCTGCCGTGCAGCAGCCCCTTCCAAGGTCTTCGGACAAATAAGGTGCAAGACCTATCTTGGCCAGGCAACTTCAGTCCAGTCACATTTGGACTAGGTCATTATTAATGAGCACCAGCTTGGAAAAGTCCTACTCAAACCAGCAATTTAAAGTGTTTTCTATATCACAAAGATTTGGTCTTTGACACCACATCTTCCCCCTGCCAAAAAATATAAAAAACCCAGACTCAGTACCAGTTTTGAGGAAGTTGGCATAGTCTTATCTGCTCAAACGTCTTTAAGACATTATGGGCCAGATTTTAAAGGTATTTAGGAGCCTAAATATTTAGATACCTAGAGGGATTTTCAAAGGCACCTAGACATTTTTGAAAATCCCTCTAGGCACATATTTAGGTGCCTAAATACTTTTAAAAATCTGGCCCTATGTTAACAGTTTATAGAAAATTCAGTGTAAAACCGCAATAAAATAACTAATGGGAAAAAGCCCAGCCTAACAAAGCCAGTCACTCAAACATTCACTCGTCAGCAAAGTAAAAATTTCAGACATGATAAATTTCATCTCCACTTCCTCCTCTGCTAATGTAAAAACAGACAAATGTTCTTCTTATAAACAGGCAATTAGAGTAACCTTGCTATTTTGGAAATGGGCTATAGGTCAAACAACTTATCTTCTGAAATCTATGCCTTGACAGAATTTTTTTTACCTTAAAGCTCATCAAGATGGAAACTGTTTAAAACAGCGGCTCTCAAACTTTAGCAACCTGAGGACCCGCATTTTGATTTAAAAATTTTCACAGACCCCCAAACCAGCTTCTAATTTTCCCTGGGTGTGCTTAACCCCCACTCAGGCCCAGGCCCAGGCCCTGTCCCCACTCCACCCCTTCCACCAAGGACTCACCCCCGTCCCATCTCTTCCTGCCTCCACTCCAGCCCTGCCCCTCCTCTTCCCCACCTCTTTCTGCTCCCTCCCCCGAGCACACCCTGTCCCCACTCCTCCCCCTCCCTCCCAGCGCCTCCTGCATGCCACTGATGAACAGCTGTTCCATGGCATGCAGGAGGCACTGGGAGGGAGGGGGAGGAGTTGATCAGCAGAGCCGGGGGCCCCAGATGTGACTCTCAGACCCCCTAGAGCCGGACATGACTTGTGGACCCCAGTTTGAGAACTGCTGGTTTAAAACATAAAATTTGAAATTTTATATTTTAAAGGTCTGTATACCATTTAAACTATTTTCACATGCCCTAGATATTTCAATGAATATTCTTATTTAATGGTTTAAACCCAAGATCCCCATTGTTTTCCTCTCACTTCTCACTCCTGTGTGACTTGTAGAAACTGTATTTTGTGCAGAGAAGGTGCTGTTCCATATATAAAGAGGAAGGAATTGTATGAAGATTCACACAAATAGCTTTTGATGGATGACTCTAGGTAAACTTCTCACTCTAGTTTTGTTCTCCTGACCATAATGTAAGTCCATTACAAAAATTAAACTTGGAGATGATCTTTTCAGAAACATTGTAATAGTCTTACAAAGTATTAAAAAGTTGTATATTAAAATTCATCCATCAGCTTTGTTGACCCCTCTTACACATCTCCTGATACAGCTGTTTCGTTCTCATGGATAAGATACAATATCCCATTCAGTTATTTTAAGAGCATCTTCAGACAAGTAATTGCTGGAAAAATTCACCAATGATGTAGCAATGCACCATATACAAACTGAATGATCTGGATGTGATTTTAAACTAGACTGAGTTCTGACAGTGTTTTTTGCACCCTAAACCAATAGCAAATCTCCATAAAACAGAATTCAGATTCCATACATTTTACATACCTATTGTACTGAATTCATAGAGGCTTCCGTCAGTAAAAATAAGACCGCTCTAAAATAATTTTCCACTCCCAGGGCCAAGTGCTGCCAATTGAAAAAACCATCTCAACATTTACTGAATTCAAAGGTTGCTGAGGGTGCATTTTGGAGAGTGACATTTGACCCAAGAAAGGGTTTTGAGGCACCATTAAATGCGGAGGGATCGTGATGTTTGGGCATGGACTGGAGTTGCAGACATAAAAGGAAATATAAGTGATGGCTCACAATGTTTGTTAGATACCCTAATTTTTAAATGTGGCCCAGATTTTCATGATATTACAATGGGCAAAGAAAGGCAGCTATCGTTGCTAGGTAGAGGACCAGGTTCTGTATTGGTTTCCACTCAAAAATCCCATTCTGGGTAGGCATAGAATGCAGGATGGCATTCGGAATATCTGACACATACTGGCTTCATCTATACCATACAATGAAATACTATTTTCAGATTGTGCTAATTTCTTCTCATCTCTTGAAGGTCACATGGCACTATCAGAATTTAAAAGGATCATAGAAAACAAAGGGCTTGATTTTGATCTCACTCCAGTAGGCGGACATTGTCAATGATGCTATTCCTGATTTACACTATTTTAAGTCAGAATAGACTCCAGCCCTTTGATCCTAATTCTCTACTGCCTTGACCTTGTGTAGTCATTTACACCTGTGCAAGAAGTGGGTGGGAAATACTACCATTCTGATTTGGGGAATTTTTTTTACACGCACTTTGCACCGAGATAAATATCCACGCAAGGTGTAAAGCAGCAGAGAATCAGGGCCTTTGTCTTTACAGCTAAGACCATGGAAGAGCTGTCTAGAGAAGATTTAATCTTAAATGTATGCCCAACATAGGACCTGGTTCTCATTTACATTACCAGAGCAGAATAAAGGGGCACTCATGTAAAGTTTGATAGACCAGTACAAAAGAGTCTAAGTGTAAATGAAATCAAGCCATAGTCACAGGTGCAAGCAGTCCCTGTTCTTATAGCCAAAGAGAACTGAACTCCAGTTAATAAAAAGTAATAACCATATATCTCATTGCCTTTTTATATGTCACTTTATAAAAAAGGCTAATGAAATGTTTCTCCCTACCTCCTTATCCATACACAGCCAGGCTTCAGGCCCAGGAGTCTGTAAAGGTGATTAATGTTATGCAAGCTCTTGGCATGACATGATTTCATTCAATTGGTGTGGTGAAACGGTGGCTGCTTTTTGACACTTGAAATATGGTTATCTTTCACCAATGCACCTTAAGTGCTTCAAGGCTCTCGTGATAGTGATCAGCAGTGCTCAGTGGAATTAATTAGTGTTCTGAAAAAGCTGAAAATCATGACAGTACATAGAACCATTGTAAAGAGAAAATACATTACTTAGGAGCACATCACATTATGATATGCCTAGGGGGAAAATACTGGAAAAGGTCACTGACTCAATTTATTTTTGACCCACTTTAACCTTTTGTATAAAGGACATGATTTGGTGAGCTCATGTACACTGGACTGAACAGCACAGTTAATGTGCTTGGGGTGATAATCATTTCAATTAACAAAAGGTAAAAATTTTGATTGAAAAATTTAATCAGACTCGTAGTTGTCTCCTTAATAGTCAAATGTGCTGGGTCTCTATTTCAAAGTAAAATTAATTGAGTAAAGTTAGTGTTGATGCCTTTCCTTAGTGTTGGGCTTGACCTGTGTGTCTCCTACAAAGACCCGTCTCTCCCCAAACAACATTCAGAACTGAGAGTTGTTTCAGCAGGCAGGTGGTTCTTCCATCTTGCCTTTCTTAGTTAGTCTCTTTCCTTATGGAAAATTCCTATGGAATTGAAAACTATAGCTTTGCTTTAAGGTTTTTTTTTTGTTTTTTGTTTTTTTTTGGGGGGGGGAGGGGTCATGGACAATCCTATAGAATAGGAGTGGCCAAATTTACTGACCCTCTGAGCCTCACACAATAATCTTTAGGGGTTCGAGAGCTGCAAGACATGCACAAGCTGCCCCACGGGGTGGTGTCTGCTGGGGCATGGGGCTTCTGCCCCGACACCTCCCTGCAGGGCTAAAGCCCCTAGTCCTACGACCCTGCTGCAGAAGCCCCAGGCTCCTCCGGCGCACTCTGGTAGGTGGAGAATGGGGGGGGCTCCAAGCCACACTTTAACTGTAAAAGAGACGCATGTAGCTCATGAGCCACAGTTTGGCCACGCCTGCTATGGCATATAATTATAGAACTGTCAGTTATAATTTTAATAGCTAAGGTTGTGCTGAAATTTTTCACTTACATTTTCATTTTTCATACAGTGATTTACTTTTCAGCATATTACACCAAACTCATCACAGGTATTCATAGGGTAAAGAGTGAAGTTATCTCTAACTTCCCTGAAAATTCATTCAGTGATTTAAGACTTAGAAGCAGTTAAAAGTCACTCCATTTAGAATTTTTGCAGACTCACCTTTTCTTGAATCTGTCTAGCCAATGAGTGGCTGGATTATAATTCTTCCAACTTTAGATCCATAAAGCTGAAGTCTAAATATCGGACATAGGCTAATATTTTTAATTAAAATAAAGGCCCACATTTTCAAAAGTTAAATAATTAACTCCATACTTAGGTGCTTAAATACAAGCAGCCTGATTTCCAGAGGTGGTGAGTGCTTACAGTTCCCAGGAACTTCACTGGGAGTTGTGGGTACTCAGCACTGCTGAACATCAGGCCACACTGATCTAGCTGCCTAAACATGGATATAGGTGTTTAACTTTAGGAACTTCCATTTGAACACTTTACCCAATGTTTTTAGCCATATGCATCTGCAGCCTTCCATGACAGGCCCCCTGGAGAGCCATTGCTAGAGAGGGGTTGGCAATCAATGGACATGATATGCATATTTAGGCACATCACCTCTTCTCCAGCACTGGCAATCCAGCACCTCTGTCCATCGGTGCTGGAACTAGGGGTGCTACTGCACCCCCTGGCTTGAAGTGGTTTCCATTATATACAGGGTTTACAGTTTAGTTCAATGGCTCTCAACGCCCCCACTATACAAATTGTTCCAGCACTCCTGTCTTACTGCCTATTGTTAATGTTACTACTGGAGAGTCAATAGAGGGCTCTCTGTCAGAGAGGGCACTGCTATTCAAAACATGGGTGCACTATACCACTGGTTTGGTAGAGTTAATTTAAACCCATTTTAGGGCCATGCATAATATAGGCCCGAACTGTCCCTAAGCATAGAATGCAGCAGCAATGTACATATTATAAACACTTGGCATTAATATTTATGTTCCAAATCAAGCAACCTTTTTAAAACAAATCCATTAAACATTTAATTACCAATGAGAATGAACAGCTTGTTTGTGATAATGGGCCAAATTCATCTGTGGTATCTTCATTAGAGTTAGACTAAGGATGAATTTAGTCCAATATGCCTGCTGTAAGCCATTTTTCTGCAATGCGCTGGGTGTGAATATCGGTGTCATGCTGTCTTGTGTATCTCACAATTGCGTGCCTACCTCAGGGCAGACTGTCAAAAACAGGGCAGACACCTGAAACTGGTGGCATGTGTTCTATAATTAGATTTCACCAAACCAGTAACAAATATAAACTCCTGGATCCCTATAACAGTCTTACCATGGAGTCACAGACAGTCCCCTTAGACTCTCCAGTCTATCTTACCACACAGACAAATGACTTGGTGATAAATGGTCACTTACACCAAAAATCACACAATATTCAGGTTACTTCCAGTCCCTAGAGACCAGTCACTTACCCCAGATCAATTGGTACCCTAAATCTTATGCCAAAGACAATGCCTGTAGCCAATCCTGTAATAAACTATCTAAAGGTTTATTAACTAGGAAGAAGAAATAAGTTATTTACAGGTTAAAGCAAGCAAACTTATACACACAATAAATTATCTAAATCCTAAGTGACAGAGTTGTAATGATCTGTCAATTCAAAGTTTCCTTCAGGGTAGATCTAGGGGTAGCCCCTAGGGATCTCTGCCTCGGTTCAGAGTCTCTGGCCCTGTCAAAGTTCAAACTACAAAGAGAGATGGAAAAATTTCCGATGACTTTGTTTTATTTCCTTTCTTCAGCTTCCAAGTCCACAAAACAAGCTTCCTTCCACATAGCATTTCCAAGGTGCAATAGGGCCATTGACTAATCTATTGTGTTGTGATGTTCCTTGATGGCCCATGTGATTTTGATAGCTCTTCTGGTTGGGTGGCGATGGATGATTCCCGTGTCTGGGCTCACAAGTTCAAAGCAAACTTTTTCAAAGTTATAAAGCAAAACGTACATATTTTCTTATAGCATGGAATACAGACATTGGAAGTGAGACTAATGCATGCAGCAACTTATAAGCATTTCATAGTCTAAACACTAAATACATTCTTATAAGACTAATACCTATTTTTTGATCAAAACTACCCTAACAGGTGACCTGGTCTGGTCTCCAGCTATGAGTTCATCAGTTCTTAGCTAATGCCTGCAGCCTGGGCAAGAGCTGGCATCTGGCCTGCCAGTGTCACAGTCGGAGTCCCTACCCATTTTTGGCTGAACTGCAATGCTGCTTTGCTGCATCTTGACCAATTGTTAAGCAAAATAATTCTTACCCAATGAAGCACAACTGCTTTTTTTTATATTTATAACCCCCATCAGACTAGTCTTTTGTGGAAATATTCAGACGTCATTGGCACATTGTTGAAGAAAGATAAGTCTGAAACCATCTCTGGATAAGAATTGCAAAGATCATTCATAGGAGGAAAATAGCCTTGGTGAGACATGGGAGGAGTAGACACCACAAGAACTGAGCACTTTCAAGTATTTCAGATATTTTGATGGATCTTTTCCCACCCTCTGTGATTAATAGGACGCACAAGCTATTTAATCTCTAAGCATTTTGCTTGAGGAAGCTTTGATTTGAAAAATGAGACAAGTGCTGTCATTGATAGGAAATTAGGTGATAAAAGAGAGCACATTTAAATGGCTCTTAAACATTCATAATTAGGACTGTCAAATTACTATACTGTCCCCTCTCTCTTCTGCCACTCTCCCCAAACTTTCTGTCAGGAATAATGAAAACAACACAACCAGGGATGTGACAGTGCTAATACATTTCAGAAACAAGTGTAGCAGGACAAGCAGATTTTTCTGATCTAGGCCATACCATGGACATGATCACCAAGGCAGACTTCAGATGCATCTGGTAATTAACTTGCTACCGTGTGGTTTTTTTTTTTTTAATACTGTGCCTATATATGAGATTCTGCTCCTGTTGTCACTTCCTCTCTCTTCCTGTATGTAACAGTCCAACAGCATCAAACTTCTTGTCAAATTGACTTTTTTTTTTTTTGGCCTAAAACTAGATCCCAAGATGTTTTTACTCTGGTTTGTTTAAAAAACAAAAAACGTTGTACAAGTTTTCTTTTAAACAATGTAAATATACATATAAAATATATGATGTTATATGCTATTGAATAACAATAGTGATACATAAATATAAGTTATCTCCTTTCATGTTAAAGCGCATTACAGCCTGTAGTGGGTCTAACATTGGGACACCTGGGGCAATGACCTGCTCAGAAGGACGAGGGAATAAAATTAGAGTAAAACTCCTTTACCTCATCCCTTTTCTCTCTGCCAGTGACAGCTGCAAATTTAACAGAATAGTTCTTTTAATTTAACAGACTAGCTCCACCATTACTCCATTGGTCCAGGCTGTACCATTCACATTGTAGTAAGTGTTTCCCAAGCTGCAGCCGCAAGACTTCATTGACCTGCCTGCCAACCACAGCAAAGCACTGTGGGTATGTCTACACTGCAGTTAGACATCTGTGGCTGGCCTGTGCCAGCTGATTCATGCTCACAGGACTCAGGCTAAGGAGCTATGTAATTGTAGTGTAGATGTTCTGGCTTCGGCTGGAACCTGGCTTCTAGGACCCTACGAGATGAAAGGGTCCCACAGCTCAGTCTGAGCCCCACAAGCCCAAGTCAGCTGGCAGGAGCCAGCCGCATGTGTCTGTTCGCACAGTTGACATACCCTGAGTGTCCCTTTCAAGACTGCACCTACTTGAGAGCCTGGTCTCAAGCACATTGAAGTTTTTAGGGCACTTTCCATGGACTTCAGTGGGCTTGGATTGGCTCTTCATGAGCACATGTGCAGCAAAGGCAAGTTCTTCACCTAAATCTATACCTACAGCTGTTTCTAAATGTGAACTGAGCTATTTGGCCTGTTTCAAACACCTCTGAAATGCAGCCTCCTTTGGGGTGAAACAAAGCAGTTACTTACCAGTACATAGCATCACTACACAACAGTTTTGGTAGAGGAACTTGTGACAGTCTGCACCCTTATAGTCATCCTTTTTAAAAAACCATGTTGTACAAAGTATGCCTTGTGAGGTATCATTTGAACACTCAGAATTTACTAAGCACCATTGTCCGGGTAAAATGTGTATCAATATTGTATGTAAAGTTATAAGATTCTACTGTATAACATTTCTGTTAAATGCTCCAAGTTTAGAAAAGCAGGCACAAACCAGTTCCTCAGCCAGGTGCCAACAAAGTCAAGTGGGCCATCACCATCACCTTGCTATTCTTCAGCGGGAAGAAAGGTTTAAGCCAGAACTCTACATACTGACAATAGAACAATTGGGGGTTCCTGTGTAAACAGACTGGCTGTCATCTGAATCCCAGCTGGAGATTCTTCTCATACCACTCTCCCCTCCTTGAGGATTAAGAACAAGCACAACACAAATTACCTCTCTGCTCTACTTCTCTCTGCTCATGGCAGCAACAGCGCCTGAAGAAACATTGAACGGGGGGGGGGTCCTGGTCTGGAGGTTCCAGCCAGTAAAGACTGTAAAGAACATATGGTGAGAAAAACCTTTGTTTGAATCTGTTTAGCTTGCTAAGTTAGATATCAGTGTATTTTATCTTTTATTTTCTTTGTAATGAAATCTAACTTTTATGCCTCATTACTTGTAATAACTTAACATCTAGCTTTCTGTAGTTAATAAACTTGTTTTATTGTTTCATCTAAACCAGTGTGTTGGGATTGAAGTGTTTGGGAACCTCCATGTGAGATAACAAGATTTGTGCACATCATGTTTCCATTGATGAAACGATGCACTTTATATGAGTTTGCATTGTCCAGTAGAGAGCTGGGGAGTACAAGACACATTTCTGGGGGAAGGTCTGGTACTGGGAGTTTGCTGGTGTCGCCCTGTATGTATGGATGGCCAGAGCATTCATGTAATTCAGCTGGAAGTGATTTTGCATGCTGGAGGCTGTGTGGGAGCTGACCAGGAGTGGTTGCTCTCACAGCAAAGCAGCGTAAAAGGCACCCCACACTGGAGAAGTGAGGGGACACAGGTCTTCAACAGTCCAGATTGTACCCTGGGGAATGTCACAGAACTGAAGAAAATACCTTTCCAAATGAAACTGCAGGGGCATATATATATGCAGAATGTAATTACCTAAAATGGCATTTAGTCAAGACACTAGGGTTAACACCCCAACTCTCACAAAGTGAGCCTGGAGCTTTAAGTATTATAGTCATCAGGACCAGAGTGTTATGGCTCATCTGAAAACAAAGTGTCATGGCCAGAACTGGGTGGAGAAAGGTAATTCTTTAGCAGAGGATCAAAATTCTGAAATTTAGTTTCAATCCTATTGGGAATAAACCCTCAAAATTCTGCATAAAATTGAAGGGAGCCCCAGCTCTGGGGCAGTCTGTATGGCAGCTCCTCCAGGGCTCTGAATCCTGGAAGCCTTGGACAGGCTGCTCTTGCGCTGCAGACCCCTGACAGCCCTGGGGTCCCCAGTAATGCACAGGTTAGGCTAGCAAGGAGCCAGATGGTGGGTTAAAACCTTCCTGGCAAAGAGGTTCTATCAGAACTTTAGTGAAATCAAACCATCTCTGCCAAACATTTCAATTTCCGCTAATTGGCAAAGTCCAACAGAATGGTGTTTCATCAGAATTTTTCCTACCAGCTCTAGCTATGGCTGCTGGACTAGTGGTTCTGACCTACGTGTAATGAGTGACATGACACTAAAAGAATGTGGTCTATTCTAGGGAAGATGGAACTCAGGCTGTCAGCCAGCCACTCAAACGGGGAGAGAGTTTTTTCCCTGGAAGAGAGTGCATAGTGAATGTGGGCTGTACATTTATTTGCAAATGCAAGTGGGTTAACTGTATACACGAATAGATATCTGTATATGCAATGAACCAGTTGGGGCAAACAGTTGCAGGTGCCTCTACATACATTTTTGGCATTCGGCCCTCGTCCGCTATTCTTGAAAGTTTACCTCTTGTAGCCCAATCCAGTGTTTTCATTGAAAGCAATGGGAAAAGTCCCTTTGCTTTCCATTGAAGTAAGATTGAAATCCATGGTGTTTTCTGTTGCAACAATAGGATAGATTCCATAGTTCACTGGAATGAATGACACCGTATTGTTTGCAACTCTTTATAAGCTATGCAATTTACTTGTAGGACTAATAATACTCAGAGTAGTGAAAAGGGCTGTAACTAAAATGAAGAATGGACTTTATAACCCAACGTGTTGGATCACTGTCTTTTTCTCATCCTTTCCTATCCTTTCACAAGCGGTGAGTGCACATTAAAACATCTCTGATGGCATATTTATGATTTTATGTGGCTTCATTTGTGCCTTAATTTGTTGTTGTTTATAGCTCAATGCTAACAAATAGACTTTAACACATATTACAAAAAATTCTGTGAATATCCATTTGAATTTTTAAACAAATGTGACCATGTTAATTCTCCTTCTGGGATCACTTCCCATAGATAGTCTAGTGAATGAGTTGAATTGGAAGGAATGTTCATGGAATCAGTGAATTTAAACAATTGTAGGATATTCACAAAGGTGAATTTCAATTTGAAATTGAGTATTTGCACCAGAAATGTGATTCTAAGAGCATGTCTCCACTGCAATAAAACACCAGCAGTTGGCCCAGGTCAGCTGACTCAGGCTCACGGAGCTATAAAATTGCAGTGTAGATGTTTGGACTCAGGCTGGAGCTTGGGCTCTGGGACCTTCCCCCCACATGGAGTTTTAGAGCCCAGGCTCCAGCTTGAGCCAGAACATCTACACTGCAATTTTATAGCCCTGGGGCCCAAGCCCTGCAAGCCCAAGTCACGTGACCTGGGCCAGCTGAGGGTGTTTTACTGCAGGATAGCTTTAACACTGACAGACCCGAGTCTGCAGCAGCCAATATCAAATCTGGGACCTTTTGCAGCTTAATGCAAGAGCCTCTACTGTGTGAGCTAAAAGACACGTGTCTCTTAGCTAAAGTTGTAGCAGGCTCATCAGTCTTTAGCTGGTCTAGCCACCACTAGAGGGGACAGAGTGCCACACTCAGCAGACATGGGTTATATAGACATAGGCTATTCATATTTCTCCAGTCATGAAACAAAGCTATCATGTGACCCAATCAGACCCGATTAAATCAATTTTTCACAAACAAGCTTCAGAGCAAGAATTATTCAAAAAATCATTCCAAACAACAGCCACTTCCTTTTCTGCCCATGAATTGAAACTAAAGAAGATAAGAATGGCCATACTGGGTCAGACCAATGGTTCATCGAGCCCAGTATCCTGTCTTCCGACACTGGCCAGTACCACATGCTTTAGAGGGAATGAACAGACCAGGGCAATTATTGAGTGATCCATCCCCTGGTATCTGCTCCCAGCTGCTAGCAGGCAGAGGTTTAAGGACACCCAGAGCATGGGGTTGTATCCCTGACCAGCTTGGCTAGTAGCCAGCGATGGACTTACCCTTCATGAACTTATCTCTTTCTTTTTTTTAAACCCAGTTATACTTTAGGCCTTCACAACATCCCCTGGCAATGAATGCCACAGGTTTACTGTATGTTGTGTGAAGAAGTACTTCCTTATATTTGTTTTAAACCTGCTGCCTATTAATTTCATTGGGTGTCCGCTGGTTCTTGTGTTTATGTAAAGGGGTAAAGAACACTTCCTTATTCACCTTCTCCGCATTGTGATTTTGTAGACCTCTATCGTATCCCACTTAGTTGTCTCTTTTCTAAACTGAACATTCCCAGTCTTTTTATCTCTCTTCATATGGAAGCTATTCCATACCTCTAATCATTTTTTGTTTCCATACTTTCTACCTTTTCAAATTTGTTACATAAATTATTTTTTACCAATTATTTGCGCTATCTTTTAACAAACTTGTGGGCAAAGTTCTTCTAATTTGAGTTCTGCTGTAATCATGAACAGAAAAAATAAAAGTAAAGTATAAAATAAAAATAATAAACTTGTTTTTGGAGCAATTACATTTTTCAGAAAAAAGTATGGAATAAAAGACAGTGTTACTCAATTTCAGCTATTGTGTGATTTGAAATCTAGACATGACAGTTTAAATAATTAAAAAGAATAATTATCAATGGAATACTAGGGCTTTTGGGACATTGTCTGCTTTTATAGAGATACTTCTCATTAACTGCCCATAAAGATTTTTTTTTTTTTTTTTTTTTGGTACTAAAAAAATTTATTCCACCCTGAGAGTAAGCCTTAAGGAAGAAAATCAGAAATTCACAAATCACTTATATATTACTTACTAACTACACTATGTAGCTCTTAGGGTTTCTTAACATAATTTTACTCTGATAGCATTAGCACAGCCCAGTACTTGTACAACTGCTAGCAGCATAGATTATTTAATGAGACGTGACACATGAAGAACCAAATAATATGCTAATTAACACTTGTTGAAAAGTAAGTGTTGTTGTGACCTTTTTCAGCACAGTATGAACTACTTTTCGCAGGGTCTAAGAAAAGTTATTTGAATGCACCAGGGTGGCTACAGAGGGCCTGATCCTTATAAACCTTTACTCACATGAGCAGTCCCATTCATACAACGAGGTCTATGGCCTAGATCCTCAGCAGATGTAAATTGGTGTAGCACCAATGGTACTACACCAGTTTTCACTTACTGAGGCTCTGACCCTACATTTGTGCACAATGGCATTAATTACCTGAGTAAGGTTTTGCGGCATCAGACCCTTTATCCTTAATGTCAGAATCTCCAAAAGAATAGCTTTATTTTATTTATTCTTTTGGGTTCTTGATGAAAAAGTGCAATTGGGATACCCTGTTAGAAAAAAACATGAGGTGGGAAAAATCTTGGAACTAGTGCAGACAATTAGGCCTGGTCCGCACTAGAAAATGAGGTTGGTTGAAAGATCTTACTTAAAGAATAGTCATCCATGGTTCACTGTCAAACTGGGAGGGTGTATCTAGTGAATCAGTCCTGGGTCCAGTACTAGTCAATATTTTCATTAATGACTTGGATAATGGAATGGAGTATGCTTATAAAATTTGCAGATGACATCAAGCTGGGAGGGCTTGCAAGCACTTTGTAGGATGGGATTAGAGTTCAAAACGACCTTGATGAATCGGTCTGAATTCAACAAGATGAAATTCAGTAAACATACATGCAAATTACTTCACTTACAAAGGAACAATCAAACGAACAACTACAAAATGGGGAATAACTGGCTAAGCAGTAGTACTGCGGAAAAGGACCTGGGGGTTATAGTGGATCACAAATTGAATAGAAGTCAACAATGTGATGCAGTTGCAAAAATGACTAATATCATTCAGGGGTGTATTAACAGGAGTGTTGTATGTAAGACACAGGAGGTAATTATCCTGATCTACTCGGCATTGGTGAGGACTCCGCCAGAGTATTGTCTCCAACTCTGGACACCGCACTTTAGGAAAGCTGTGGACAAACTGGAAAGAGTCCAAAGGAGAGCAACAAAAATGATAAAAGATTTAGAAAACCTGACATATAAGAAAAGGTTTTAAAAACTGAGTATGTTTAGTCTTGAGAAAAGAAGACTGAGGGGGGACCTGATAAGTCTGAAAATATGTAAAGGGCTGTTATAAAGAGGACTGTGAACAATTGTCCACTGAAGATAGGACAAGAAGTAATGGGCTTAATATGAAACAAGGGAGATTTAGGTTAGCTATTAGGAAAAACTTTCTAACTATAAGGGTAGTATACTCTGGAATAGGTTTCCAAGGGAGATTGTGGAATCTCCATCATTCAAGATTTTTAAGAACAGGTTGGACAAACACCTGTCAGAGATGGTCTAGGTTATATGATCCTGCCTCAGTGTAGGGGGTTGGACTTGATGATTTCTCAAGGTTACTTATAGCCCTACATTTCTGTGATTCTATAATTCTGCTATCTGTCTGCACGAAAGTATGGGACAACTGTTAAACTAACAAAGCGGAGGAGAAGGAGTTGCTCAGTTTTCACACATTGACAGCTGTTTTACTAAGTATATCACATCCTGTTCTTCAAAAAATCTGAACTACTGTGCTCTTCGAACTTTGGTTCCCAGACAGTGACTATCCCATCATGCTTCTGAAAAAGAAACTAATTTAAGTTTAAAAAATTATAAAGGAAGGGTAGTGGGCTGGTGGCAATTGTCTGTATTTCCAACTCACATGATTTTATTGTGAGTTCAATGGATTTACTCCTTATTTATATTAGTCTAAATGAGATTAGAATCATGCCCTAAACACCAGTTGGGGGAAAAAAGCAGAGAAAGTTCAAAGCTAAAGGACCCTGATTCTCATTTTAAAAAAGGCCACTTTACATCTCTATGACTATGTAAAAAGGACCTTTAAGTGAGCATGAATGTAATTTATAACTGCCAGAGAGGTGTAAATGCCGTTGTGTAAATGAGAATTAACAGTGAAATGTGTTTTCATCCTCAGGACCTGAATAAAGATTGATTTGATTCTCTTCTCACACCAGTGTAAATCAGAAATAACGCCACTGAAATCAGTAGAATTACACTGAGGTAAAACTGGTGTGACGAGAATCAAGCCCAGATAGTTCCACATTCATGCATAGCAGGATATTTTTCTATTAATTATACTTATCATAGTGATCATCGTATAGAACAAGAGCAGGCTTTCCAACTGTATTAAAGAACTATCTTGAGTCTCAATAGTGCATAAACTAACTTATTAAGTAAGCATTTCCCATAAAGGACGTTAAATATTTTAAAATCTGAGTGCGGGGTAGAGTATCATCACATTAGCAAGCTATCAATAATGATGCTACAGGTTAACAAAAGTGTGTGAAACACATGAGCAAAAAGAACTCAAAAGGCTCCCAGTGACATGCCTGGCTTCCGTTATCAGGCATAATGCTCCTAATGATTCATTGATCAAATTTTCTCTATTCATCAAAAGTGTCATGTGTTTAAAAGGTTTCACGAACCCATGGGAGATTTTTTTTCTAACAGCTACATTTGACAGCTGACCTTTAATCTTTATTTCACATCAATGAGATATTATTTTAACAGAGAGAATTCAGATGCATTTTTCAGAATGTAACGCTCAAAGAATCCTCCATCCACAGTATAACAGTTAGCTGCTTAAACATACACTAACATTAACCACATTCCTGTGAATGCCTTGACTATTAAAAATCTCCACTCATCTTGAGAGTTCCTAAAACATCAAAGCCAAAAGTTCCAAAGCCTCTGCTTTCTAGTGCATGTGGCCTGTTGCATGTTCCTGCAGGGGATCCGCATGCTTGGGCATTCAGGAAGTTTTCAGAACAGACATTTAGTGCTGCTCAAGTCCCTGTGTGCGTTTCTGGGTGCTGATCACTCCAAGATGGTGGGACTAGTGTTTTCAAAAGCACTGAGAGGCCCCCTCAACAAGCTGCTCTTGACCAATAGTCACAGAGACCCTACTATGCCAGGGTCCAAGCTAAGCCACTTACACACCAGCCATGCGCGGGGTGCTCTCTGTGCAACACACATGAGGGAACCCCATTCCAAACTGATTTTAAAAGAAACCCAAACGTGGAGGAGAACATAAATGTGAGAGTAAGATTCAGAGACTGTCGGGCACAGAGGCAGACAAAGTAAATAATAGCTAAGGGGATTGGGAGCTATGACAGTGCTCCAGTAAGGGTACAGTACAAACACTACAGCGATCCTGGGCCTACCAGAGTGGTCATAACGAGGGCATTTTGCCCTCTTAAAATAAGATCCAAGTGTTTGCACTGGACTGGTGGCAAATTACAATACGTTCCTGAAAGATTAACAAACTATTCCTGGCATGTTGTATGTTCCACAGCATTACCATGAGATGTGGAATGCACTTACCCGAGGGGCTGACCTTAATAACATAATGAACTCTGATAGTCAAGGGGACGAGAAAGAGGAATAAGAAGATCAAGAACAAGAAGCAGGTGGCAGAACGTGAACAACAGCCAGCTGTCCCAAGCCCCAGAACCATCAAGAGCAGATTGATAGCCAACAACTGTGCAGGTGAGCAGTAAAAGAGGAATGAAAATTATTAAAACTATCAAAAGCCTGGAATTGTTCAAAAAGGATGTTGCAGATTCTGCAAAGACCTTTGGGACACTGTCATTGACATAAATTGAGTTCCTTTTGGCTTATGCCAATTTAAGTGATGACAGAATCAGTCATAATGTGTTTTAAAAGCACTCCAGGGCTTGAACTGGTTCTGCAAACACTAAAATTCTCTAGTGTAGACCAGGTTTTATCAGTAAAATCACTGGCCTTGCAAACAAAGTAATAGAAGTTCAATGGGAAATGGGAAAATAATAAAGCATATTAGTTTAAACAAACGAACATTTGTATTGTTTACATTTTAATGTATTGTTTTACAGTGTATTTTTGCTATGGCTAAGCAGTATTGTATCCCAATATGTCAAAACTTGATTTTTTTACAGTTCCAGAAATGTATATGCATCTGTTATCAGCTTGATACTTTAAAATTATATTAAATTCTAAATTTAAAGCAGTCCTGGAATAAGAGGGAAGGTCCTCTCGTGGATCAGTAACTGGTTAAAAGACAGAAAACAAAGGGTAGGAATAAATGGTGAGTTTTCAGAATTGAGAGAGATAAGGTGACCAAACATCCTGTTTTGGCTGGAAAAGTCCCTTTTTTAAGCCCAGTCCCAATTATTTTTTTCAAAGGGAGGCATTTGTCCCGTTTGCTCTTGCTCACTTGATCAGTTGGCAAGAGCAAATGGGACAAATGTCCACTTTTGTCAAAAAAAGTTGGGTGTGGTGTGGAGGAACATGGTGGTGGCAGCAAGGTTCCAGCGACAGGCCGACAGCATCCTGAAAGCGCCCCCACAGGGTTCCAGCAACAGGCTGACAGCGTTCTGAGGGGTTCTAGCCATGGGCTGTAGCCACAGACAACAATCTCAGGAGTGGGGACCTTAGGCGAGTGGCTGGGGGTGTCCTGTTTTCTCTTTGGGAAATATGGTCACCCTAGGGAGAGGTAAATAATGGTGTCCCCCACAGGTCTGTTCTGGGACCAGTACTGTTCAACATATTCATGAATAATCTGGAAAAAGGGGAGAGGTAGCAAAGTTTGCAGATGATACAAAATTACTCAAGATAGTTAGTCCAAAGCTGACTGCAAAGAATTACAAAGAGATCCCATAAAATTGGGAGACTCGGCAACAAAATGGTAGATGAAATGCAATGTTGATAAATGCAAAGTAATGCACATTGGAAAACATAATCCCAAATATGCAGATAAAATGATGGGGTCTAAATTAGCTGTTACCACTCAAGAAAAAGATCTTGGAGTCATTGTGGATAGTTCTCTGAAAACATCCACTAAGTGTGCAGCAGCAGTCAAAAAACCAAACACTATGTTAGGAACCATTAGGAAAGGGATAGATAAGAAGACAGAAAATATCATAATGCCACCATATAAAGCCATGGAACACCCACACTTTGAATACTGCAAGCAGTTTTGGTCGCCTCATCTCAATATATATATATATATATATATATAAATGGAAAAGGTACAGAGAAGGGCAACAAAAATGGTTAAGGGTATGGAATAGCTTCCATATGAGGAGAAATCAAAAGGACTGGGACTTTTCAGCTTAGAAAAGAGATGACTAAGGGAGGATATGATAGAGGTCTATGAATCATGAATGGTGTGGAGAAGATGAATAAGGAAGTGTTATTTATTCCTTCACATAATGCAAGAACCAGCGGTTACCCAATGAAATTAATAGGCAGTCGATTTAAAACAAACAAAAGGAAAGTATCAGGGGGGTAGCCATGTTAGTCTGGATCTGTAAAAAGCAACAGAGAGTCCTGTGGCACCTTTAAGATTAACAGATGTATTGGAGCATAAGCTTTCGTGGGTGAATGCCCACTGGGTACATGCATCCGACGAAGTGGGCATTCACCCACGAAAGCTTATGCTCCAATACATCTGTTAAACAAAAGGAAGTACTTCTTCACACAATGCACAGCCAACCTGTGGAACTTGTTGCTAGGGCAAGTTGTGAAGGCCAAAACTATAATTGGGTTCCAAAAAGAATTAGATATGTTCATGGAGGATAGGTCCATCAACGGCTATTAGCCAAGATGGTCAGGGATGCAACTCCATGGTCTGGGTGTCCCTAGCCTCTGACTGCCAGAAGCTGGGAGTGGATGGATCACTCAATAATTGGCTTGTTTGTGTTAATTCCCTCTGAAACACCTGGCATTGGTGACTGTCAGAAGACAGGATACTGGCTTATATGGGCCATTGGTCTGACCCAGTATGGGGATTGGACTAAAGATGACCTGTGAAAATCCTAGGGGGGGGAAGAAGAGATGAGTTTTTGGGCTTTTGCATCTGTGGCCTTGCCTATATACATGTTGAAATCTCCCAGGACAACAAGCCAAGAAGGTGGGAGTGAGCGCCTTTAAGAATAATTTAGTCTGTGGTGGTCTGTGAGTGAGTGTAAAATCTATGTTAGCATTGACTTTGGTTTCTTTTGTCAACTGAATTAATTTGAATGAACTTGAACCTGAGGCACCTCTTTTGGATTTGATGTGTGCAGAGAGGATGAATGCAATGCCACCTGCCTTCTTGGCCTGTCTGGGTCGGTGATGTAGCATGCATCCTGTGGGGACAAGGTTGGCTAGCACAGGATTTGCAGTGTCTACCAGACAGGTCTCAATGATGCAGATTCTATCAGGTTCTTCATAGCTGATGAGGTCAGGTATGGTTCATAAGTGATTGTTGGCTGTCTGGCTGACATGTGATGTCACTTTCCTTATGGGGAAGGAGAGAATATGAATAGGGGAGGATGACTTACTTATAATGTCACCAATCCAAACTTTTCATTCCATAGTTAGCACTCCAGTAATCATCTGACAGTTGCTCATTAAGCAGAGAGGGGCATGAATTCTACCACTTTGCCAATGGGTTTCACGGATATTAGCTGACCTCAGAGGAATTTTGAGTCCATTCTAGTCGCTGCAGGGAATTGTGCTGTAGTGGGCAGAGACTCTTCTGCCCTTTTCCCCTCTTAAATGTGCCCCTTTCTCTCCAATCTATCTCTCTCCCAGTCCTGTCTTTTCCCCTTTCGTCTTTCATCCCATTCCCATTCTCCTCAACCAGCCAATTCAAGTCTCCACTTTTCTGGCTTCTCAGCCCAATCCCAGTCTTCTTGCTGAGCAAGAATAGTCTGACCTCTTCAGACTTCCACCTCCCAAACCCAATCTCCTTGTCCAGCCATTTCCAGTCCCCACCCTCTCCTGGCTCCTCCAATCAGTCTCTCTTCCCCACCCTGGTCTCCATTTACCTCCTCCCACACATGTTCCCCATACCCACTCCTTTCCAGTCCCAATCACCCTCCCCTGGTTCCTCATCCAATCTCAGAGTCCTCCTTCCTCCCTTCTGGATCTTTGTCCCAGTGTCTTAGCCCAACAAATCCCAGTTTCCCCCTGCACCCTAGCTCCTCATCAAATCTGCCTCCTCTCACCAATACCCCACAGCCCATTGGTTCTCTGTCTCAGTTGCCCTTTTGGCTCCTTGTCCTATCTCTGTGTCACCCCCCAAGTGCTGTTTCACAGTACTCCCTGTCTCCCCAGCCTGCCCCAGTCTCCACACACCCCAACTCCCAGTCCCATATTCCTTCTCTCCCACCAGCCTCCAATCTCAGTCTCCTTCCCTCTTGTCTTTGTACTAATCTACCCCTCCCCACACACAAAGGTTCTGTTCTTGTCCCCTCATCTTTGAATGAGGCAGCTTCCTCCTCCGTGCTGCCTGGGCCCAGCAGAGGAGTCATTGAGAACACAGGAAAGACAGGCTCCTAGCTTTCCCTTCAGGTGCCTTGGCCCTGACATAGCCCACAGATGCTACTGCAGGAAATGTCCTGCTCAGACCCAGCCTGGAGCCTGCCCAGTGTGGACAGAATCTTTGGAGATTTTAACTGCTAAAGCCAAAGAAGTCTCTACTGAGCATGTGCAAATGGTGATTTTTTTTCAGAGACTGGATTTGGGCAGATTTTCATGGAGATGGCAAAAAAAAAAAAGGCACATCCCTGACATCCTCTGCCACCTTTCAAGTCCCTGGTCCCAAACATCAGGGCACTAGAGCTGTTCAAAGAAAATGCAACCCCAGTTCAGGAGAGGTGGAAGCTCCCTAAAAGTGGGAGGGCCACCGGTGCCTAAACCGTGCCCCGCCCCCACACCACCCCTTCCCCTGAGACTCCCGCACTGCCCCTTCTCCTCTCACCCTCGCCCTCACACTGCCCCTTCTCCCGACGCCCTGCCCCCACGCTGCCTCTACCCCCCAAGACCCTGCCCTCTGCTCACTCCTCTCTGCCCCCTCCCCCCATCACTTGTCCTGATGGCCAGTAAAAAGTGGGAGATGGAGCCATGGCCCCCTGTTCCAGCACCCCTGACCCAGTTCACACTACAGTCAACAGGGACCCAATTCAGGAGGGCACAGAGGTATGTGTTTAATTATAAGCATGTGTTTAAATCTGTTGACTTCTGTGTGAGTTTGCCTGAATCAAGGCCTAATGGCTGCAGGTGCTCAGCACCTTTGAAAATCAGGCAAGGGGGGCTTGATCTAGGGTTGCCAACTTTCTAATCACACAAAACAAAACACCTTTGCTCTGCCCCTTCTCCGAGGCCCCGCACCCCTCCCTCCATCACTTGCTCTCTCCCACCTTCATTCACTCACTCATTTTCATCAGGCTGGGGAAGGTCCCTTTTCAACTGGGTGTTCCGGTTGAAAACCAGACACCTAGCAACCTGTTTTTAAGCACATACCTAGCTCTAAGCTTTGAAATCAATGAGATTGCTCATGTGCTTAAAGGTAGGTCTGTGCTTGGCATCCTTACAATCCAGGTTGAAGACAACAGTTATTTTTCCAGTCAGTTCAGTGGGAGCTGGAGATATAACAGGGCTGAACACAAGTTACTACTGGTTCCTTTAGTTAGCACCAGCCTAGCTTTAGTCATCTTTTATCTTTGCATCAAAAGCCCCAAATTCCCTCATGGCAGACCATATGGACAAGGGTACCAAATGAGAATGCTCTCATTTACACTGAAGTGAAACCCGGCTTAACTACACTCATTTAATTGGGGCTACCCTAGGTACTGGTGCACCTAAAAGCAATATTTGACTCCTGGATCCCATGGGGCAAAGGCTATATCATGTCATTAATTTTTAGGCAGAACTACTATGCTGATGTGAACTTCTACTTAAAAATCGGTGTTATAATACGGCCCTGGAAAGAGGGCAGAATGGAAGATTTAGGGCAGCTTATTCTGGGACCTGAATATCTCAGACATTTGCATGGAGGGGCAGGTTTGTAATAATTTAGTTGAATTTTACAGAATGATAATAAAGAAAATCAAATAAAGATCTTGGGCTATGTTCTGCTCAATTACATCTACATATTTCTATGTCATGAAACACATAATCAGGGTTTCCAAAAGAGAGGGATCAAGGCCCTGATTCACTAAGGTATGTAAGAATGTGCTTAACTATAAACATGTAAATATCTCTTTAAATCAAAGGGACTACACACGTGCTTAAAGTTAAGCACATGCATAAGTACCTTGCTGAATGTGGGCCTTAATGGGAAAGCTCAGGCTTACAAACACGTTTCCTTAAAAATTTACAATCTACAGTGCTATGTTTAATACGATAGGTGAACATCACATGCGAATGTATAAAACAATACTAAAAATTGTTTCCAAAGAATCTCAAATTGCAGTGTTTAAGTTTGTAGTGTCGATATAAATTTCATATGATGCCTGTGTCTATGCATGCATACATACAGCAGTTCTTTCTTATGAAGCACTGAGGACAGTTGTTGAATCCATTAAGATTACAAACATGGATCAGTAAATTTCCAATCTGAAACTAAGGTTTTTAGCAAATAAGAGATTGATAGTATCCATTTATTTTTCTCTTTACTCAGTTGCTTGAGTTTAGAGGATTAATTTAGAAGACTGGGTTAGTATCAGGTAATTTCCCCATCATAATAACCTGTAGTGTGAATAAAACTGCATACCAAGCTTTCTGAATAGCCACAACCGCTCCCATACCAACTACAGCTTTTTTTTCCCCTGCACTAATCAGCGAAAATGTAATGAGAATGTTCTCTAGTTAGGGCTGTTTTGCACAGCTTGAGTAAATTGGAATGAAGGAAACGCCGCAATCATTCAAACCATTCATTTTTAGGAGATGTTGTTCTCTTCCTCCTCCCCTACTGATCCTTTTCAACTCTTTTATAAAGTACTTTTCCATTTGGCTTCCCTTCTCCCTTCCTATATTCTCTATGCCTGGACACATTTGTGATGTCATTGATCTAGCATGAGAAATACAGAAAAGCAAAGACTTACCAGGTAAGTAAAAACAACTGCTTTCCAATCTATAGCTCTATCTGCACTCTGTGTACAACCAGGGCTTTGTAACTAGTTTGTGACCCTCTCATCTGATCGGATTGCAACTGTGTCAGAGTGCTGAGACCAAGCCTTTGAACCAGCACTCTGGTCACTGTAAATCCAGTTATTCCCCCAGAGAAAGCCTGGCTGAGGGAAAGAGTGGCTAATTATTAGATCAGCCTGGGGGACAGCTTGGGGACAGCTAAGGAGCTAATTAGGCCATTAATTGCACTAGTAGAAAAGGAGCATGGGAAGGAAGTGTGAGGGGAGAAGAAGAGAGAGAAAGGCCAGCAGGGCCACAGTAAAGGGAGAGCTCTTCCCTCTCTTATGATTGCATAACACTGGAATTAAGAATTTCTTCACAGGACTGTAAGAGGGTGGTGGTTGATAAAACACAAATAAAGTACACAGTGGTGGTTACAGACCGGAGGGGTCAGAGCAATTTATACAAGAAGATAGGAGCAGAGTGCCATGTCGCATCACAGCAACAAACGTGGTTGAGTTGTAAGCTTAATTCAATCATATTTCAGATGTATTGGTGCATCCACACTTACCACATGACTAACCATGTTGGTATCAGTGCTTTCTGGAAAAATCTGGGCAGCTATTGTATAGTGCCTTAGCAGAGAAATCCCTGCAGAAGTGCAGGGCCACCTGTATATTGGGCAACACACTCTGGGATGCTCTTCCACACAGAGAACAGGGAGGCAGGAGAACCAGCTCACCCAGTGCATTTAGTAATGGCACTTTTTATCAGCGGCAGCTCCAGGCACCAGCGCTCCAAGCATGTGCCTGGGGCGGCAAGCCGCAGGGGGCGCCCTGCCAGTCCTTGCGAGGGTGGCAGTCAGGCTGCCTTCAGCATGCCACCGAATCTGCGGGACCAGGGACCTCCCGCAGGCATGCCGCCGAAGCAGGGCTGGCTCCAGGGTAATGGCTGCATCGAGCAGCCAAAAAAAAAAAAAGCCGCGTTCGCGATGTAAAAAAAGCCGCGATCGCGATCTGCGGCGGCAATTCGGCCGGAGGTCCTTCACTCCCAGGCGGAGTGAGGGACCGTCCGCCGAATTGCCGCCGAATACCTGGAACTGCCGCCCCTGTCCGGAACGGCCGCCCCAAGCACCTGCTTGAGAAGCTGGTGCCTGGAGCCGGCCCTGCGCCGAAGGCAGCCTGCCTGCCGTGCTTGGGGCGGCAAAAAAGCTAGAGCCGCCCCTGCTTTTTATTCGTGTACTGCCTTTTATTCAAGAATCTTAAAGTGTTTTACAAACATGAACTAGTTCATTAAGCTTCTGTGCAGTATGTATCTGAATTATAGCTATTCTATAGCTTGGTAAACCAAGGCATGGAGAGGCTAAGCAACTTGCCCAAGATTTCCCAGCAAGTCAGTGCACGTGGTGATAATAGAACCCAGGTTCCCTAACACCTGGGTCAGTGCCCTATTGAGTTAATTAGGTGACATGAACAGCCCAGTGCTCAGTGGGAGATGGAGGGGCATCAGATGCAGGAGTGGATAAGTAGGGAGGGGCTGAGTTGTGAAGGGCCTTATACATGTGTAAGCAGAGTCTGAATGAGCTTTCCCCTGACATCTAGTGGTGAGCTGTGGAAAAGGAATTCAGGAGCTGATTTTGTTTGCAGGGCACACCCACCCTGCCTAGGTGCTCAGCATGATGGGATTGCTTGCCCAAATGATCACTTGTGGCTGGTGTTGGACAGAGGTGAAAGTAAGCCGGTATGGTACAGTCCAGCGTACCGGTAAGAGCTGGTACACAACCGACCATATAGGCGGCAGCCGAGAGCTCCAGGGCATGGAAGAGCCGCCAACAGTGGGGTGCAAAAAGGGCAGTGATGTTAAAGCACTGCCACGGCAGCACTTTAACGTCGGCTGCATATGGGCCGTACCGGCCCTTACCGGCCTACTTTCACCGCTGGGAAAAGGACACTGCCCAATTTACTTGAGGGTGGGTCTTTTGCTCGTGGTTTATGTTTATGAACCCTAGTTGCAGTGTTTTCCCAAATTAATGCTGAGTTACTCCCCTCCTTTTATTAAAAGCTTTTACTACACTCAGACTCTGTGCTTGCGAGAGGGGAAGTATTGCCTCTTAGAGGTTCCCACGGGTGGTGCATAATTGTCTTAGGTCACTGGGTGGGGGCTCGAGCCAGGTTTGTGTTATATTGTTGAAAAGGAACCCCTAGATACTGAACCCGGCCCTTGTTTCTGCCAACTCTGACTGGCAGAAGGGTTACACATGAGGACATGAAAATTGAACTGAACGCAGTGAAGGAGGGATTAAAAGGCAGGAAGGAGTAACAGGATCAGAATGACGGGCTAAGACGAGTATCTTAGAAGCCGTATTTTGGATGGCCCTGATGGGGACAAGGTGGCTGTTGGGAGGGTCAGAGAGAAGAAAGTTGCAGTAGTTAAGAGGAAATGGCAAGGCCCTGGAAGAGAAGTTTAGCTGTATGGATAGAGAGAAAAGGCCAGATTCTGCAAATGTTATGGAGGTAGGAGCAGGCGATTTGGACGTAGCCTAGCTGAGGGAGTTCAGAGGCACAGCTTGAGCAGAGTATTTAGGCATGTTCTAAATCCATCTCTCTTCAGCAAAGAAGTTAAATACGTGCTTAACATTAAGCACATGAGGAAGTGCTTTGCTGAATGGGGATGGATTCAAGGTCTGATAGAAGGCAGAGGCAAAGTTGACATTCAGGTTATAAATCTGAGTGACTGGAAGATGGTGACAGAAAGGGGGTGCTATGGCTTTGTGGCACCTTGATGATGGAGTTGGTTGTGTTTGTTAAGAAGGAAATATACAACTGGGTATGTTGCCCATGGCATCTCCCAACCTCTCCCAGTGGGCTCAGATGGAAATTGAAAAGAATAGGTCTCTGCATAAATTACAGGTGAGGGCCCTGGACGGGGGGGTGGGGGGGAGGTCCCATCACCAATCGCTGTGTCCTGTCTGAGAAGAATGAATGGAGTCATTGTAATGCTGAGAAATCTACTCCAACTGTATCCTCAGGAGCTGTTGTATTTGTATTCAATGCTGTTGCAAGCTACAAAGAGATTGTATATTACATATTTATTTATTTATGTATTATTTGTATTGCTGTAGGAACCAGGAACTTTAGTCATGGACCCCCTGGTGCTAATGTGCTAGCTGCTGTACAAACACAGAACAAAAAGGTGGTGGCATGTAGGGTATGTGTAGCTACATGCCATGGTGAAAAGCCTATTGCATCCACACAGTAGTGCAAACCTGCCTGTATCAGTGAAAGGCTCTGGCATAAAATGCTAAACTGCATTATACTGTTCAGCCACTAGATGGTACTGTGTGTAAAATACATTATTTATAGCTAACCTTAGCCAGGGCAGAGCATTAAAGGATTTTATAATGAACACACGTGGTGTGTAAAAGCAAGCTTTGTAGCCAGTCCATATCTGGTACAGAAGTACATGACGGCTTCCCACTGCTAGAGCCTTTTACTGTGGCTGGGTCTTTCTCCCCTGCCTGAGGTCTTTCTCCCTCTCCTTTCCCAACTGTTGAAGTCTTTCCCTGGGGCAGGAGAAAGCTCCAGCAAGGAGGAGGTAGCAGGACACTACATTGCTAAAAGTGGCCTTCTAGACAGAGAGGCGGGGCTTGGGCAAGTAGAGAGCCCTATAGGGTATGTACTTGGATACATGTTCACAGGCTTCAGGTGGGTCTTACTTGCCTAAGCTGTGCCTCACCATCTACGTTGCTATTTATACCTGTATTGTGGGGGACTATCCGAGTATGTACTCTACATGCTGCCAAAAGAAGCATGCACTATGGACGTACCTTCTGTCTCCCACAGTCCCCTACTTTGTATTGCTCCTTTCACCACTACTCACTGCTTGTGATTCCTGTCCCTGGACTGAATTAGCCGGTAACGGAGTGAAATGGCTAGAACCCCAATTTCTGAAGCACCAATGTAGAGCACTTCAGAGACTGAGATTTTAGTCCATTTTACTGTACTGCCAGCACACTCAGAATGGAGCAGTAGATGAGCGCAATGCAAGACACAAAGGCATGCTACAGGGGAAACATGGAATAAATACTACTGTGCAGAATAGCTGATGTTGTTATGGCAGAGTTGGGGGGGGCTGGCTGTTAGATCAAAGTGTCACCCTTTAAACAGGAAAGCAGAGCACTGACTGCTGATCAGATCAGAGAGCTCCCTGCTGGTTTGAGTGCTGTTAGGTGGTTGTGCAATTTAAAATCAAATAATTTATGTGTTAACACAACTCTTCTTGTGTTAATGTGGAGAACAACCTATGTACTTGGTACCAGAGTGTACAACTGTTCGTAAATGACTCTCATCTTCCATGAGTCACTTGCAGTTGTCTGTGAATGGAAACCCTGCTTGTCTGCTGCCTAATAACCTGGCTTAAACACATAAAGTGCTGCAATACTGTGTGTAAAAAGGTTTAAGCCAAAAGGTTTTTTTCCTTTCGTTGATAATTGTCAACAGAAAACAGGTTAGTGAGTGACTGTAACTGATGTAATTGAAACATCACATTGGTAACATAGCACTTAGTATCTTTTACATGGACACCTACAGGGTACGTTATCAAAGTAGCGTGTGGGAGGTACACTCACACATACGAACATTTTGCTATTTGTGAGCAGGATTTGTGCATGTATTTCCCCCCATGATCATACTGCCTTGAAAGTGTATTCAGTAATTCTGTTTGCAGGGATAATTTAAATATAAAATAATAATAATAGCCTAGCTCTTAGATAGCCCTTTTCATCATAGATTGCAAAATGCTTCACAATCTTTTAATGTATTTATCCTCACAACACTCCCTGTGAGGTAGGGAAGTATTATTATCCTCATTTTTTACAGACCATATTGAGGACCAAATTCTGAACTGACTTATATCCTCTGCAACTCCATTAATAAAGGAGACCGAAGAGAGTATAAATCACTGCAAAATTTGGCCCCAAATATATTTTGTTGTTTGCGCTGATTTAGGACCTAGTCCTACAGTCCTTTCTCAGGCAAAATCATCATCCAAATTGCAATAGCCCACATTTTTTTGCCTGTCAATATATTTGTACTTAGAGGTTATGGTGAACAGGAAAGGTATTATCTAAAGCCAAATTCATTATTATTATTATTATTTATTTGGATTGCAGTAGCATCTACAGGCCCCTGGTGTTAGGAGCTGTACAATGTAGTAAATTAGGATATTGTTGTTATGCAGGGCACAATTTGGCCCACAGTCTTCAGCATTTAATCTAGATCCAGATGAGCAAATAATTTTTATAAAGTCTGTCATATAAAAGAATCCTTAAAAGTAAACTTTTACTTCAAGCAATATTGAATTAAAATTATAAATTAATAAAGAGGAATGATTTGGAGAGAATGTAAGTATTTTAAGGGCTCCTTTTCTGCTATTTTACTAAATTACTAGTACACTGAGCTTTCCTGAAAAAAATACTCTTAGTACTATTCTCAGAGCAGGCTTAAGAATTGGTTGAATCATCTTGTAACTATATCTACTGCCATCCAGAGGTAACTGACAAAAGTTTGGAGAGTAAATCTAAGTAGTGGAGTGTCACCAGAGGGGGGAAAAGAATGAACATGAATATAATGATTTATACCAAGAAAAGCCCTATTGTATAGCAACCTTCAAGTTGTAACACAATCCAACAGAAGGAAAGACATTCAAGATTAAGCTCTATAATCCCTTTCTTCTCTTCCTCTTTGAGGATAAACATTTTAAAACACAGGAAAACAGATGCTGACATTTTATCATCTTATCCTTTCTTGACCATTGACCCTTGACCTGATCTTGGAGGATCTATAGTTTTGGGTAAAATAATGATGAAAGTTATTGAATCTGTAACAGCAGGTAGAAGAACCAACATATATTTATTAAAAAATAGGCTCAGGTATAGCTCTTAAGTATTAAGGGCTTACAGTGAGGCCTAGAAGTTAGTAATATGTATTTTGTGATAGTTTAGCAATGCACTTTGTGATAAATAGGTAAACCATAAACAGATGGTAGCATCTTAAGGGCTTTTTGCAGTAAGAGCTAACCACATTGACATATCAAAACTACTGGGAAAGGGACTGAGGCGAATGATTGGATTAACAGTTGGAAATGGAATTATAGTCAACTGGAATAACACATATGGACAACCAGAACCCTAAAATTGGTCTCCCGGAATTCCAAATATAAATAGAGACTGACACTTGATCAGATATAGTCCTGGATGTATGTGGGTGGAATGGGAAAAGGTGTATAAAAGGTTGTCAAGCCCATCCCCAGTTGGAACATTGGGGTGATAACAGTGGCATGCTGTGGCATTTTTAGTCAGGCAGTGGTATATCCTATGCGGCGTGATCTCACACTACGCCATTTTATTTGCGGGGCGGATGGTATAGTCCCGCAGGCACAGCCAGAACTGGGGCATGCCATTCATGCCTGGCATACACCAAAAGTAGGCCACTGGGTGATAAGAAGGCAGAAGTCTGGACTGTCACCTCCTCCTATGATGCACTCTCCACTTACTTTGTTTCATCTTCATCTCCACTGGCTTCCCTCAGCTTGTAAGCATGTCAACATTGGGGAATTGCTTTATCTTGTACCAGCCTAAGCTGTAAGCATGCACAATGCAATGCTGTGGGCTAAAGGGCGCTTTACAATACCTACATGTTCCTGTACTTCTCTTGCTTTTCTATAATTTCTTGTATCTAAGATTTAAATAAAAACTTCATGTCTCTAGGTGTGTTTTCACTGGTCTCGTAATTAATATCTTACATAGCTGGAAGAGTAAAGAATCTGTTACCCGTGACTGGTGCACTTTGCTCCCTACATTAATCCCCAGCTACAACCTAGATGTTGTAGCTTATCTGGAGTTCAGTCCAGTATACTCCTGAATGCTTCCTATAAAGCTGAGCATCCTCAATTCCCATTAAAAACAATGGGAGCTGGGGGCATTCAGTACTTCCCATGATCGGGGCCGTGGTGGACCAAACTTTCAAATATGGGTGTCTAAGGCAGGGTAGCCAATTTTGCATGTGCATTTTCATTTCAACATCTAGATCGGGGTTCTCAAACTGGGGGTCGGGACCCCTCAGGGGGTCACGAGGTTATTACACGGGGGGTCGCAAGCTGTCAGCCTCCACCCCAAACCCTGCTTTGCATCCAGCATTTATAGTGGTGTTAAATATATTAAAAAGTGTTTTTAATTTATGAGGGGGGGTTGCATTCAGATGCTTGCTATGTGAAAGGGGTCCCCAGTACAAAAGTTTGAGAACCACTGATCTAGATTCTCAATCTAGTGTAGATGCCTAATTGCCAAAACGGTGCCCAAATCTAAAAACTGGACTTGATATGTGAAATCAGCCTGGGATTTTCAAAGGGACCTAAAGGAGTCAGTTGCCCAACTCCAAATTACTTTCAATGAGAATTGGGTGCCTAACCCCATTAGGTCTGCTGAAAATCCCAGCCTCAGTGACTAGGAAACCACTGCAATACATCCATATAACAAAGTGTGTTTAAAAACTATGATTACACTTTTCATATCTATAGCATTTTCCACCTATCTCATCTGTCTAATTTTGTATGTCTATGTCTATCTTAGGGTTTTGTACAGGTGTCCAGATATATATCACGGTGATAAGTGAGTAAAAACCTATAAACCAGAATCACCTAAATACAACCTGAAAATCCCCTTAGCAAACAATAGCGAAGTAAGCTTCACAACACTCTGTGAAGTAACAATTATTATGCACATGGAATAGATGGGGAAACTCAAGCAGAGAGAAGCCAAATTTTGTAGTGTCCATTAATTTGAGGGCCTCCAAGTTTGGGGTGCCCAACTTGAGACACCAAGGCCTGATTTTCATAAGTGCTGAGTACTTACAACTCCAGTTGTAATCAGTAGGAGCTATCGGTGCTCGGCGCCTCTGAACATTAGACCTAGGTTTCTAAAGCTGGGCTCCTAAAACCTGAGACACCTAAAAATAGTGGGCACCTTTGAAAATTTCTGCCTAAATAACTTGCCCAAGAAGCCTATATAGTTGTCATGAAATGTGGGGCAAAGTGAGATTAGAATTCACATCTCCTAGCTGCCATTTCCATGCTTCAACCACAAGATTATCTGTCCCTCTTTTATAAAAAGCCAGATTCTTCCCTTGGATATGGATGGGCTCCTACACATTTTAAGGGGAGTTATGTGTTTGTTTTTATGTTATGACCTTAACATTAAAGTGTGGTTGTGGTTAAAAAAGGACCATCTCTAAAAATCACATCTCATTGTTTCATATTTTCCCAGGCCGTCATCAATGACTTCCACTCTCCAATTTTATTTGGTTTACAAATCCAGTCAAGCATCTTTCCAACAGCCACGATTACACTCACATCCTGCTATCACAAAATCAAACTTTTTTCCTGTCTGCATCATCACTATCAAAACCAATAAAGATTCTGGAGTCAGAGATTTAATAGCTAGCAATTTAGTTGATGATACTTGAGGCAGAGTAGAATACAGCTTGCTCTTCAGTTACATTATACAGGTTCTTCAGTGCTTGCAGCATTAAAAGTTTGGTTTCGTGAGTAAATTAAGCAGATATATATCCCACACAGAGGGAACAGGTATGTGCAGTACTAAGGAATCACTATATAAAAATGTATACAGGGGGTGAAATCTGACACCATTGAAGTCAGAGGAAGTTTTGCTGTGATTTAACAAATGTTGATTATATAAAAGATTCAAACAGTTCCTTCAGAGCCTTTGTGTACATACATATTTAGATCATTGTAAAAACTTGTATTATTACTAAACCATGGGATGTATTATTTCCACAAAAGATTGTTACAACACTTTTAGAGCTATTTGTGCCACAACTTCAAAGCTCCATATAATGTGCTGGGCATGTAATTTCTTTTTCAATAGAAAAAGGCCTTGTCTACAAGTTACCACAAGTGCTTATGATGGTTTCTGTATAATCATGTATTCAGAGATTTACAAACTGAAGCAGTTCTTTGACTTTGTCAAAGGAACACGGCACAAACCAGAGGGAGGATGAAAAAGAGGGTGTAAAGGTCACCTTTGCACCGCTGAGCTGTGTGCCAGGTCTGCTCCCCGGCATAAATTACATTGGCTACCAACAATCACAAGGGGCTGAAATAGGGTTGCCAACCCTCCAGGATTGGCCTGGAGTCTCCTGGAATCGGCATTGATCTCCTGGTGACTACTGAAAGCAATCCAGGAGATTTTAATAGAATATTTTAAGAAAATGACATTACGTCATGTTGGGGGGGGGGGGAAATCTCCTGGGATATCTTCAGTCAGAGTTGGCAACCCTAGGCTGAAATGATTGTCAGAGGTGTGTGACATAGGGAAGCTCAAGCAATAGCCTTGTTGCTCCAGCAATGGAATCATACCAGAGTAAAGCTGGTGTAATGAAGTGAATAAGCAAGCCTATTGACTTCACTAGATACTACTCAGAGTAGATAGGAGTGCTGGAATTAAATCCTAAATAGGAATTACCAGAACTGGAGTTTTTGCCTTCAGGATTTCATTTTTTTTTTTTTTCCAAACTGATTCTTACTACCATTCCAAAAAGTAAGCCAAATGCATTGGCATGCTTTCGGTGCTCTGTGCTGTTCCAGCAATACAAAACAACCATAAACTCGATTAGGTCAGGTTTATGGCTGCTTTGTGTCATTGGAGCAGCACAAAACAAAGTGTGCCACTGAATCTGCTCCAATGTTTAATACTTTACAGCATTAGTAAAACAGATGAAAATAAAACATGGCAATGGAACTTTCTTATGCAGGACACAGGTGTAAATATTTCCCACATTTCTGAAGTAGTGCCCATAAGCCTTCAAAAAAGATGAGAACAACTCTCCTTAAAGTCACTTGAATCTGTAATTCTGGCTGAAAACATCAGTTGTCCGGGGAAGTGAACACAATGTAATATGCAATATAGTGCCTTCTTGTGGTAACCAAGAAAATTGTCCAGAGAGGCACTGATCTGTTTTTAAACACCCAGGGCATTTCCTATGTCAGTGGTTCTCCTACTTAAGGCTAAGATTTTGTCATGGTTATTTTTAGTAAAAGTCATGGACAGGTCATAGGCAATAAACAAAAATTCACTGAGCCTGTGACCTGTCCGTGACTTTACTAAAAATAACCGGGGGCAGGGCTAGGTGAGGGGGGAGTGAATGGAGTCCCATGGGGGGACCAACAGGCCGAGCCCTGGCTCCAGTGACCATAGCGGAGGGCAGAGCACAGTTCCCCGCTCTGGAGCTGGCTGCAGCTGCGGGACAGGGATGTGCAGCCGACATGCCAAACCCACGGAAAAAATGCAGTCACATAGAATGTTGGGGTTCTTAGGGATTGTCTTGTCTTGGCCTTGTTTTGAAATGGGACTAGCTTGATTTCGGGCTTATTGTGAAAGTCGGGGTGCTTATTTACTGCATGAAAGTTGGCAACTGGGGTGTGCGGCCCCGGCTGCAGTCAGAAGGGAAGCGCATGGCCCTAGGAAGCTGCGACGGGGATGCACGACTCCCACTGCAGCCCAGCCATGGGGCAGAGATGCGCAGCCCCAGCTGCAGCCCCTGCCGCAAGCCACGAGGTAGGGGCTGCCGGTTTCTGGTTCCAGACCCAGTTGCAGGGCCGGGGCACATAGTCCCGCCTCAAGCCCCAGCTTCAGTCCCTAACAGCTGAAGCCAAAGAAGTCATGGAGGCCCAGTAAAGTCATGGAATCCATGACTGCCATGACCTCCGTGACTAAATCGTAGCCTTACTCATACTTGATATGTGAGCAGCAGTCAGGTGGTATGTGGGTTGATTTAAAAAGAAAGAAAACTCCATCATAATTATACCATGCCTCTAATAATTTGCATTGCCTATCTTCTGTTTCTTCTATATATTTTCTGAGAACATAGGATAAAAACTCTGTTCTTCAGTAGCAGCGTGTAGGCACTTCCATTATCCTCTACTCACTTTCACAGCAGCAAGACAGAAAGGTGGACAAGAAAGACAAATCTGAACTACCTGTCACCAGTCTGAACAACTGCATGCCAGTAGTGGTTGTTTTAAAAGATTAAGGTGAATGATCAGACACTGCCTTTTAATATGAGCAGAGCAGTTTCCTCTAATCTACAAAAAGAAGTGTGTGTGGTGTTTCATGTGTTTGTACTTCATGTATACCCTGATTTACTTTACACGTTCCTTCCCTCACCCTCCCCATCCTCATTTTGGATCCTGACATAGATTTTAGGTCCAAAGGCTGCTCTCAATTACACGATTGCAATGGAATCTTGTGTCACTCAGAAGAATTTGGCCCTAAGTAAATATGGGCCCGCGAGCCTGGATAGATATATAATGTTTCTGTTGTGATACATGGAATGAACATGTGTTAAAAATGAAATAAGTGAAGACTTGGAAAATGTATGTATCTTTAGGCAGAAATATTTTGACAACGTTTGATAAACCCTTTTAGAGAGGCAGAGCAGAAAGGAGAGAATGTGTAGGTGGTGCTAGGTCAGTACTAGCAGAGCAGATACAGTCCTCAGGGAAGCATGCGACAGACACAGTTGCAGCCAGGAATTAAAGATTAATCTTTAATTAAAGATTGTCATGTGATGATTCTGAAACCTCCAGGAATAAACCCTACTGAGTGTCTGGGGCTCTGGCCCCCCTATCCCCAGGCCTCCAAAATTACATTTCCAAGCAGCCCTCACAGGCAGTCTACAGCCACCCCACGTTTCTCAGCACTCTTAGCAGCCACCACAAAGGGGGGTTAGGGCTTGGTCTCCCCTTCACCCAGCAGGAGCCACTAAAGCTCAGGGAAACTACAGGAGCCAGCAAGCAAAACTGCGCAGACTGTGCATCCCGTAATGCACTGCTTTACTAGCCCGAAGCCTTGGAGACTAGACTACAGGCCCCAACGTGCATCCAGAATAGGAAGCCGGACTACAAATCCCAGCAGCAATACACACGATTGGCCTGAGTAGCTGGCCGTAGAGCACTACAGCTCCCAGGGGGCAGCGCGGCACCGTTACCCACGCGGTTAAGCACAGCAGGAGACAGTGCGTTCTGGGAGTTGTTGTTCGGGGTAGAGGGGCCTGCGCGGTTACGGGCGCGCCCATTGGTCCATACGCACATCCGGTGCCCCCAGCCAGCCGGAACCGAACCCTTTGACCTTTCTTCAAGCCGGGTGAAGCCTCCCGCACGTGGGGTGCGGTTGGCCGGTGTCTCGCGGCCATGGCGGCGCTGTGCGTGGAGGAGTTGCTGGCTCGCGCGGAGCAGCGCGCGGCGGAGCAGCACCGGAGTGTCGCGGTGGAGAAGGAGCTGGAGCTGGAGTTTGACCTGGGGAACCTGCTCGCGCTGGACCGGAACCCGCCGCCCTCGATGCCGCGCGCCGCGGGGGCCCAGCGCGAGAGCCGGCTGCGCTCGCTGGCCCGGGACAACACGCAGCTGCTGGTGGCCCAGCTGTGGGGGTTGCCGGCGGGGCGCGCCGAGGGGGCGACGGGGCCGCTGGTGGCGCAGCTGCCCGAGCCCTCCTACCGCCTGCCCCGGGAGAAGCCCCTGCCGCGGCCCCGGCCGCCCACCCGCTGGGAGCAGTTCGCCCGGCTGAAGGGTATCCGGCGGCGGAAGCGCACGTCGCTGGTGTGGGACGAGGCGGCCAAGCAGTGGCGGCGGCGCTGGGGCTACGAGCGGGCCGGCGGGGACCCCGCCCGGGACTGGCTCATCGAGGTGCCGGCCGGCGCCGACCCCAACGAGGACCAGTTCGCCAAGCGGCTCCGCGACAAGCGCGAGAAAGTGGCGCGCAACGAGTTCAACCGCCTCCGCAACATCGCCCGGGGCGCCCTGCCCGGCCGCGGCCTCCACCCCACCGGCCACCAGAGCCGCGCCGAGCTGGGCCGCGCCACGCAAGTGGCCCGCGTTTCCACCGCCTCCCTGGGCCGCTTCCAGCCCCGGCTCCCCAAGGAGCCGGCCGCGCCCCCGCCCAGGGGCGGCAAGAAGCGGCACTTCGAGCCGCTGCTCGGTGACCTGGCGGCCGAGAGGAGCCGGCAGCTGGAGCTGCTGCGGGGCCTGGGCAGCAAGAAGCCGCCGCTCGACCTGACCCGCGCCGTCAACAAGCAGCTGCGCGAGGAGGACGCCCAGGCAGCCGCGGGCAAGGGCAGGAAGCGCGGGCAGCGGGGCAAGCGGGGCCGGCAGCGCCCGGGGGGCGGAAAGGGGCCTGCGGGCGGCAAGGGCAAGAAAGGCGGGGCCCGGCGGCAGCAGCAGCGCCCGGCGGGCAGAAAGAGGAGCTGAGCTCGGCGGAGGACTCCTCCTGCCGGACACTGAGACCGGAGGGACACGGGGGCTGCGGCGGCCTGTGCGGGACACTGAGCCTGGGGGGAGGTCTCTGGGGAGCTCGCGGGACACTGAGCTGCAGCCGCCTCCTCCATCCGTTCCCAGGGGCTGCATGGGACTGAGTTGTGCAGTCTGTAGCTGCTAAGGACCCCAGGGGCTTGCTCCCCTGGCCTAGGGATGTTCCATGCTGGGGCGCCCCTTCCTGCCCACCTATTTATCAATAAAACCTGCCTTTGTCAAGCTGTCTGCTCGTCAGTAAGGGGGTGCGTACCTTAATGGCATGAGGGAGAGATGGGACAGGAGCCCCTAATGTCCTGCAGCAGTTGAGCTGAGGTCCTTTACAAGTATAAAACATGTGGCTGTATTGTGTGTTAGTGGCATAACAGGTAATGCTGCCTACACCAAAAGGATTGGGCTCTGCTCTCCAGAGAGTAAACTGGTATCTCCACTCAGCTAGATGGAAGTGGAATTCCAATAAGACAAGAGATAAAGGTTCATCTCCACTCCCCTTCCCCAATTGGTAGGATTTGGATAAGAAGGGCTCTAATGTATATTTAAAATAACATGTGCACTCAACCTTACTGCTACCATACTGTGGTCTTGACTGATTTGGACTGTGTAGAAGTTATACATCTTCACCTAGCTGTAAAGCGTGCTCGCTCACGCTCTCTCTCTCTGGAGAAACGTGGGCAATATTTCAAAGGTGATCTGCCAAAAAAATTTTTAACTGTGTAAAACATTCTCTGGCACTCCTTATCTTAATGTTTATGGAGTTTCTACTGTTTTAGCCTTTTTAGAAACAGCAGAAATATTCATCTGATTTCTGTGGGAGGGCTGTAGAAGATCTTGGATAGTTGTGACATTTAACACCTTTATAAGTTGAAAGGGTGAATCTCTGAACAAAAGCAACTCTTTATCCTGAATGGTGACAGGTTTCAGAGTGGTAGCCGTGTTAGTCTGTATCAGCAAAAACAACGAGGAGTATTTGTGGCACCTTAGAGACTAAAATTTATTTGGGCATAAGCTTTTGTGGGCTAAAACCCACTTCATCAGATGCAGGGAGTGGAAAATACAGTAGACAGGTATATATACACAGTACATGAAAAGATGACCCCCTCCCCCCACTTGGTAAGGTGTGACAATGCGGTTCTGGCGGAACCCAACTGAGAGTGCCAACTCAGGACAAATTGCTCAAACAGGGCAGTTACAGCCCAAGGCTGGGGTTTTTTCCACCTCTAAGGCAAACCAAACCAGCCGGATTAAGAGGACTTCGGTCTCACCCCACTGGCTAACCGCAAGTCTCACAAGCAATCTCCTTAGACACTCCAGTTTCCCAGTATCACCACCAGTACCACTCGTTATGGGGACAAATGGTTGTGAAAACCAATGCCCCAGTAGAAGAAAAAAGGTTCTCCTGATCCCAAAGGACCAAGCCCCAGACCCAGGTCAATATACAAATCAGATCTTACCCACAAATCACGCTGTTGCCAATCCTTTAGAATCTAAAATCTAAAGGTTTATTCATAAAAGGAAAAAGATAGAGATGAGAGTTAGAATTGGTTAAATAGAATCAATTACATACAGTAATGGCAAAGTTCTTGGTTCAGGCTTGCAGTAGTGATAGAATAAACTGCAGGTTCAAATCAAGTCTCTGGAATACATCCCCCGCTGGGATGGGTCCTCAGTCCTTTTTTCAAAGCTTCAGCTTGTAGCAAAGTTCCTCCAGAGGTATGAAGCAGGATTGAAGACAAGATGGAGATGAGGCATCAGCCTTATATAGTCTTTTCCAGGTGTAAGAACACCTCTTTGTTCTTACTGTGGAAAATTACAGCAAAATGGAGTCTGGAGTCACATGGGCCAGTCCCTGCATACTTTGCTGAGTTACAAGGCGTATCTGCCTTCTCTCGATGGGTCCATTGTATAGCTGATGGTCCTTAATGGGCCATCAAGCAGGCTAGGCAGAGCTAACACCCATTTGTCTGGGATGTCACCCAGCAGCATAGCATAAGTTTGAAATACAGACAGTATAGAGCCAATATTCATAACTTCAACTACAAAATTGATACACACATATAGACAGCCTAATCATAACCAGTAAACCATAACCTTGTCTAAGACACCCCATTTGACCCCCTTTATACAAGATTTGGGTGCCACTACAGGACCTTGGTTGCAACAATGATCTATATGGTCCCAGATTATATCAATAACGTCACATAAGGCAACTCCCATCTTTTCATGTACTGTGTGTATATATGCCTGTCTACTGTATTTTCCACTCCCTGCATCTGATGAAGTGGATTTTAGCCCATGAAAGCTTATACCCAAATAAATTTGTTAGTCTCTAAGGCAGAGGTGGGCAAACTACGGCCTGCAGGCCACATCCCGCCCGTGGGACCGTCCTGCCCGGCCCCTGAGCTCCTGGCCCGGGAGTCTAGCCCCCGGCCCCTCCCCTGCTGTCCCCCCTCCCCCCGCAGCCTCAGCTAGCTTGCTCGCTCTGCCGCTGGCGCAATGCTCTGGGCGGCAGGGCTGTGAGATCCTGGGGCAGTGTAGCTACAGAGCCCGGCCTGACCCGGTGCTCTGAGCTGCATGGTGGCAGTGGCATGGCCTGGCTCCAGCGCTGCCAGCCTAGGGTGACCAGATGTCCCAATTTTTGGGTCTTTTTCTTATATAGGCTCCTATTACCCCCCACCCCCGTCCCAATTTTTCACATTTGCTGTCTGGTCACCCTACGCCAGCCACCGGTGCTCCAGGCAGCGCGGTAAGGGGGCAGGGAGCGGGGGCGGGGGGGGAGTTGGATAGAAGGCAGGGGAGTTTGGGGTGGTGGTCAGGGGGTTGAATGGGGGCAGGGGTCCTGGGGAGGCAGTTTAGGAAGGGGGGGGGTTGGATTGGGTGGCAGGGGGCAGTCAGGGGCAGGGGGGACAGGGAGAAGGGGTGGTTGGATGGGGCAGGAGGGCCATCAGGGAACGGGGGGGTTGGATGGGGTAGGAGTCCTGGGGGGGCCTGACCCCCTCCCCTAACAGGCCCTCCATACAGTTTACAAAACCTGATGCAGCCCTCCGGCCAAAAAGTTTGCCCGCCCCTGTTCTAAGGTACCACAAATACTCCTCGTTTTATCCTGAATGTTCACTAGCCATTAAGTTCCATTGTTTTTTTTTAACCAAACAGTGACTACAAATACTTTCCCCTCAACTTTCACTCTTGACTTATTACCATTAGTCTTTGAATTCTGATAGTAGAGGCATTTTAGAGGTTTTTTGTGTTGTTTTTTTTTTAAGGCAGAAAAAAATCTTGAAAACTGCATGTGTCTCATTTATCATAGAGATGAAAAACTTACAAGCCCACTGTCTTTTCCTTTTGAAAGTAGAGAGAGGCCTGAACCAAAATCTTCAGATCAGTGTTTGCTGTTTGAACTCTGTAGCCCTGGTTTGCTACTAGAACTGAAAAAGTTATGGCCTTATTAACAGGTTCAGCTACTTGTAGGGAAGTGTTTTCTGATGTGTGGGGAGAGACTGGAATTAAGTGATATATTTTAATGTTTAAATGAGGTAATAGGAACTCTAGTTCCCACAACTTCCTTGTTTCCACAAGGAATGTTACTTGCTTTTTTACGAATTTGCTCTTTAATTGAAAAATCAAGTGAAAGCTCATACTGGAAGGGTTTACATACTTCAAAATATTAACACTATCTGAAAAAGTTGTTACTCCTAAAATTACAGATTCTCAGTTCACGTGCTTTGGACACAAGCCAGTCAGATGTTACATAGGCCCAGCTTTTCTTAGCAAAAGTACTGTGGGTGAGGAAAAGAGAGAGTGGGGTTGGAGAGAGCTGAAGGCTGGGATGGGGGTTGGATGACACTGAGACTTGAAGGCTTGCAGGAGATACTCCATTACTCATGTAACTTATGTAAACATCACATATACTCAATGGTTTTGCTCTAAGTACCATCATTCTGGTGTCAAGTGGTTGAAACTGAGAGTGTCCCTACTTTCCAACTTGCCACCTGTTGTAGAGTTCATTTGGACGTAGTCATTGAAGCTATGCCATTGGCGGGACAACAGGTGAGTCAGCACTCATAGCCCCATGTAAAAGGGACAACTGTTTCAAACCCAGGTTTAAACTCTAGTCCAGTGGTTCTCAACCAGGGACATGTGCAGAGGTCTTCCAAGGGGTACAACTCATTAAATATTTGCTTAGTTTTACAACAAGCTACATAAGAAGCACTAGTGAAGTCCGTACAAACTAAAATTTCATACAGACAATGACTTGTTCAAACTGCTCTATATACTACACACTGAAATGTAAGTACAATATTTGTATTCCAATTGATTTATTTTATAATATGGTAAAAATGAGAAAGTAAGCAATTTTTTGGTCCTAGTGTGCTGTGACACTTTTGTGTTTTTTTATCTGATTTTGTAACCAAATAGTTCTTAAATGAGGTGAAACTTGGGGGTACGCAAGACAAATCAGACTCCTGAAGGGGGTACAGTCATCTGGAAAGGTTGAGAACCACTGTTCTAGTCTCTTTGAATTTTACAGGATATGCTATCAAGATTGCACAACAGCCAGAATGCAACAGATCTTCTTTTTGAGAGTCACAAGAATTTTGGAGGGATGATATAGCCATTAATTATTAGCATTGTAGAGCTTAAATGTTCAGGATATGGATCTCTGAGAGGCTATCCTGGAAAAGATAGGGAGTGGGACCCCCAGGGCTGTTGCTAGTTGTGAAAACTGGAGTGTTTAAAAGATTTCAGAAATCAAGAGCTTTTGGTTTTTTTTAACCCTAGGGTAGACTTTTTTGGCTGAAAGCCTTTAATACTCATAATTAAAAGACCTGTCTGATTACTGATATAATTATGAGATCGTAATAAAATGGAGGCACCTTTTTGAGCAAATGCTATTATAAAAAGTACAAGACCTCCATGAATTTACACCCTGGCTTTTTTTATATCAGTCTTTAGCAGAGAATGACTTTTTAAAAAAAAAAAGTTATATTTCTGTAACCAACAATGCAACCATACGTACATTATTTTAGGATACCATGTTTTGCTCCTCAAAGGGAATGGAGGGGATATCCGAACCCTAATCAGGTCTAATGTAACATCTCCATTTGCCCTCTCCCCATGCCACTTTTATGAGTACCTCTCAGTATGACACCCCTTTGCTTCCTAGAATGCAGAGTACCAGCTGGATTCTGAAAGATACAACATATCTATTTTTAAAAAATTAATTGTAGGCCCTGTCGCCTGGACTAATCAAACTGTGTGCTGATTTTAATATTAATATATTGCATCTCTGTGATGCCTTTATTTTGAAAGTACATCTCACATTTTGTCTAGGGATCTCTCTCCACTTACTGTCCGCATTCTAAAACCAGGGTAGTATTTAAAATAGTCCACATTTTGAACTAAGTAATTGGCACTCTTTCACTGTTCAGGTCAGTCTCCCAAACTGGGAGATTGCTATTTGTCTTTTACATTGGCTTTTAAATTTTGACTCTGACTAATCTCATATGGAAGGAAGAGATACTTACCTATTTTTTAAAAACTGCTTTCTGCCTCTTAGACTGCTAAGGCCTCAAGCCTGCATATGTATGTGTATGTGCTAAAAGTCAGTAGAACTAATGCAGTTAGAGTTATGGATATACTTTCAGTTTCTGCAGGATTGAGGCTCATTTTTGGTCATTTGAGTTTGTATAGGCAGGTTTTAGAGGGAAAAAAACAAAACTTTAATTACAGCATCACCAGGTGCTTGATTCATTATGAAATGAACAATAAGTGAGGCAGAGGTGTGCAGGAAAAACTAGAGTTCTGTTTGGGGGGGAGATTTTCTCAGATAGAGGCTGTCCATACATTACTTAAAACATTTTTGGTAGCTTCAGGACTCCTCCCATCCTTTTATAACACTGAAACAAAACTTAAGGACCTATCCACCACTGAAAGTGTTTTATGGACAGTCCTATAACACTGTAATCTTATTGAAATTATGTAAGTACCCAATTCTGCTAGGGGAGAGCAAGCCAGTAGTAAACACCAGTGGTTTTCAACCTCTGGTCTGTGGACACATTTTAGGGTGTCCACAAATGAAAAAAGGCTGAAACCCCCTGCTATACCCAAATACATAGAACAGTGATTCGGATCTCTGCCTTAGCTCTAATGGACCAAGTAGCCAAAGGCGGGCGTTCAAAGCGGTCCAGCTAGCCCCTGTGTCCCTGCAGCCGACTTTGTCATGTGGCGGCCAGATCCAGCAGGGGAGGGGAGAGAGTTCAGCAAATAACTTGCAGTCCCGTCCGCCCCCTCGCTCCCTTCCATGCATGCTGTGTGCAGCGGAGCTGCTGCCGCTCGCTTTCCCGGCAGGCCCTGCTGGTGCCCTGCCATCCCCCAGCAGTCGCCGCGATGGCAGGAGGACGGGAGAGAGTCGCTCACTTGCTGAGGCAGCTGCAGCGCGCAGCGTGAGTGTTTGCCTCTGGGCACCAGCTCCTAGGGTGCCGTGCCACCGTCCCCCTCCCTGATCCCCTCGGCCTGCCGGGCTTGGGGGGAGGGAGGGAAGGGTACGTGACATGAGATATGGCTGATAAATCAGCTTTGGAGGCCTCTTTAGTAAGAGCCAGAGAACGTTGTAGCAAGCAACAAATTTCATAGATCTGCAAGCTCCACAGAGGCAGGACTATGTGTGCAGCTTAGACACTTGTTCCTTTTGTAGTGTAGTTTCTGGGAGCAGCGTGAATGCAGAGGAGAAGATTCCCACCCCCACGTCCAGCAAATCGTGTCTGCCTCCTCTGTCCTGCATTGGGAAATGACTAACCCCTTTGCTGCCCTTTCTCTTTATGGGTATTGCTGTGAAGGGGCAGGAGCAGGTACACCTGCTGCAATGAAAGGAAGAAAGTCTCTTTCACTGTGTGTCATGGTGCTCTCAATGGACGGAACTAGTCTTGCTGTTTAATCCAAATCTGCATCATATCTCTCATCCACCTCAAAACCTTGCGCTCAGGCCCTGCTGCTGACATTAGCCTGTGCACTGTGTGTGTCAAAGTAGCAAAATGTAGGGGTGTCATATGAAGGCTTTCAAACATGCTGTTACAAACTACTAATACAAAATGACCTGAAGAAATACTCTCTCAAAAAAGCCAGGGCGACCAAATCTAATCATACTTCTGTCCATTTTGACCGCCTCTCAGTAGTCTCAACATAAGTGTGGGTTTGGGCCAAAGCACATAAGAATGGCCATACTAGGTCCATCCAGCCCAGTATCCTGTCTTCTGACAGTGGCCAGTGCAGCTGCTTCAGAGGGAATGAACAGAACAGGTAATCATCAAGTGATCCATCCCTTGTCGCCCATTCCCAACTTCTGGCAAGCATAGGATAGGGACACACCATCCCTGCCCATTCTGGCTAATACTTATCCAACCTCTATGTACCACTGGCTTCATTTTTCTTAAGACCATGTATTTGATCTGGAGAAGGGCAAGCAACCCAATATTGGACATACTATGATTATTTTTTTTAAAATGCAGTAGCAGTGAAATGGTAAGTGATAGCTGAAACCATATATTTCCCAGTTGTGTGCATCACAAAAACCATCATCTCTAATGGACACGGGCATTGATGGTCTCAGTATAGTTGGCCACTCTTAAAACTGAGGGGTCATCAGTGTATTGTCTAATTAATCGTTAGAGCACCTAGAGCTTTGGAAAGGTATCTTTTAATCATTTTAAATCTTCAGATAGGGGATACTCTACTTGTCCCCAGAACTAGCAGCAGTAACTTCCTCATCTTCTTTCACAGTACTCGGACCTAACTATGCCGTGTGGCTGCTGCACAGCTGCCCATCAGAAGTGCTGGGCTTGCTCCACACCCATCTCCTTAGGGCTCCATCAGCACAACACAAGAAGCTTTTGCTTAATGCAACTTTCATGCTACTACCCTCACATCTTCCTCACCCTCCAGTGGAGTGATTCTTCTTCCCTGGGATCCTCGCCCCTCTAGTAATCTGCCTATTTAGCCTCTTGTGTGGCCTCCATCACTATGTACTCTGAACACCTTGACTATATTAATTCATCTTCACAACACCCCTGTGAGGTAGGGAAGTGTTATCTCCACTTTAGGGATGTTCTCTGGTGTTTCCATAGGCACCTATTCTCTTAGTGCAATTTAAGCAACAGATGGTTTGAGGAACTAATTTAAACTGCACCAAAATCAGACCTAAGCTGCACTCAGATACATTTAAATTAGGGTCTAACAATTCAGCATTTGAGTAATAAAGAAACATCGTTACCTATGTGGAACACTAGATGGCAGTCCCTGTTTGTGACAAATCTTGTGAGATATGGTGGCAAGAAAAATTACTTACAAGACACGACAATTGCTCTTAGATGTAGACTTGTTAAAGTCTTTGCTTTCCTATTTCTTTTTTAAACAGACATTTCTTTTTCGTTTAATTAGATGCCAGTGTCCCACTCATTCCCACACTTACTCTCAAGGTAAGATTATCCTTAATGTGTGTCCCCCAAATGATTCTGCATTTTTCAAATTCAGGCTTGCATTCAATAAAAGTTACAACAAAGGTAGGGCAAAGTGATAATAAATATAGCATACTTAGAAAGAGTATGTAATTGATACCAAAGAGAAGTAAAAACCATTTTAATTAGGGCTGTCAAACAATTTTTTTAAAATAGCAATTAATCATGAAATTAAAAATAGTTGCAATTAATCTCACTGTTAAACAATAATGAATGCCAATTTAAATTTATAAATATTTTGGATGTTTTTCTACATTTTCAAATATATTGATTTCAATTACAACACAATACAAAGTGTACAGTGCTCACTTTATTTTTTATTACAAATATTTGCACTGTAAAAAGGTAAACAAAAGAAATAGTATTTTTCAATTCACCTCATACAAGTACGGTAGTGCAATCTCTTTATTGTGAAAGTGCAATTTACAAATGTAGAATTTTTTTTTTTACATAACTCCACTCAAAAACAAAACAATATAAAACTTTAGAGCCTACAAGTCAAAGCATGAAGGGGCATATGAATACTTAGCATATCTGGCATTTAAATACCTTGTAACGTTGGCTACAACCTAAGTTCCTTCTAAGCTGCACGGCCACACAGCAGGCTATCAAGAGCCATGCAAGCGGGATGACGAGCCCCTTCCCCCGGCTGGCCCGGCCCAGTCCCACCGGAGCTGCCATGATCGGGGAGAGGCACCCCGGCCCCGAGCTGCTGCAGCGAGAGAAGGCTGGGGGGAGTCCTCTCTTCTTGCCACAGCCCCAGGGCAGCCTGCACCCCCAGCTAGAGCCATCACCCCCCACACTCTAACCCTGAGCCCCCTCCTACACCCCAGAGCCCGCACTCCCAGCCAGAGCCCTCACCACCACCCCCCGCACCTCAACCATCTGCCCCAGCCCTGAGCCCCCTCCCACACACTGAACCCCTTGGCCCCACCCTCGCCATACATCACCTCCATATTGGTGCACATAACAAAACTCATTCCGCACGTGGATGTAAAAAATTAGAGGGAACACTGGCTACAACAGTACCTGTTCTCACTTTCAGGTGACATTGTAAATACGAAGAGGGCAACATTATCTCCTGTAAATGTAAACAAACTTGTTTGACTGATTGGCTGAACAAGAAGTAGGACTGAGTGGACTTGTATGAGGTGAATTGAAAAATATTTGTATTCTGTGTTGTAATTGAAATCAATATATTTGAAAATGTAGAAAAACATCCAGAAATATTTATAATAAATTTAAATTGGCATTCTATTATTGTTTAACAGTGCGATAAAAACTGCAATTATGACCTTTTTAATCTAGTTATTTTGTTTTGTGGTAATCGCATGTATTAACTGCGATTAATTTACAGCCCTAATTTTAATATGAAATTGGATATTTTCCCCCAATCATGTATAAAGGAACATTATAAACATTATTACAGATAAAATATATTTCACTTTTAATTCTATAAGTATTAAATCTGCTTTCATCATTTTTATATATGAAGTGTCCTTTCATAATCATTGAATACATCCTGTAAGTTCATTTTTAAAATGCTGGAAATATGCCAAGAGACTGGAATAGACTTGTCTTATAAATAGAAATTAAAACTATAGCCTAAATTTTCATAAGTGATTAGTGATTTTGAATGGGTCAATTTAGGACTAGGGTCAAGGGTTAGGTAACTCAAGCTGGGTTCTCAAAAATCGAGCCATTCAAAGTCATTAGTCACTTACGAAAATTTGAACCTGCAAGTCTTTAACTCTTCATCTCCAGTGTTAGGCCTTGTTGATCTTGCAATCAGATTCAATAGAGCAGACCCTCATGCCAGGGAGTTGTACCTGGAAAGTGCTTTCTCAGGTACACCTAGTTGCAGGATTGGGGCTCTGGAAACTAAACAAACTTATGGGTCATACACTAACTGAAAATGGTGGAATCTGATTATATTTAACACTTATACAATTCACTTCAGTCAGATCTCATATTGCTTTACAAAGATGCAATAGGCATTACCATCACCATTTTGCAGATGGGGAAACTGAAGCACCAAGTGGGTAAATTTATTTGCCCAACATCACACAGCAAGAAAATGGGGGAGCTGGAAGTAGATCTGAGGTCTCCTGACTAACTGTTTGGTGCCCTATTGAGTTAATTCAAGACAGGTCTTAGTGAAGGTGAAGTTTACATGATGTAGAAATCCCACCTGTATACTCTACAGTCTACAGCAAAAATTGATGATACAGAGTAGCAAGACTATTATCAGTTCAATAGACCTCTAAAAAGTGGGGAATTACTTAATAGCAACTTCTGTCTGAAAAATGTCTGTTTCATGCCAGTGTTCTGCAAAAGCAATACAGTTTTTATGGCACGATAAAGTCCTTAACAAAAGTTAAGCTGTACCAAAGAATACAAGAGCAGAACTTCTATTTTACCATCAAAAGGAAATGGATGTAAAGGGCTTGGACTTGTCCTCAGACTGACAAATTAATTATTGAAACAGCAACAAACTCCAACACTAGGAAAGGTCAAACGTGTACAGCCTGGCGAGGGGCAGTAATGGATGAACTGATTGTAGCAGGCCTGAGCTTGAATAGAGCGCACATAAAGGGATCTTAATGTTTGTGTTATTCTTGTGGATCAGCACTCTAATTCACAGCAAAGCACTTGTAGGCTCATTATCATGGCTTCATTCATTGGATCTGAATCCAAATAGTAAGTTTCCACTTCATATACCATACATATGGAGTGACTTGATCTTTTGCTGGGAGGGCAGAATATTTTATCTTGTTTTGTTTTTTGTCTCTCTGATACTCTATTCAATTTTGTGGCAAACTTGTGAGTATGCAGAGCTTTCCATAGCTTGTACGTGAGAGATTTGGCAGTGGGGAGATGAGATGACTGAAAGTGTAGGATTTCCATACTAGTTCAGAGCAAGGGGCCATTGTAAATCCTGACACCAATCTTTCTTCAGCTTCTTGTGTACAAATAGTGCCTTTTACTCAAATATGTGCTGTGTTATATGTAATGAATATTGCCCTGGAGGCCCATGTATACCTATCTCCTAGATCTGGATATAATACATGTCATGGAATCTGAGTCTGTATTATCATTTGAAATGAATCTTTCATCTTTTTAGATTCTTAACAAATATTTTAGCTATAAATACATGCAAAATTGCTGATAACTTATTCAGAGCATGTAAGAACAAAGAACTAACTCTTTTTTTAAAAAATTTCGCTCTTATTCAATTATGTCAACATATATCAAACTAGCCCGTCAATGGGACTAGGTTTGGGTAGGTAGGTTTGCAGGATCAGTAGTGGTCCAAGCCAGTGTTCAGCATGAGTAAGGGTTGGAAAATCAGACTCAAAACAAGCAAATCCCAACAAAAATGGAGATATAAAAATCAAACAAGGAGCAATATGTAAACACATTTTTTAAAAAATCACATTTTAAAGCCAGGGAGTTCCTTAGCTGAAACTGTTGAAAATTGTAATGAAGATTTGTTTTACATATCAAATTTCCTGCTAATTCTATTATTTAATTTCCACTCCAGCTCCTGAACATGCTGCTTTGAGGAGAACAGACTATGCTTTTGAGGTAGATTTAATAAATAAGTATATTTCCATTTAGAGTGAAGATTTAGTATGTTTAAGTGTGGCGTTTTAAAAAAGATGTTTCAATTATTAAAATGGTATATTCATAATTGAAGCATTTGGATTGAGTTCCGTGTAGTTATATTTTCTAAAACAACTATTCTTTAATTATTTTTGTAGATGGCTGTGTCAAATATCAGATATGGAGAAGGTGTTACTAGAGAAGTAGGCATGGTAAGCTCTTATCTGGTACATCTTTCACCTATGAAATGTTACTTTCCAATGAAATAATGATACCTGCCAGCAACTGACATTAATTTTAGCTGATTACAGAAATGTTTATATTATACATCAAGTTTAAAAGACTTAAGGCTAAATATCCTGTATATGGAACTGAAAATATACTTTTTTGTAACAAATAGTTATAATGTGAGTTACACATATGCAAATATATAGTAGTAAATAGAAGTGTGGTGGTATCATTAATTATTATTTGTCTTGCCATAGCGCCTAGATAATAGTATTGAAACTTTCATTCTTAATCCATATACTCTGTTGTTCTTAATGATTAAAAAGAGAAAAAACTTTTCTGGGCTGAAAATTCCCAGTCTTCAGCCTATAAGTGAAATTTTGGAAACCTTTTAAAAACAATAAATAGGAGATTTTAAAATATTTCTCAGCTTTCCAGACCAAGAGAAAAATACATTTTTAATATAAAAAATGTAGCACATGCATTTCTCCGATTAGGTGTTTATGAAGCTATTTGACTATACAATGCGCATGTGAAAAAGGAACCTAAAAGGAAAGACCATGAGATCATACTAAACATTGCATACTAAGTGTGTATACCCTCTAGTGTGTGGAGTTCCTGCTCAGGGTAAGCCTGCTGAATACACTTTCCCTACAACAACAATTCTCTTGAATTTTTCAGTTTGTCACCTGCAGAAGATTTTACATAATCTTAAAGTTAATGGTGCGTCAAACTCAAATAATAAGATATGTATGAACACATTCTGGATGGGATAAATTACGGGAATTGGTATCAGTTGCACTTGCAGGGGTAGGGGATAGATGTTGGAAACAGGACAACAAGAGTACTGCCAGTGACAGAAAAAGCCAGATTCACCTGTTAGCACAGTACGTAGCCCTGCCTTTCCTTTTAGATTCAGAGCAAAATTTCCATTTGCCCCTAGATTAGATTCCTTAACATTAAGAATTTTTTAATAAAGATTAGGGCTGTGTTGTGCTAGATGTAGTATATACTTGTAGTGAGAGACGTTCCCTGATCCAAAATAGAGAAGACAGACACAGTGGAGGAAAAAGGAAGTGTTATCAAGCTGTTTTATAGATGAAAAACCGAGGCTTAGATATAATGGGCCTGATTCTTTGTTGCCCTGCACCACATAGTCATTTGCACTATTGTAAAATGGTTGTAAAATATCATCAAATCAGAATAGTAGCATTTTACATCAACTTCGCACTGGTTGTCAGGCAATTGAATTGACTTGCCCAGTGTCACACAGGAAGTCTCTGCGAGAGATGGAGAATTAACTCAGATCTCCTGAATCCCAGCTCAGCCTTAACGTCAAGACCTCAGTCACTTAAGACCTAAGCCACTGCTCATGGAAGTGATGGGAGAGTTTCCATTAACTTTATTGGGCATTGATTGAGGCCCTTAATTTTTGTTCACCTTGAGCTCTGATCCTGTGCCACTGAAGTCAGGGCTTTCCCCCCATCTTGCTATCAATGGTGTAGGATGACTCAAGTGTCATGATTAACTTCTTGGGTTTTGCACCGTCTTTGTTATCAGGTTCTGCAGTTATTACCCCTTCTTGGCACTTATGCATTGCCAGTTTTAATTTCAGTGTAAACACTGTAAATGAAACTGTTTTGTACGTAGCAAGAATAACAGTTAAATATTGCTGCTGTCATTGGACAATAGTATTGAGGACTGAATACTGTACCATGATCAGTAAAAACTTCAGAATTTATGTAGATGATAGAATTCTATAGCAGTAATTGTAGTGAAGGCTGAGCTGGTATTCTATCTTCACGTTCTTTCCAATCACTTATTTAAAAAAAAATTAAATTGCATACAGTGAGCTATATTTTATCAATGAGTGTTAAATTTTTCAGATTTTAATTTTGTAGAATTAAGGAAAGTCAAGCGTTAGTCTTCATAGCAACCTTAACTTGGCCCCCTTGCAAGTATGTGTTGTAATAGGATCTTCAAATACATGATCACACAATGCTGAGCAATGTGACACACTTCTTCACTAATGCTGCAATGCAAAGTTACTGCCATATAGGAGACCTAACTTCAATTCATAGACCCAGATGCTTTGGTCCACTTTGTTCACATTATGTCAGAAAAATTAGCTTTTACAGTTAGGCACATACTCTGCTTCATCTGGGCTTTAGGTACTTTGTTTTTAGGCATTCTTTGAAAATCTAGGCTAGATCAATTCTCTGGTGTTGCCCTCTTAGACCTCCTGGGCTGTGTAAATAAATATAATTGTAAAATACTGATTGAAATCTAAGATGATTTTTTTTCTATAAACTTGACTAGCACCTATGTGGCTTTGGCTTGCTGGCTATTCATTCATGGGGGCAGCTACTAGTGTACTTCCAGTATCTTGCATGTGTCCTCAATTCTATTGCTTGAGTTATGTTTTAAACTACACCTTTTTCTATAACCCTATATGCATGTGTGAAACATTTTATTTTACTGTATAGCTGTTATATACATTTGTGATGAAAGACCTTATTGCAAATTATTTGTATTTTGTATCAAATAATTCAGTTTAATTGGATTGGGGTTTAAATAATGTAGTTCTAGATTTCAGACTTTGTTTTTTTAATTGATATTGTAGGACCTGCAGAATCTGGGTGCTAGAAAAGTTTGTGTGATGACAGATAAGAACCTCTGCCAGCTCCCTCCAGTAAAAGCAGTATTGAATTCCTTGACAAAAAATAGAATCACTTTTCAAATGTATGATGATGTCCGGGTGGAGCCAACGGATCAGAGGTACTGTTTGTTTGTTTTTTATATATGCTTCCGAAAACTTATATTCTCAAAGTATCTATTTAGGTTCTTATACCCATCACTATAGTATCTTTTGGTGCATCAGTATTGCAAAAAAGAACCCCCAGCAGAGAGTCTCAGAGCCCAGGTCCACTGACAGAAGCTCAGGGGGCTCATGCTGCAGGGCTAAAAATAGCAGTGTAGACACTCAGGCTGGAGCCCGGGCTCTGAAACCTGGGGAGAAGGGAAGGGAATGTCTCGGAGCCTGGGCTCCAGCCTGAACTCGAATGTCTACTTACACTGCTATTTTTAGCCCCATAGCATGAGCCTGAGTCAGTTCACCTGGGCTCTGAAACTTGCTGCTGCAGCGTTGTTGTTTTTTGCAGTGTAGACGTACCCATAGTGCCTCTGATGTGTCAATGACATGTACATTGAGCTTAACAGTGTTTGCAGAAGTTTGTAAATTGCATAATTAATGACAAAATCTTCTCTTCCTTCTAAGTTTCATGGATGCCATCACATTTGCTAAAAAGGGGGAGTTTGATGCCTATGTTGCTGTGGGCGGTGGTTCTGTAATAGACACTTGTAAAGCTGCCAACCTGTATTCATCCAGTCCTGAATCAGATTTCTTAGATTACGTCAATGCTCCCATTGGAAAAGGAAAGTCTGTTACTGTGCCTCTCAAGCCATTCATTGCAGGTAAAGAAGCAGAAGTGTGGTGTGTTTTTGTTTTGTTTTTTTCTTCCTTCAAGGCTCTGTGTAAGGTCTTCCTCTTGAATTAAGTTTACCTTTGACCGTTTAACCCTCCCCTTGGACCTGCTTCTGCTCCAGTTGAATTTAATTGAAGTTTTGCCAGTGATTTAAATGGGAATGGGATCTTGTTCTTCATCACCAGCTGCTCTTCTTTGAGTTAGTTATTTTACTCCTTTTGGGGGGTCAAAGGATAAAATGACTGCTTCTGTCTGATCCATTGGCCCTAGATCTATTAACTGGTTCTGATATACAATACCAAACCAAAGTACATCGTGATGGGAGGAATATAAAATACTCTGATCTGTACAGCCCACTATTAACTATATAATCCTTATGCTATAAGGAATGCATTTTATTGCTTATGTAATTGGACACTGTTTTCTTTCCTTTTTTGATCACTGTGTGTTTTAAGGGTTCAGTATATCAGCATTTTATTAGCATTGACCTACCTAGTCCCAAATACGATAATTGGTGATACATTTATCTAACCAGTTAATTATCTATTACATTCTGGTTTTAGGGCTTGATCCAAAACCCATTGAAGTGATGGAAAAACTCTTGTTGACTTTAATGGCCTTGAATCATCTCTTAGTAATTGACACATTTCTTTGTTCATACCACCTTTATTATCTTCCATTTAAAACAGCCCTCCCTTTCTTTCATACTTATAAAACCATGTGCAATTAAACCCATGAGGTGGATGATTAACAAAGAATGGTGATTAGTAAAGTTTAAAAGCTGCTTAGATATACAAACCGAGGCACGTTAAGCCCAAATCATCATTGTTCCAGCTTCCAAATGCGAAGAGAGCTGCTTTTATTAACAAAATTTTCATTTGCTTCCACCAGTGATGAATACAACCTGGTTTAAGGTTGGATGCGCAGCAGTAGATGTTAATGGTAATTTAAAGGGTCCATAGCATCCCTTGTCTTGCTATGCCTTTGTACAGCGCATAGCACTATGGGGCCACAAAACTCTTTATGGCTTTTGGGTGCTACCACGATACAAATATGTAATAATCCTGGACTGCGCCTATGCTAGAAAAGCCATTTCTAAAGTTGATAAAAATGCTGTGCTACTCTTTATATAACATTGTGCTTTGTTTTATGCTAAGTTTAAACTTAAAATACTATCTTCTTTGAGTGCACGTGCCTACTCCTGGGATGCTCCCATTGTGCTATCAGTTGCACTGTCAGCATATCCAAAGAGCGTGACCGTGCAGAGTCCATTTCCAAAAACTCTGGTGACAGGTGAGTAACGTTTTTTTGTCTGTTCTTCTTTTTAAGTTCCCACGACAGCTGGAACTGGAAGTGAAACCACTGGCATTGCCATTTTTGATTACAAAGAACTAAAAGTAAAAACTGGTAAGACTTTGTCTATTACTTACCTAGACTCTTTTCCAAACTTGCATCATTTTCCTCTGCTATAAGATAAAGAAACACCTTCTGTAATGTCAGCTGTCTTATGTCACTGTATTCAAAAGCTACAGACAAATCTCAGCAGATTAAAGCTTTCTCTCTTGAATGAAATTTTAAAGCATGTTAGCAATGAAATGCATATATAATACAGCAGCTCATGATTTGAAGGCATAATGGGAAAGTAAAATTTTTGGTGGAATATGTTAAGTGCACAGGAAAGTTCTGCTTATGTTTGCGTTCAGCCAACTGTTCCTTATTTCCTCTTTTTTTTTTTTTTTTCCTGTTTTTAAGACCCCTAGTTCTTTGTTGTATAATCGGGTCCAAATGTTTGTTTTCCTGACTTCTCGGGACCTCATGCCTGCAATGCAGCAAAAGAAAGGGACACTGTCTTCCTTTGACCTTTTCATCCCTGGAAAATAGGATTAAGGCTAAAATGTCATCTTTAAACTTCATAGCTAGTCTGAGATTTTGCTGTGGTCTTTTAACATTGGGTGGCTTTTATGTACCATGTATGTTGCAATATATGGGGCCCAACAGGGCAGATTAAGGAGTTTTAACTCGGATTAGTTGTGATTTCAGTCAGTCTAAAGCATGTAAGTATTATTATTAGCATGTCTAAAGAGCCAGCACCAAAGTATCAAGACACAGATACCAAATGCAGCAAAACATCAATTTGTTCTAGAAAATGAACCAAATTTTCCTTCTGCTTGTCTGATGGCTGCTTATTTGTGAGCAGTTAGGTTAAAGATCAGTGTGGCTTGGGCCATTCCACAATCACTTTGACAATGTAGCTGCTGGGGCATTATGGAGGGTTTCCAGCTGAGAGGCAGAGGGTTGCCCTGGGGAATTCACTCCAGGCAAGAGTCACCACTCATGCAGGCTCCATGCTGCAGGAAACATTCTAGTCTTCAGTGTAGCAGACCCCTTAAGCTCATAGAAAAACTACAAGTTTCCAGTTGATAACCATCCCGTGCCCTCGGATTTTTATTTGTGCTTGAAAAGTCAGCTGGATTGCGGGGGCTAGTAACCCTGACCAAAGCCATAAGACAAATCAGAAATAAAGGCAAAGTTCCCACATTAGCTGGGGACGGTAAACGGGTTCTAATAAGCAGATTGTCAAAGACTGGGATGTAGGCGGTCAGCTCTAGTGGTTAGAGTGGTGGTGGTGGTCAGGACTAGTGGTTGGAGCCTGAGTTGGGAGCCAGGGGTTGGAGCTGAAGACAGTCAGGAGTCAGGCCAAGGGTCAGAGTCAATAGTTGGGGATGGGGCACAGAAGCAGAGATCTGGAAAGTCAGGAGGGCAGGAACAAGGCAGGGGTCAGGATTCAGGTGGGAGGACAGGGTCCGATGTAGAAGTCAGCCAGGGATTCACTTAGTTACTCAAACAACATCTTGGGCTTCTGTCTGGATTAAATAGTGAGTTTGAGCTAATCATAGAGGACAGATGTCTCCTCCAATCAGGAGCTTTGTGGGTAGTGTCTCTGGTGAGCTAGAATCCATCAGCCCACAATCTTTGCTGATAGCAGTGAGCTGCTGGGTGTTGGCTGCGGACCCGGGTTTGAGACCTGAAATCATAGAATATCAGGGTTGGAAGGGACCTCAGGAGGCCATCTAGTCCAACCCCCTGCTCAAAGCAGGACCAATTCCCAACTAAATCATCCCAGCCAGGGCTTTGTCAAGCCTGACCTTAAAAACCTCTAAGGAAGGAGATTCCACCACCTCCCTAGGTAACCCATTCCAGTGCTTCACCACCCTCCTAATCAAAACGTTTTTCCTAATATCCAACCTAAACTTCCCCCACTGCAACTTGAGACCATTACTCCTTGTTCTGTCATCTGGTACCACTGAGAACAGTCTAGATCAGGGGTAGGCAACCTATGGCATGAGTGCCGAAGGCGGCACGCGAGCTGATTTTCAGTGGCACTCACACTGCCCGGGTCCTGGCCACCAGTCCGGAGGGCTCTGCATTTTAATTTAATTTTAAATGAAGCTTCTTGAACATTTTAAAAACCTTATTTACTTTCCATACAACAATAGTTTAGTTATATATTATAGATTTATAGAAAGAGACCTTCTAAAAATGTTGAAATGTATTACCGGCACACGAACCCTTAAATTAGAGTGAATAAATGAAGACTCGGCACACCACTTCTGAAAGGTTGCCGACCCCTGGTCTAGATCCATCCTCTTTGGAACCCCCTTTCAGGTAGTTGAAAGCAGCTATCAAATCCCCCCTCGTTCTTCTCTTCAACAGACTAAACAATCCCAGTTCCCTCAGCCTCTCCTCATAAGTCATGTGCTCCAGCCCCCTAATCATTTTTGTTGCCCTCTGCTGGACTCTTTCCAATTTTTCCACATCCTCCTTGTAGTGTGGGGCCCAAAACTGGACACAATCCCTGTACAGGTGTGCAGAAACGATTGGTAAATCAGCATCTGAATTATTTTCCACCAAGTCTGACTTCTTAGTTTGGAAGGAATCAATTTCTGTTTCTGCTGGTTGACAGTCTCCTTCTTCTCCTATGCTGGGATGGAAAATATGGATCACTGTAGGGCTGAGTGGATAATTCAATTTCTGTGTCCATTCAGTCTTTGTATCTTCACTCTTTCTGCTGAGTCTGCCAGTGAGAGTGCACTTTTTGGGATGTAGAAACCTGGGACAAGATGAAGAGCATAAGCTCATTTCACTTTAAGGTCTTCATCAGCCAGCGTTTAGTAACGCCCTTCGGCAACTGACCTTCCTAAGATGGATTTGAATAGTTGATTTAGAGGTGAAAAACCTGTCCCATTACCTGAGTAATTCAGACCCCCAGAAAGATTGTCTTTAAGACTGACAAAGTGAATATTTTTGCAGAATCTTGGTCAGTTTTCTCAATAGAATTTAGATGCATATGCATTTCAGGCTCTCCCTTTCCTTCTCTTATTATTAATGGCAATCACTTGTCCTGAGACTTTAACTTTTCTTTTACAATTTGAGGATTAAGACTTTCTCTCTTCTGTGTTGTTTATTGACAACAATCCTTTTTATTAACACACTTTTATAATTCACATGTTTTAGGCATTGCTTCTAGAGCCATTAAGCCCACATTGGGTATGATTGATCCTTTGCATACAATCCATATGCCAGAGCGAGTAGTGGCCAACAGTGGCTTTGATGTGCTTTGGTAAGTAGTCTATGTGGGGTGCTGGATTTGCGGGGAGGAGTCATTTTAACTTAGAAGAACAAATACGGTACTTTAGAGGGAGAAAAAGGACCATTTTCCCTAACATGTCCATTTTCAGTCTGTCTCAGTCCCACCTTCCTGTTTCTTCAATGCACCATTCCCCTCAGTCCTTCTCACCCTTTGAAACAAATCCAAGTGCCTCACTCAGTTGTATAAGATGAAATGTACATTGGATGCATGGACCAAAATACCAACTATCGGAAGTGTGAATCCTTGAGGCCAGCTTTGAAGGTTTAAATGCTTTGCTGGAGCACAAGCAACACATGGCAAACCTAATTTAGGCTGTCTGACAGTCATCTGCTTCTCATGAGCAGAGACTAGAATAGCAGGGACTTTAGCGGTCAGGACTGAAGCGCATTGACAAAGCTTTCTGTGGAAGTCTGTGAGGTGCTGAGCGCTGCAGACAAGGTCTCAATCTCCCTCAACTCACAAGACTGGCCCAGTTTGCATTATAGCTGCTCCAAACCAGTGCTTTTAGTACGTTGCTTAGCACAAAAGTCCTTCAAAGTTTTGAAAGACACATTGGAACAATCATAGATTAAGGATTTTAACTGCATAAGATATGCAGAAGATTGGATTCATTGATACAGCTGCTTGTTTATGCAGAGACACCTTAAGGAAATAGATGTTAAAATAGGATGACAAATGTATTGAAAGTTATAGTTGTGGTATTTCTCAAACTATTAGCTGACTATAGTGTCTGGAAAAATTCATTATTTTTAATGGAGTTTAGTTATTTATTTTTAAGCTCTAAATGGTTTGGCTTTAAATGCTTTTCTATTGGTTAAAAATGTAAATAATGCTTATGTTTCATGACTGCCATACCTAAGAGACTTGTCCATCCAGTATTCTTGAATATCAAACTCCCAGTTTTTTAAGGTCAACCTTTAAAAGAAGGTAGATTATTATGTTGATAGTCCTGGAGTCTTTAAATCTCTACTGTCCTGTAAGAAGGGAATGCCCCTTTTGCAGGAGCTCAATGTTGTTCAATGGAACTGAGCTTGTAAAATGCCAAATTCCTTGCAGGACAGACAGTGTATAGGAGAAAAATGGAACCTTTCCGTTTTCAAGTATTTCTTCCTTTTAGCCACGCACTAGAAGCGTACACTGCTCTTCCTTACAAGATGCGCAGTCCCTGCCCTTCAAATCCAATCAACCGGCCTGCTTACCAAGGCAGCAACCCTATCAGTGATGTCTGGGCTGTCCACGCACTGCACCTTGTGGCAAAGTATTTGAAAAGGTAATGTATGCCTAGCAACCTTTCACCTTGATGATAGGTTTGATCCTGAACACCTGGCAGGAAGAATGCTGGTGAGGACCTGAGTGCTAGACTCTGAGGGTACATCTACACAGCAAAGAAAAACCCACGGCTGGCTTGTGCCAGCTGACTTGGAATTTCGGGGTACTGGGCTATTTCACTGTTGTGTGGACATCTGGGCTCAGCTGGAGCCCGAGCTCTAGAACCTTCTAGTCCCAGAGCTCGGGTTGCAGCCCAAGCCTGGAAGTCTACACAATGAAATAGCCCTGCAGCCTAAGCCCTGCAAATACAAGTCAGCTGGCTTGGGCCAGCCACGGGTTTTTCTTTGCTGTGTAGACATACCTGGAGATGAGGTGAATCGCTATTTTAGGACATCATTTTCTATCCTAGACCCTGGCTTTGTTCTTAGCAAGGCAGAAAATGCCCAATAAAATTGGAACTAGGTTAGGCTGAACAAAGTTGATTTTCAGGGGTGACTTTTTAAAGCAATGCATGAGGATTTAGTTGAGAATCCCCGATGTATAGTCATGAGTTGCACAGCTAAATCCTAGAGCAATGTACCTCTTAATATTCACCTTTCCAGAACAACCTTAGGCAGAACACATTATAAGATGACACATAAGTACTGCTATCATCTGTCTATATGGCTTTCAGTATAGTGAAAGGACATTTATATAAAATACTATGCAAGTACATCAAGTAAACATTCACCTGTGAGGTGTTTAAAATTATATGTTTGTTTGCAAGTAGCTCATTTAGGGTACAGCCCAAATGGAGAGGCTTTTGTTGACTTCAGTGGGAGATGATCTAGCCTGTGAGTAACTTTCAGCTGTTCTGTTTTTTATAATCTGAGGATCAACACTTTTCCATCTAAAAGGCTTTTATAGCACATAGTTATGCTGACTTCCTATTTATTATACCTTTAGGGTGGAATTTGCCCATGAGAGTCTTTCTGTATCATCAAAGTCCTGAAGCAGACCTGGGTGTGAGGCAGGAGAGTGGCCAAAACCTCTGAAGCTCTGAAGGCGGGCTCCATGCCAGTACCAAATCAGATGATGCTGGGGGAGGTCTGGGATCTGCACTTATGCTAGTAGGCAGGAACCCCTACACAGGGGAAGGGAAGGAACAGTGGCCGTAATTCCAGTTTCTAAACTGACCCAGCTCCTACCTTGGCCCTTATATCAGGGCCAGCTGTGGCCTGATTGGGTGTGGCCACAGCTGTGGCAGCTCTTCACCCCTTTTCTAATTGGGTCGCAGCCACATCCCTCTCCAAGGGCTGCTTTTAACCCCTGCTCTCCTGGAGTGGGGCAGCCACCCTACTACAATCCCATTTACACAACTGCTGTACAGTGAAGGGTGAGTTTTGCCTTTACTGAAGCAGTTTCGTGTAAACAGACTCTTTCTCTTTGATTATCTTTCTATCTGATCCTTTGCCCAGCTCTTTTTCCATTTTTATTTTAGTTCCGATTGTATTACCCCAGATGAGTGTTTTCCCCTCTCCTGAGTGTGTCAATGCAGGTGTGGATTTCTTAGTGTTCAATGTTTGTGCACAGAGCTGTCAGAATGCCAGATGATCATGAAGCAAGGGCTAACATGCACCTAGCAAGTGCTTTTGCTGGCATCGGCTTTGGCAATGCTGGTGTTCATCTTTGGTGAGTAGAGGACGTGTGTCAGCCCCTTTCTAAAACCCTGTTTCTTTAGTGTTTGTTTCAAATTGTGTAGGAAGCTTTCAGACAAGCAGTCCCTGAACTAGTGATGTGATAAGATGCTTTGGGCCAGATTGTCATACCCTTCTTCACATGAAAGAGTACTTTATGTCATGAGTATTCCTACTGAAGTTGATAGGACCCTTTTGTGGCGTAAGGTACTTCTTGCTATTCATAAGGATAACGCAGTCCAGTCTTATGAAAGTTTCTAGGACCAAAATTTGACCTACTTTACCTTGCTTGTAGGCACAGGTTGCATAATGTTTTTCTTTTTTATAAAAACAAAAATCAAATGTCAGTGTTCACTCTTCTAAAAATAAATAACACGTTTAACTCTCTCAGTTGTGCAGCCCTGTAATAAACACCAATAACACCCCTATAATAGCAAGCTAGTGAACATACCCAGAGGCAAAATCTTCTGCCTTTCCTGAATGAAGGCCACATGCAATAAAACTTGTTACTGGGTTAATTGTTTTGCAGGATAAAATGAGCTATAATTACTTAAAGCTCTTTAATTATATCCACAGAAATGTTAATGCCCATCCAAATGAGCTAATGACGGTCACGTCTTCAGTTCATTAAAGTACAAATGAATGTTCCCACTGAAGTCAGTGGCACCACTCCCATGCTTATAATTACGTATGGGCTTAATGTGTTGAATCAAGGCCTAAACCCAAAATTCTACAAAAAATCATTGCAACTCCTTATAAATATTAATCTATTCCGAACTTGTCTCTGCACTCCTTTGGTTTGATCAAGTAAAATCCCCTTTGTAAATAAACTTCCAAAACTTTCCCTTAAGCACTGTTAGCATGATAAGAAACTCCCAGATTTTGATAGTAAGGTGAAAAATGTTTAAGGTACTTTGAGCCGACCCCATTATCCCAGTATCTGAACACCTCATGATCTTTTAATGTGTGAGCTAGAGAAGTGCTGTGATCTCCAGTTTATAGATCAGGACCTAAGAGACAGAGCAACTAAGGGCAAGATTTTTGAAGTGTTCCGATTGGCTTCAGTGGGACTTAGGCTCCTAAATACATTTAAAATTCTGCCCCTCAGTGACTTGTCCAAGGTCACACAGGAAGTGTTACAGAGCAAGGAATTGAACTGAGGTCTCCCGGGTCCCAGGCTAGTTCCCTGACCACTTTCTTTCTTCTCCAGCCATGGAATGTCTTACCCTATTTCTGGTTTGGTGAAGAGTTACAAAGCAAAGGATTATAATGTCGATCATCCTCTGGTGGTAAGAACTGATTATTTTCATTTTCTTACATATTCCTAGCTCTTGTACTTATCTTACATTAACAAGCTTTAAATTATGTTAGCCTAACAAATTTATTGTGGCAGCAGTGAGAAGTCTGTCTAATGTGCACTGTGTTTTGTTTTTCTTCAGCCACATGGTCTTTCTGTGGTACTCACCTCCCCCGCAGTATTTACTTTCACAGCAGAGATGTGCCCCGAACGGCACTTGGAGGCTGCAGAGATACTAGGTATGAATCTCTCTTCATAAAACCTACTGGTACAAATCAAGTTTGTGACCGGGGTCCCAATGGAGTAATACGATCACTCAATTAGGGTGAACTGCAAAGAATGGAGCAGCCAAACCCCAAAAAGCTGGTGGATATTCCAATACTTAGATTTACCAAATCAGCATAAAATAGCTTCTTTATTACCTTACTAGTTACTCAGAAGTCCAAACAACACAGTTCCCTTAAAGTGATCCAGCCTCAGGCCTCCATCCAGGTACCTAAGTCAAATATGATGAAGATTCCTGAAAATCTTATTTCATCACATAAAAGAAAAGGAACAGGCACATTACCTCCCAGGTTATTGAATATTCCAGATCTTACCCAAATACACACTACAGCCAATTCTTCTTAACTAAACTAAACTTTATTAAAAAACAAAAGAGAGAGAGAGAGAATGGTTAAAAGATATGAGTTCAGTTCATTTAGGTGCAGATTTATATCAGAGATGATGAGCTTTGTAGTTGCAAAGAGTTATTTTAGATATAGTTCATAGGCTATAGTCCAATGTCCAAACATCATATTCAGGACGTACCAGCATAACTGTGACCTCAGTCTTGCGACTCAAACTTCCCCTGATGAAGCCTAAGCAGATCTGAGATAATAGAATCAGGACCCAAGGATCTTTTGTCCAATTTCATGTCCTTTTTGAGAAGTTGGAGTTCAAAGGCAAATTAGGATGACTTTGAAGGCGGTCCATCACCGGTACTTAACTATAGAATTAACATAAGGCAATTTGCTTGTTCCTCTACCATTCACAGATTATTTGCTATACATCTCAAAGAGAGATGAATACAGAGATATCCCATGTTTACAATTCATTTAAATGCTAGGATGTTCTTCTGATCTCTGAATTATCAGAATACAGCATAGACAGGGACAGTTGATAACATCCTTGACCCTACTCATATATATGTAAAAACAGAAAAACACAAACATTATCTTTCCACATATCTTTTGAGGGTTATTTATTTTGCAGGATGTTTAACCCTTTCTAGCCATGTGTCACAAAGTTCTTTCAAAACTAGCTTTTGGGGGGGGGGGGAGAAATCTCGGTATATAAAGAATAAAAAAGTGGGTTGTGATCGTTCAGAATCTAAAAATTAGGGCTAGATTCTGGAGTCTGGCTGGGCACAGCACAAGGGGGGGATAGTTTGTGTGAAGATGGGGTAAAGCTCACCTTTGTCACTTCCCCCAATCCTGGATCCATGGGTCTCCAGGCAGAAGTTAAAGGAGCCTTTAGGTTTCATCCTCTGTCATTTTAGACTGCAACTTACACTCCAAGGAGCCAAAACTATAGTGAGGAAGTGGTGTAGCATAAGGACATCCCAGCCATGCTCCCCTTTCCCCTGGCCACTCCTCTTATGCTGGAAAGTTAGGTCATATAAGAACGTCTGCTCTAGCTCTGTACTCCCACCTGTTCCATCTTTGCTCTGGGGTGATCATCCTGCAGCTGGGTATGCTGGCTCACAGGCAGGATCTGCTAGTAATGTGGCACATGACAGCAGAGGAGCTGACCCTAGAAATCTTCTTTCTAACTGGAAAACTTTCAAATTGAAAACAACTCATGTATGAAATGAAGATTAGCTTGATTTCATTTAGCATATGACTGATGTCTCTGGTGTGTATGAAGGGAAGACACTTAGGAGTAGATAGCATAAAGCATAGGGAGCTTTAAGTGCACTTACATCTGCATTAGCTAAAAGGAAGTGATTATAAAACAAATACAATTAAACACTTGCAAGCAGGAAACATGTTGAAAGAGGAAATATTTTCCTTCACAGTGGATAATTAATTCTGTACAACTCATTGCTACAAAATATCCAGAGACTAAGAGCTTGGTAGGTTTCAAGAAAAGATTAGACCTTTAGATGGATTGTGAGAATGTCTATACTTACTTTAAAAAGGACATATACAACATTAGAAGGGATTTAGACACTTCTGCTTCAGAACATGGAGTTAGAAAGAATCTTCCCCTATTGGCAGATGATTCTGTAATTGCTGGATATGGGGTTTCTTATAATCGTCTGAATATATATAGCAATTCCTACATCCCTACAAGAAGCCCTTCAGTAATAACCTTTATTCAAATGGTAATACTCTGTCTTATACATTGGCTGAGAAAATACTAAAAATATGTATCTTATATGGCCAGCTCAGAGTATCTGGCATTGCAATTCTTAGTTACATTTGACTTCCTCAATGGAAATTCAACTGGTTACTGTCTGTTTTGCTGTTATATAAAGGATTCTGTATAAAATGAATGAAGTGTGTATAAGTGAACTTGTTGATTCTCATCTTGGGTATTTACTTTGGGACCATAATTCAGTGTCCAAGTGACTGCAGTAGCTGATTCAAATATGTTAGGTTGCCAAACACCATGCCTAGCGGTAAAGTAGTAACAAACAGCCATGTTTATGTATATGTGCAGCTGCAGATTTGAGTACAGCCAAATAAAAGCTTAATGCCTCTCCTGATGGAAATAGGGGTGTGTGGCCATAGATTTATTGCAGTAAAGGAAATATAAGTGCAGCCTGAAGAGTGATGCATTCTTTAGGTTAGCAAAAGACTGGTCCCTGGAACAATAACATTTGGGGTGTTTTTCATCACCTTTTTAGTCTGGCTTTTCAGACCTCCTCTTCTCTTCTTCATTCTTTTCTTTCCTTTCCTTCTCTTTTGCTACTATCTGATCATTCCTGAAGCCCTTATATTCTAACTGCCCTTTATACTGCAACACAGAGAATGGCCATTGACTGCGTGGCAATAATTCCAGTAGCATGAAACTTCATATGAGACTCCATCATGCTTCATCACCTAATCCCTTATAGCCACTGCCATCTTGCTACTTTACTATCCAAACATCTAAGCCCCCTGAAATGAGTTTGTTGTCCTCCCATTAGCTTTAAACTGTTTTGACTGTTGCACTGAGTTCTTAGAGAACCAGAGTGCATTTTCCTGTAGTTATATTTCACATTTACTCATTTTTCAGTAAACTGCATGAGTCAAGTTCAGTTCTGGTATAACTCCATTGACTTAATTGGATTTACACTAGGAATGAATTTGGCCCAAATGGTTAAAAATAAAACTTGGGGTGTTTTTCTTGCCTTTATGCATGTACATCTTTCCCATTTCTAACGGAGCTATGGACACCCAGGGAGGGAGGGGGAATAGCCTTTTTATAAGAAACATCTGTAGCTTTTCCATAAATGTTGACTTTCACCTCCTTTTCATAGCTGTTTCTAGGACTGTAATTCCTCATCTTCTATCTAATCTACCTATTTATTCTAATCTATATTATATCATACTAACTAATATATTATCCAAACACCCGAGGTAGCTCCACCCATAGAGCCGCCTTCCTTCCATCCGTGCCCCCCCCACCCCCGTTTGAATGCTTGTCAACATAAAATTGAGAAGGGGGAGGGAATCATTAGTCATTGGTTCGCACATCCTCTAGATGTCAGCAAACTCAAGGCTTTGAAAAAATGAGTATATGGCACTTTGTCCCTAAAAATAAATATTATGGCTATCCACTGACACTGATCTGGTTTAACTTCCTTTCCACCACTGCTTCCAGCAATTAGTCTGACTGAGAAGTGCTTTTCCAGGCAAGTACAGTGGGAGAGGAAGTTAACTTGACAAGGCAGTTAGTCTTTCTAGCAGCAGTGAACTTGCTTCTCCTGATTTTGTTTTATTCCATCTCTACAAACTAGTCTAACTGCAAAATGAAGATAGAGATTCCCCTTTTTTATTTGGGGTTGCCTTTAGCAAGTAGGCTGTTATATGTGGATATATGCCGCTGCTATTATGATTAAATTAAATCCAGAACAGCTTCCTCCTCTTTCTCCACCCTACAGTCAAGGCTTTGTCTTATTTTAGGAGCTGACATCCGCACTGCCAAAATCAAAGATGCTGGGCTTATTTTGGCAGACACGCTCCGGAAATTCTTATTTGATCTGAATGTTGATGATGGCTTAGCTGCAATTGGTTATTCTAAAGCCGATATCCCTGCTTTAGTGAAAGGCACTCTCCCTCAGGTAAGACAGAAAACACAGGTGATTTTTCCTAAAAAGCAAACTTTTAAAATATTTTCTTTTAAAATAAATGTTCCATTTAGCAATTTTAAATGGAGAGAATGATAAAGTCAGTTCTCTTCTCCTAGTACAGATTGGGTTTTCTTTGCAGTGAGATAGTGTGTGTGTGTGTGTTGTTTGGTCTTCATCTATCATTCATTCATCTTCAAAAGGAAAGGATAATTATTAGAGCTAGTCAAATAATCCAACATGCACATTTTTTCAGGTGGGAAAAGGAACATGTTTTTGCAGAATTTTTTGTGAAAAATGTTCCCATTTTTTTATCTAGCTGTTCTAATTATACAGGCAAGTAAGTTTCTATCTGATGCTTTTATAAGACTGCTATGTGCTAAGAATGATTAAACTTGCTTTGCATTAGATTTTCCCTACCAAGGAGTTTCAATACTCTTCTAGATGGCTTTGTTCCACTGCCCTCCATCTGAATTTGAACTAATGTCCTCCTGGAATGAAACAGTTTACACTTTTAATACCCTTTACATTTTTATACTCTCAAAAAACATTTCAAGTAAGATGGACTGAAATTAGAGGAAAATTCATTAATTCCCAAGTAAATGAGGACATATTCTGAAGATTTGTCATGCTGAAAAAAATTAAAAATTTTCACTTTCTTATAACATCTATAAACCTCAAAGCCTGTTACAAAAGATGTCCTCATTCCCATTTTACAGGAGAGGAAGTGACTTGATCAAGGTGTCAAACTGATTAGTGGCAAAATTTGCAATAAAACCGAGGTCTCTTGCTCCCGATCTGATGCCCTGCTAAATGTGTGTGACAGGACATTTTGACAGTTTGTGTTGATAAATATGTTGGTCCTTTAAAATATTACTTTTTACAGATCATTATAAACACAACATCCCAAGGAAGTATATTTTTTTTTTGTTGCTTTGCTGAGGTTCACCTGTGGCTTAGTTTTTTTTTTCTCATCTGTAACTGATTATTAATTCAGAAGCCCATCTTAATTTACTGTCCTTTTACTGCAGCAGTAATTAGTGATTGCATATATAACGAGGCGAGCTAATGTGTTTTCAAACCCTGATTTAGTATACAAAGTATAATGTGGTCCAAATTCATTTGCTACTGCCTGTGTAATACGTTACCTACAAGGGGATTTCAAACAGTTAACTCTTTGATATTTTTTCTTTTGATCCAGCCATCAGTTTTCTTTGGAACACCAACACCACCTATTAATATTCGCAAAACACCTTGGTCCAGATTGAAACCACAAATAAACAAACACTGCCAAGTGTACTACCACCATAAAATGCATGCTGCAGAGAAATAAAATGATTAACAGGTTTTAGTCAGCCAGTTTGGAGGTTTGAAACCTTGGAGCATAATGTTTACACTTGAAATAGCTCATTTTTGAGAAAACCTGTTGGAAATGATCCTGCTTATAACACAGCAAGGAAGTCTGGAGAAGAAGTTTATGTTCCATGGGCCAAATAACGGCTGGTCCTGTGTGGGTGTTCTGGTTGGGGGGCGGGAAGGGTGGATTTGAAAGGAGAGGTCAGAAGGGCCTATTTGCTAGCCCCACCTCGCCTCCATGTAAACATACAAGAGGCAGCTATAATTTGGCTGCAACCACTGATGAGCACCAGGGGTGTGGATGACTAGCCCTGGCACAAGAATTTACCAGTTCAGAGAGGCAGAGCCACAGTTCCATTCTCTGTGTACTGGCGATATCACCAGGGCTGTGTTAAGGGGATGCAAGCTGCATCTATTCATTGCACTCCATCCAGAGCCATTGGGAACATTGTGGCCCTTTACAGTTGTCATGTCTCCCATCATCTGCTTGGACAGGTGTTCTTAGCCCATCTGTGCGCTCCACTGACGGGCAGGAAAATTGGCCTGATGACACCATTGAGCACCATAAATAACTAACTTTTTTTAGTGTTAAACTAGTGGTAAGCCTAGGTAGAACCTTAGTTTTTGTCCTAAGTAATGCGAAGCCTTTTTTTAACGCTGTAACGCGTGTTAGCTTTTTCTCTATACCAGGGATCTCAAACTCAAATCGCTATGAGGGCCACATGAGGACTAGTACATTGGCCCTAGGGCCACATCACTGAAACCTTTTCATACAACGATACATAAGTATAGTCAAAAATGAAAAAAATGAAGAGTAATATAGTATGCTATTAAAAGTCAATGTATTAACTTTTTTAAAACTGTAATGTGAAAAGTCAATGCTAATTTTGACAGACATTTCATTTTTGGCCACTTAGCTGACAGTGTTTTGCATGAACCAGAGCATCCATATTAGGTTTGATATCCTGAGATGAAACCAATCTCAGTGTTGCTTGCAAATATTCATCAGTGAGCCTTGACCTTAACACGGATTTGTTAATCTTCATGGAAGAGAAAAACTGTTCACATATATATGTACTTGCAAACATTTGCCATTACCCTTGCGGAAGCAGAGAATAACATAGGAAATCTTTCTTGTGAAAGAAACCGGTAGAATTCTGGAATTCCAACATCTGTATACATCTGCTTCAAAATGGTATCACGCTGAAGCTCCACTAACTCCATCTGCATTTCCTCTGCAACATTGTCAATTTCCACAGCAAATGGTGTGGAAAAAAGTTGAAAATGTGGTTCAAGTGCCTTGAAATCTTTAAACCGCACATCAAACTGTTTGTGCAAGTTAGAAATGATATCTGCATATTCTTTCAAGGATTTGGGTTCAACTTTTCCTAAGGAATTCAGACTTGAGAAATGGACCAAATTGCCAGCAGTCAGCTGTTTTCCCCCACAAAGTAAGCTTGACTTTGAATGACTTAATACTGTCATACATCCAGGGCCGGCTCTGGCTTTTTTGTCCCGTTGTGATACCCTTCAGTGGCGTTAAGTCTAGCAATTCTTCAGTTATATTCAAATTACAATCTACACCTCTAATGAACACTGCACACAGTGCAGTATCTGATGCATCTGTACTCTCATCAAGAGCAATTGAAAATGCTTCGAAGTCTTTTGCCATTTGAATCCATTGTTTCTGCGCATTATCTGCTAAATCCGTTATCCTGCAGGCAACTGTATTGGCAGACAAGCTTATGCCTTGAAAAACTTTCTTCCTATCACGACATAAAATTTCACTGGCCTTCACAAGACATTCTTTTAAGAATAGGCCTTCTGTAAAAGGTCGCAATGATTTAGTTATTTCGCTTATCACAAAACTTGTTTTTAATGAATCTTCGCTAGACTTGTTAATCTCCGAAAAGAAATTTCTTTGCTTGGCAAATGCTGCTTTAAGTTGCCGAACTTTTTCCTCTCGGATTTTTCCGGTGAACGCATCATATTTTTCACGGTGCATCGTGTCGTAGTGCCGACGCACGTTATACTCCTTGGGAACAGCAATCGTTTGCTGACAAATAAGGCATTGAATTTTATCTTTTATCTCTGTGAAAAAATAAGAATTCTCCCATTTGTCTTGGAAAACTTTTTCTTCCATGAGTGTTTTTTTTGACACTGAAGTAATTTCAGAGGGGTTTTAATAAAATATAAACACTCAGTAATGCACCTCACTCAAACGACAAAACACGCATTTACTTTTAGAATTACTTCCGTTCAAGATGGCGGTATCATCAGAAAGACAAAGAGTAAGTAAGTAAACACACTTAAAAATAGGGCTTGATATCGTACGTGGACTGTTCTAAATACACCTCTACCCCGATATAACGCTGTCCTTGGGAGCCAAAAAAATCTTACCGCATTATAGGTGAAACAGCGTTATATCGAACTTGCTTTGATCCACCCGAGCGCGCAGCCCCGCCCCCCCCCACCAGAGCGCTGCTTTATCGCGTTATATCCGAATTCATGTTATATTGGGTTGTGTTATATCGGGGTAGAGGTGTATAGATTTACAGGTAAATTGTGACCATGATGCAACGCGCTGTCCGCCATGTTTTTCGGACAACAATTCTTGTAGTGCAGTGGCCTTTTCACTGTACTTGTATAATATTATACAAGAATCGCACTCGACAATGAATATTTTTAATAACAAATATTAGCAGTAAATAAATTCCATCATAAACAATAATCCTCATTGATTTTTTCCCCATTCAACAATCTTGACATTATGTAAACAACAATGATGCCGATGTACATTACCTTTCAACAAGTTCCTTCTTATTCCCAATATGCTTCAATTCCCGACACTGCAACCATTTTTTCAGCTGGATTTTAAAGTGCTTTTCCATTAAAGAATGTCAGTTTTGCACCTGGAACATCATTTTCAGTTAATGTTATGTGCATAAATTCGTTGTTACAAGCCATTGTTCACAGTATTTTTGCTAAGAATCGGTCCCTGGCTGTCTGAAAGTTTATCTGTTTCATTTTTAGAATGATCAGTGACGTATGACATTCGTGTACGGTATCGAGCCCTATTTGCATGATTAATTATTTTACAAATTCTGGGTGTCGTTGCGAGCCACAGGAACCCGCGTGTTTGAGACCCCTGCGCCATACTGTACCTTTCTCTGCATAACCTGGGAGGAAATCTCATGAAGCTGTTGAATGTGAGAGAGTAGAAATATTGATTGTAACGAGCTAGCGTAATGACAGAAACTTTGTTTTTCCCATTGGCCTCTGACGACAAAGCAGAGTCCTCTCTTGCAACACCACTGTTCCAGTATTGGACAACTCCCAAGTTAACAAGCTAATAGTTTCAAATAGCCTAGGAACTTTCAAGACCAATTATAGGGCTTAGAGCCCCAAGTCAGCAAAGCACAAAGCATGTGTTTTTTAATTTCATTTAAGTCAGCAGGACTTAAGCACATGCTTAAGTGCTCTGCTGAATCCTGGATCCAGGAAGACATTCTTCCTGAACATCTATTTTGTAATGTGATTTCAGAAAGTTAGTTCATTAAACAACCTCACTACTTGGTCCTTCCATACCTGTACACTGTGGATATTTAAATTAATCCTCGTTCTTTCAGAGTCTAATTCTGCTAAGAGTTAATCCACTTCCGTTGGTTTCAGTGGGAGTTAGGGGCACTCAGTATCTCATAGACTTTGATCCGTCCATTGTGTGGATTGAAGCCACAATTTTCAAAGTTGGGTGCCTAAAATTAAGTTCCTAATTCTGTATTTAACAGCCTGCATTAAAAAAAAAAAATTCAAAAGTGCCAAACACCAAAAAACCCCACTGAAGTTACTGAGAGGCCAGGTGCTCGGCCACTTTAAAATTAGGTCACTTCTATTTAGGAGTTGAACTTCAGACATCCAACTTTGAAAATGTTGTTGTCAATGTTTATGAAAATTACAGTAAAACCTGTCTGATTCTCTAAAAATTCCCACACATAACCAGCAATCTCATCTCCCCTTCTTAGCAAATATTTAACAGCATGATGCTCTAGTGGCGTTTTGTATTATAGGACTTAATAAGTTTTGTGCTCTGTAGTACAGCATGCTAAAATATACCTAAATATTATACACGCAGCAGGTAGCACCACCTATTATTAAGGGTGCCCAGCACTTCCCATTGTAAGATCATGTTCTCGGTTGCTTATAAATAGTGCTGGGCAAAATTTTTCAGTTTCAGATGGAACTTTCTCTCACTGAAAAATATAGATTTGGGTTGACTGAAACATATTGCAACTTCATGTCAAACTTGCCAGATTGTTTTAGTTGGGAAAAGAAAACTCAAAAAAATTCCTCAAAAATTGAAATGTTTTGTTTCAACGTTTTTGAAATGAAGCATTTTGGTTTGAAAGCTTTTCATTTCAAATTTTACTTGAATTTTATTTAAACAAAAAACACAAATGAAACACTTTTTTGACCTGAAGCAATTTTTAAAAAAATTTTTTTGGTTTTAGTTTTTTGGTTTGTTACTGAACACACAGCTCTACCTATAATTTGGATAACTTTTGAGCTGAATTTTTTCTTCCTGGGGTTATGCTTCAGGTGAACGTTTTTGGAAAATATTACCTAAAATGATCCAGCCATTTCCAAGAACAAAGCAAGGGGAAAATGTTGGCCTTGTCCATGTAAATTCTGTCAACCTTTTCTCTGGAAAGCTCTAGTTTCTTTGTACTTTGGAGCAGAGGCTTGAAATCTGGCAGGCAGGCAGGCAGCCTTCATGACAGATATTTGCCTTTTGACATCCCCAGTTCTGGTGTCCACAATTCAAGAAGGTTATTGATAAATTGGAGAGAGTTCAAAGAAGAGCCACAAGAACGATTTAAAGCATTAGAAAACATGTCTTAGCAATAGACTCCAGGAGCTCATCTAGTTTGCTTAACAAAGAGAAGGTTAAGCGGTGACTTGGTTAGTCTGTAAATAGTCTACATGAGGAACAAATATTTAATAATGGACTGTTCAATGTAGCGGATAAAGGCATAACAAAATCCAGTGTCTGGAAGTTGAAGCTAGACAAATTCAGACTAGAAATAAGGAGTAAAATTTGAACAGTGAGGGTAGTTAACCATTGGAACAATTACCAAGGTTTCTGGTGGATTTGGCAATTTTTAAATCAAGATTGGATTATTTTTAAAAAGATATGTTCTAGTTCAAAAAGGATTATTGTGGGGAAGTTCTCTGGTCTGTGTTATACAGAAGGTCAGACTAGATTATCACAATGGTCCCTTCTGGCCTTGGAATCTATTAATCATATGTGGAAGAAGGTTAGAAAGGCAACTTTATTTCTGGCATTTCCTAGCTTTTGAGTGTTTGACTTCACAACCTTAATGTTCTTTTAGAGAGAGAGAGTGTGTAAAGTAAACTAAAATACACTTTGTTAAAATAACTGATTAAAGTACAGTTGGTGATGCATTAGCCTTGTTTCGTTTATTAAATGCTTTGCTGGTTTGCAAAATTCTGTGCAATCTATAGTGTGGATTTCAGTCATTAATGCTGAGTAATGTGTGACATTCTACAGTATATTCAACACTGTTTATTTTGCAAAAAGCCTTATGTAATCCAATTTTACTTTCTTCTTTCAGGAAAGAGTGACTAAACTATCACCTCGTCCCCAGACCGAAGAAGAGCTATCTGCCCTGTTTGAGGCATCCATGAAACTTTATTAGTTTAAATATATTGCATGTTCTTTAATAATAAAAACTAACATGGAGGTAATTTTCCACAGACATGGTCTAAACCAGTTCAGATAATGAAGGAACATGGAACTCTGATGCTTGTATTTTACAATCCACTGCCAAAAGGTCAGGTAATTCATGTTCAGTTCAACACTGTTTTTGTGATTTAGGGGTTGATTGTGTAATCAAAGGGACTACTCATGTAAAGGTTGTTGGCTCAGATCTTAAGCTTTGCAGAGGACTTTCTCTTGCTTGAGAGCTGGACAAAAAATGGAGATAATTTGTCCTGGAAATTTTTTTTAAATGTTCAGGGGGTGAATTTTATCTTGTATTATAATTTTCTATGACTATTTTTGTCTTTAAAAAAAACCCAAAACTATAAACTGTGTAGGAAAAACAGGCCACTCCTCCTCAGGCAATATTCTCAAACACAAAATTTGAACCTGCTCAATTCAGAAGGTTCACCTTATGATTTTTCTACTGTCTCATTCAATTTGGGGCCTGATACAAAGATGGTTAACATCATGGGTAAAACAAATATGTAACTTATTAACAAGTCTGGAAAAGGCTTCACAAAACTTTTGTTTCACAGTATTTATTTTTAAAGTGGCTTGCTAGGCATTTTTGTCTTTTCATTCAGAAGTTATGCGTGGGAATAAGTTTGCTTGTTCCGACAGACTAACTGATTACCTGTCAACTGAAAAAGCAAACTGGCAGAAGGGGGATAAAATTCAAATGTAAGTATTAAAATCTTTTAAAACTTTCCTGGATTTTTCACCCTCTGTTGAGCCCCTTTGGGGTAGTGAGATTTGCTGCCTGCATAGCGTAGCATAGTATTTGCTGCCTCACACAGCAGTATTATACAGAGAATATTGGAAAACGGGAAAATTTATTTTGAAGAGATTTTTAAAGTTATTTCTGTTTTGTGGAGTTTTAAATGAACCCATTTACTGGTTTTGACAAAAACTCTGTGACTTTTAGTATTGCTATTTTAATCAATATTTTATCAAACTTTTTACCAATTTTTTATTTATTGAAAGCCATGTTGTCTTACTGAAAACTGGGTTTTCTGTAAAAGAAAAATATCAATAATTTTGAAAACAATTTTGATAAAAATAGCAATTAAAAATGTTGCAGAAAGTTTTTTTTCACACAAAATAGAAAATTTTGATAATGTTGACAAATTTGTCAGAAAGTTTTCCAAAAAAGATCAGTTTTCAAAAATTTCTTAAGCAAAAAATATCAACCATTATAAGATGTTTTCTCTGTACTAGACAGGGCTTTAATGTCAGTCATAGTCCCAGTTTGCTTCAGCAAATTCTGGAAGTTGGCACATGTCTATATCACAGAAGAGAGAGAAGGGTTTTTTTTAATTGAAAATTATTTCTATTAGGCACAGATTTCATTGGCATTGTACTGCAACACCGGCAGCAGTATATACAATACTCAGACTGTATTAATGTAAAACAAATTCTGATGTCTTTTAAATTCTGTTCAGGCACCAATTTCATGCAGTTGCCATAGCACAAGCTTGGTGTAGGAAAAGCATAACATGCTAGTTAGTTCCTTTACTCAGTTACTTTTACTCTTTGCCTCATTATGGTTCTGTTCTGCAGCCACCCCACATGCAGCTCTTCCACTGAAGTAGAGGAAGGATGTCTTGTACATTTATGACTATTAATCTTGGCTCAATAAGACTGGTGCCTTCCAACCACATGTTAGGACCTTATGATGTAAATATATTGGATGTGTGGTTTTTAGGTCCCTTTAGTGCTCGGTACAAGGTTGGATGGATAGCGATGGAGACTGAAGGTCCTCTGTCTATCCACTGAATGGGTAAAGCATGGACAGTGGTTATACAGACAGCTCTGCCAATATCCCTCAGCCTATTCTGAGAAGCTAATTCATTTTCCCTGTCACTCCATATCCATTACCTCCTTGCTCATTCTAGTGAAAATGCCAACAAAAGCCTCAATTGTGAAAGCTGGTTTCACAATGTGTGGATTTTATTTTCTATATTACAGTGTTATCTCAACAAAGACTCACCCTGCACTTTACCTTTTTGTTGCATCTTTTATATATAATTTCTGTTCTCCCTCTCTGTGAAGTTTCATCTTTGTGCAATAGAAATGGTACAGTGCACTGAGGAGACAATTTTTGTGGAATCTATCTTCTAGCCAGACATTTTGGAATTGGAGGGGATGTAGCTTCTTCCAATTGAACAGCGGATGAGTTTGTTAGGTATGTTATTTCTCCTGAGTGTTTTGATGGGTAAGAAGGGAAAGTGGGTCTTTCATTCTATCATGGTTCTTATTTACCATTTATATTGGTATGTGAGTAATTAGTAGAATGGCTTCACTACTAATAGTACTTTACACTTACATATAACCCCTTTAATTGAAGGAACTCAAAGCAATTTACTAACATTCGTGAATTAAGCCTCACAACACCCTGTGAGGTAAGCTAGTATTATTACCCCTATTGTATAGATGAGGAGACTGAGGAACGGAGCAATTAAGTGACTTGTCTAAGGTCACACAGGAAGCTTGTGGCAGAGTCAGAAATAGAACCCAAGTCTCCTGACACCTAGTCTTACGCATATCCATAAGACCATCCTTCTACTACTAATTATTAGCCAGTGCTGAAAACTGTGAGAAGAATCAAGAGATGAATCCATCCCATTCAAATAATAACAGTTTGACAGTGCTCGTGGTGTTAAATCCAGAACAGGATACAAGTACAGTTTATTGGCAGTTTTATTTGCCACTGAGTTAGAGGTTTTTAATGTAATAAAATATACTATTCCGTACCTGAAGGTCCACATTTTCAAACGTGTGCACATATCTTTGTGCAGGTCCAGTTTGCACTCATGAATATGGGACTTGTGCATGTGTGGTTACAACTAGTGAACACCCATTGGTTGGGCACATGTAGAAAATCTGAGCCACTTGTTCTTCATCTGATTTATAAAAATGTTAATGCCTCAAACTCTAAAGCCTTCCATAATGTATCTTGTATAGTTTGAATGGTGCCTTTGGGAGCTATTGCAATACAATTAAGTAATGATGTATTTCCTTCAAATATAAGCATGTGAAAATGTTTGAGAACTGTGTTTTAACTGTCATGTTAACTTGAATCTTGAAATGTACCTGTGAATCCAAACCATTCAGAGGAAATAAGCTTTCATTAGCTTCGCTGGGCAGTATGATTATTCCTGATTAGATGCTTACTCAATGAGCTGACAGTATGTTGACAAACCATTGCATTGTGAATAATTGAAAAGAATGTCCAATTTCCAAAAATAAAGAGCATCCTATCTACTGTACTCTCTCTGTCTGAACACTTATTTGGGGCTTGTCTACATTACCCGCTGGATCAACGGGCAATCCAGCGGGGGTTGATTTATCGATTGCCGAGCACTCTCCCGTCGACTCCAGTACTCCACCAGGGCGAGAGACGGAGTCAACAGGAGATCGTCAGCCATCGACTTACCGCAATGAGTAGATCTAAGTATGTCGACTTCAGCTATATTACTCACGTAGCTGAAGTTGAGTAACTTAGATCGATTTCCCCCGCCCCCCAGTGCAGACCAGGCCTTGGACACTGAATATTCAATATATTGATTTAGGGTTTAAGTCCTATTATAAATGGTTACAAGACCAGCATATTTTGAATGTCATATTGTTAGCAGTAGAGCGTGATTGATGTTTACATGGATTCAAGTACTTTCTTATGGATAGTTTACATTTAAATCACAAAAACAATGAGGACTCCTTGTGGCACCTTAGAGACTAACAAATTTATTTGGGCGTAAGCTTTCGTGGGCTAGAACCCACTTCATCAGATGCAGAGTATATTGAGGATCTTTATTTTAAAAAAAAGTCCAATACCCAGAGCAGCAAAGGAGACAAAAATAGATTGAAAAATACTTTTATTTAAAAACACTTAACTTATGTGAGTAGCTCTGGAAAACACAGGGCAAAATCTAAGGTCAGTTACCACATGCACTTATAGCGCTTCATTGGCGCAGCTGCCTAGCTGTAGCGCGTCTGGTGAAGACATGCTATGCCGATGGGAGAGCACTCTCCCATCAGAATAATTACTCCACCTCGGCGAGAAGCATAAGCTATGTCGACGGGAGAGCATCTCCCACTGACATAGTGCTGGTGTAGACAGCGCAAAACTTGCGTCACTTGGGGGAGGGTTTTTTTCCCACACCCCTAAACAATGTAAGTTAAATTGACTTAAGTAGTAGTGGAGACCTGCGCTTAGTCATCACAACATATTTACTTTAATGGGGCTGCGAGCATCTGGCCAGGTGCTGAGTCAGCAACATTTCTCACATTCCACAGATCTGAAAAACAAAGGAAAGGGGAGATGTTAATTAAGACATATAACAAGGCTAAGTAACTACTCCCCCTGTATATTACTATGGTGCTCCCGCACTCATGTATATCGTTCCCACCACCCTTGTATCTCCTGCCCAAGGAGCAATAAAACCCCTGGGGCCTCACTACATTAGGTGGGGCAGGGGGCAGGAAGAACTTGCTGCAGGATACTGAAGGACCAAAAGGTATGTCTTCCCAATGGGCTCAGCCCATTCCTGGCTCACAGAGGGAAGGAAACTTAGGTCAACTACAAAACAAAGCAAACCAAGGCAGAAAACAAATGGCAAAAACAAACTTACAAACACTATTGAATGAATAAAAGAAAATCAAATCAAGCTCCTTATCTCCTCAAGCACTGACAGGCTCTGGCAGCATTTCAAGAGGAGATGGGCCCCTTTCTGCCATGACATCTCCGCTGAGAGTGTGCGGAGGGAGCAGTATGTGTCGTCTACCCTTTCTGCTGCATGCCCAAGTTCTTGTACACGACAGATGCATTTGAAGCATCCCTTAGTACAACCCATAAAATATAGATAGGTGCAAATAGATATTGTATACTTCATAGACACTATGTACCCACTTGAATGCTTGATTTTGCAATCTTAACACATTTTAACTTTGTAAAATGCAATTATAACTAATGTTGTCTCTGGTCTGCAGGTTACTATCTTTTCTGTGAAACAGATCTTTTATTAAAGCTGACATTTTCTAAGCCATCTTATATTTTTATGATGTATTTAGTTAACCTATTTGTATGGTACCTCTCTCAAAGCATCTAAGCCCCATTCAGTACAAAGCAATACTAGTCAAAAATCCTAATGTTGGACTTACAAATGAATTGTGTCTGCGGTAACACTGGCCAATAGTCAGGACCTGTTTGGGGCTGCACTTAAGCATGTGCTTACAGTTAAGCAAAGAAGTGCTGTCCTGAATAAGGATGTATTTAAGAAAATGCCTAGAGGCTTTCCTGACTCAGGACCATACATTTTTAAGGAGCAGATTCTACTAAGCTAAAAGTATCAAACCTGAATCAGGGAGCACTTGATGGTTTCCATTATCACATCTCCCCTTCCCTCTCCCCTGCTCATTATTTTCCAAAATCACTGTCTGAGGCTGGACACT
>NW_020664409.1:55204227-55240131 GCF_002925995.2 Terrapene triunguis
TTTTTTTTTTTTTTTTTTTAATTAAGATTGAGCAGAGTCCATTCTACAATTTTTGAATCATGGGGCAGAGAACAAATGCAGTTATCCCATAATAAATATATGGTGTGACAAAGTTCCTCCTCTATCTTGGTGGGTCCTGCGCTTATTGGCAGATTTTCTTGCCTCAGAGATTCACCATGTGGGTTGGGGAACAGCCCAGAGACCTTCCCCTCTGGGAGAACGCACAGTCCAGGTCAATTGGGAGGTTTGGGGGGAACCCATGCCCACCCTCTACTCCGGGTTCCAGCCCAGGGCCCTGTGGACTGCAGCTGTCTATTGTGCCTCCTGTAACAGCTGCATGACAGCTACAACTCCCTGGGCTACTTCCCCATGGCCTCCTCCAAACACCTTCCTTATTCTCACCACAGGACCTTCCTCCTGGTGTCTGATAACGCTTGTGCTCCTCAGTCCTCCAGCAGCACACCCTCTCACTCTCAGCTCCTTGCACCTCTTGCTCCCAGCTCCTCACACTCCCCCACAAACTGAAGTGAGCTCCTTTTAAAACCCAGGTGCCCTGATTAGCCTGCCTTAATTGATCATAGAATCATAGATTATTAGGGTTGGATGGGACCTCAGGAGATCATCTAGTCCAACCCCCTGCTCAAAGCAGGATCAATCCCCAACTAAATCCCCAAATGGCCCCCTCAAGGATTGAACTCACAACCCTGGGTTTAGCAGGCCAATGCTCAAACCACTGAGCTATCCCTCCCCCCTAGAAGCTTCTTCTTAATTGGCTCCAGGTGTCCTAATTAGCCTGCCTGCCTTAACTGGTTCTAGCAGGTTCCTGATTACTCTAGTGCAGCTCCTGCTCTGGTCATTCAGGGAACAGAAAACTACTCATCCAGTGACCAGTATATTTGCACTCTACCAGACTCCTGTACCTCACTGGTCTGGGTCTGTCACAATGGGTAATATTAACAACACTATTTTAAAAAGAGAGGTATAACAAAAACTTCTGAAAGATGTAATTAAGCAAGGACATTGGACTAGCCCTGAGCAAAGCCTGTCACTTGGTTTTGGTAAAAAGATTTAAAAATAAAATGAAAAACATTATGAAATCACTTATGAGCTTTTGTGATTTTTAGGAAAGCCAGATGAGACTCTGCCCCTTTGCCATATCTCTGCACATGCTCTTGCAAATAAACTAACTCCACTGGCAGGAACAGGGGCTGCTGTAGCTGGGACACTTAGTGGGAATGAGATTGACACTCTGAATATTTGGCTCCAGACAATCTGGTCTCAATTTGCACATGCAATTTTTGTAGACTATTCCCTTAGAATGCATATGTTGTACAGTAATTCATTTAGGCCAGGTCTACACTACCGCGGTAGTTCGACGGCTGGCAATCGAACTTCCGGGTTCGATTTATCGCGTCTGGTCTGGACGCGATAATTCGAACCAGGAAGTGCTCACCGTCGACTGCGGTACTCCACCTCAGTGAGAGGAGTACCGCGGAGTCGACGGGGGAGCCTGCCTGCCGCGTGTGGACCGCGTCTGAACCGCGGTAAATTCGAACTAAGGTATGTCGACTTCAGCTACGTTATTCACGTAGCTGAAGTTGCGTACCTTAGATCGAATTGGGGTGTTAGTGTAGACCAGGCCTTAGACTCACTTTGCTCAAATAAAAGTTTGCCCGTGCACATTCTATCACTTATGTGCTAGGGTGCACAGTGGATCCCCTTACGCAGTTGTGCATGTGACAAAGAAGAAGCCATGGTTTGAAAACTTTGTCCTAAATGTCCCAATGAAACACAAAACAACTTTAAAAAAAACTGCAATAACAGGAGAAAAACTGCAGTTGGCTGGAAATGAACATTTCCTGACAATTTTCTGTATTCTGTACATTCTAAACTTCCATTAAAAAAAAAATCCTGTTGTAATGGCCATCACAATATAGACTGGTTTAAAAAAAAAAAAATTTACAGCCAAATTAGAAAAGCTAAGAACCAATCTTCCATAATCCCATTCATCTCAATGCAGTGTTAATTTCAAAGTCTAAATGGAACCATTTTCAGGCTAATAGGAGAGCACGTCAAAAAATATTGTTCAAAACTTTTTGAGAAAAATTACCTTTTTCAATTTTCATAGAAATCTGAGGGGGGAGCGTCAAAATTTTCTATATTTTTGGAGGGGGAAAATGAAAAGAGATTGTTTTCAAAAATGGAAGCTGAAAACAATTGGTTTTGTTTTCTCAAATTTGAATTTTTTTTTTAAGAATCTCAAAATATACTTATTTTCTGACCAGCTCTAAAGATAATATTAGATAGCTGCAAGTTTTTCCCCTCCTTTCTCTAAATTAAAGGCAAAAACTGTTCATGCAACATTAAGGTTGCACAGTTAAAAATAATTTGGAAAAAAAAATCGGTAAGTGCAAAAGTTAAAGTTCCGAGAGCAAGGTTAATGTGGGTACATTGTAAAGACATAGCACCTGATTCTACTCTCAGCTACACTGGTGCAAATGTAGTAACGCCTTGCATTAACCTCCATTGAAATCAATAGAGTTACACCAGTGTATCAGGCCTATGTCATAGTTCTGTTCCTGTTTTCTGGTTAAAGGTTTAGCTTAATACAATATTTTTGTGTCATAAAATATATATCAGAATATAAACAGAATATGCAGTACAGATTGGAACCTTAACTTTTACACTCTGACCTTTGGTAATTTTAATTTAGCCACCTCCATGATGCATCAGTTGTAGTTTTGTGCTTTTAGTAGGATGCTTTATGTAAATATTTGACCATAAAGCTTAATATTAGCTATGTAACATTGAGATGCTGATTTACATCTGCAATCAAATGGATAACACATTTTAAAGATTGATTGTCAAAGGCGCCAATACACTGCTGCCTCATTATGTGGTGGTGTCACTTGCTTCTATGCGATTAAAGGACGCCATTGTGTGGCATTGTTAATGTTGCTGTGGACACAGCTGTAGGGGGTTTACTCTTTGTGTAGAGTTTATCTCTTCTCAAATGAAAGTTAGACAAAGAATAAATCATCACTGAAAATATGGATGTATGTTTTAAATAGATATTGGGCAAAAAACTGCTTTCCTCTTCCATAAAAACAAAATGACAACATATAGCAAATTTTGCTTTTCTGACCTTTTTCACCTTAAGAAAGATTAATGGTTGTTTATATTGCTTCGGCAGCACATATACTAAAATTATAAAGGAACTGGATGCCACTGGGAATGATAAACAAAGCTGTTTTTCACCCCTAGGTCACTAGCACAGATCCTATCTAGGTCTCCAATGACCATCATGGCTGCTGAGTAGCCTATGTGCAGTGGGTTGGTGATCTTAGTCCAGTTCCCAGCAGACAGGTCTCTGTATCATAAACACGGTCACCACATTTGGTGCCATTGACTTCAATGGAAGCAGGGTCACTCTCTCTTTGAGGTAGTCTGTTGTAATAAATGGAGCCTAGCAGGCCTACTTTAATTGTTAGCCTAACCGGTGAAAGGTGGGTAAAGGTTTATGAATGGTCACAATGAACTGTATTATAAAATTGTGTAAGGAAAAGCTGTAAGAAGACTGAACTCGTTTAATGGGTTTATTAATACCACTCAAGGATTGTTTTAAGATTATGACTGGTAAACCAGAGGAGTAGAGGACCAGAAATTAATGGACCAAAATTGGTGCTTCAGAAATTAGGCCTAATTGGTGAGCAAAATAATGAGAGGATTGACCATTCCACACATTGCCTTTTTGGGGACCCTGATGGAAGAGACTTTGGAAAAGACAAAAAAACCTTTTTACCATCACTGCAGGAAGAATTGTTACCGTGACACCAGACCTTGCTACTCCCATGGGGATGCTTGGACATCATCACTGCACCAGCAAGAACCCCAGCCAGACAAATAAGGGATCCTGCTCTGTCTTCCCCTCCCTTGTGTGCTCTTTTCCATTCCCCCACTAACTGCCTCCTGTCCAATCTCTCTTTCTTGGCTTTTGTGCTGCACAGCATCAGCATGGTGAGATGAGACAGGCTGTCCAGCTCTGCTCAGCCTGAGCAGGACTACTGAAGGAGAGGGACCTGACCAAACCAACCAGAAAAACAGCTCTCATGGCTCTTCTGCCAGCCTAAAACCTCTGTCTGTAACTGACCAGCCACCCCAGCAAAAGCTGGATTTTCTCCATCTTTACTATCATATCTCTTATCTCCCTTCTTTCTGTCTGTTTTATCTAAAGCAGGAACATCAGAACATAAGAACGGCCATATTGGGTCAGACCAGAGGTCCATCTAGCCCAGTACCCTCTCTTCCAACCGTGGCCAATGCCCTGTGCTTCAGAGGGAATGAACAGAACAGGTAATTATCAACTGATCCATCCCCTGTCGCCCATTGCCAGCTTCTGGCAAACATAGAATAGGGACACCATTCCTGCCCATTCTGGCTAATAGCCATTGATGGACCTATCCTCCATGAACTTATCTAGTTCCTTTTTGAACCCTGTCATAGTCTTGGCCTTCACAACATCCTCTGGCAAGGAATTCCACAGGTTGGCTCTGTGTTATGAGAAGAAATACTTCCTTTTGTTTGTTTTAAACCTGCTAGGGATTTTATTTGGTAACTCCTAGTTCTTGTGTTATGAGAAGGAGTAAATAACACTCCCTTATTTACTTTCTCCACTCCAGTCATGAATTTATATACCTCTATCATATCCCCACTTAGTCATCTCTTTTCCAAGCTGAAAAGTCTGTATTTTTAATCTCTCCTCATATGAAAGCTGTTCCATACCCCTAATCATTTTTGTTGTCCTTTTCTGTACCTTTTCCAATTCCAATATCTTTTTTCAGATGGGGTGACCAGATCTGCATGCAGTGTTCAAGATGTGGGTGTACCATGGATTTATATAGAGGCAATATGATATTTTCTGTCTTATTGTCTATCCCTTTCCTAATGATTCCCAACATTCTGTTAGCTTTTTTGACTGTCACTGCACATTGAGTGAATGTTTTCAGAGAACTATCCACAATGACTTCAAGATCTCTTTCTTGAAAAGGTAACCGCTAATTTAGACCCCATTATTGTATATGTATAGTTGGGATTATGTTTTCAAGGTGTATTACTTTGCATTTATCAACATTGAATTTCATCTGCCATTTTGTTGCCCAGTCACCCAGTTTTGTGAAATCCCTTTGTAACTCTTTGCAGTCTGCTTTGGAGTTAACTATCTTGAGTAATTTTGTATCATCTGCATATTTTGCCACCTCACTGTTTACCCCATTTTCCAGATCATTTCTGAATATGCAAAGCAATGGGCTTAAATTGCAGCAAGCGAGGTTTCAGTTGGACATTAGGAAAAATTTCCTAACTGTCAGGGTAGTTAAGCACTGGAATAAATTGCCTAAGGAAGTTGTGGAATCTCCATAATTAGAGATTTTTAAGAGCAGGTTAGACAAACACCTGTCAGGAATGATCTAGATTATACATAATCCTGCCATGAGTGCAAGGGACTGGACTAGATGACCTCTCAAGGTCCCTTCCAGTCCTATGCTTCTATGATTCTATGTTAAACAATACTGGTCCCTGTACTGACCCCTGAGGGACACCACTATTTAACTCCCTCTCTCTCCATTCTGAAAACCGACCATTTATTCCTATTTTTTAACCAGTTACTGAGCCATGAGAAGACCTTCCCTCTTATCCCATGACAGCTTACTTTGCTTAAGAGCCTTTGGCGAGGGACCTTGTCAAAGGCTTTCTGAAAATCTAAGTACACTATATCCACATGCTTGTTGACCCTCTCAAAGAATTCTAGTAGATTGGTGAGGCATGATTTCCCATTACAAGAACCATGTTGACTCTTCCCCAACAAATCGTGTTCATCTAGGTGTCTGATAATTCTGGTCTTTACTATAGTTTCAAATAATTTTCCTGGTACTGAAGGTGGGTTTACCAGCCTGTAATTGCCAGGATCACCTCTGGAGCCTTTTAAAAAAATTGGCGTCACATTAGCTGTCCTCCAGTCATCTGGTACAGAAACTGATTTAAATGATAGGTTATAGACTACAGTTAGTAGTTTTGCAATTTCACATCTGAGTTTCTTCAGAACTCTTGGGTAAATACCATCTGGTCCTGGTGACTTATTACTGTTTAATTTATCAATTTGTTCCAGTCAGGAAAATGACTCGGAATTGAACAACAGAACTAACCCTTTTTTCCTCACCAAAGACTGTTTGACTGAATAAGAGACTATAACAAATATTCACCATCTCCAAAAAGGGACTTTGTTAGGTATTGATTAATCGTTTTGCATAATCACTCAATTTCAGCTTCAATGCTCTTTGCCTCATTTTGATTCCTCTCCTTTTGTGTGTTTCAATCAATACATTTCTAACCTTTGACATGAATTTCCTAATGTGTTTGCCATGGTACTATGCAGACTGATGTCTCTGTATACCAAACCTTGTTTGTCACTGTTTGATATAGGACAGTGACAGTGTCTCATTAACACATTTGACTTTCTGTGTGACTTTATTCCAGCTAAATTAAAACAACAGGTCCTTCCATAGTGTGATTAAAGCATGAGTATAAATCGGTGTTTGTTCTATGGATAAACAGAGAAATTTCTATTCAGTTCTTTTAACATCCTCAACATCCTAGTAGCTGGGCACCTTCCAGAAATGCACGAAGTAAGCTGACTAGCATTTCTTTCTCTCATGTCTCCCTTTTTCTCTCCAAAGGGAAAATTTAGTAAATATTTTTTTGAACAACTATTTTCTCTGGCCTGTGCTCTGTGTGTGTTGATGTTTTGAAGGCAAGGTCAAAGAAATGGCCTTGCGTTTGGAATGGAAAGTGGTGCGTTTAAGGCAGTTCTTAGATCATGTGAGAGCTCATTTCCACCACCTTAGACTTGCCCCCCAAGGTCACTTTCTGGTGCTGTCAATCTGGCACATTTCATAAGCACTCCTTTTATATTTAAAGTATAAGCTCTACCCTTGTGATGTAATTAACAAGGCTATATACAATAATGCAATTGGCAAAATATAGCACTAACACAAAAGGAAAGATTTTTCAAGCAAGGTGAGCATATACTTGCATGTGCATAACATGCATGTGAATATCTGATATACAAATGAGGCATTTGTACAATCAAGTAGTACGCGCACCCACAGGTATGTGTGGAATTTTCACAGCTTGAACGTCTGACCCTAAAGATTTAATATGTTTCCAAGGGTTCAGGACTTTGTAATAATGGTGGTGAAGCCAGGAGCAATTTACTGATCTGTACCAAACAGTGTTCTTTTATTACCTGATACAGCACCAATTAATGTCGATAGCAAAACTCTCCTTGACTGCAATGGTGCTAGATTAGACCCTTAGTGATGCTTCATCTGCAAGAAGAAGAATCCATTTGGTATTGGTACAGGCAAGTTAAACCACATTCCCATTGTTTAGCTGTTGACTCACCGTGCACTGACCTAGCATTTTCAGTGTTCACCCTAGTTCAGGGGTAGGCAACCTATGGCACGCGTGCTGAAGGCGGCACGTGAGCTGATTTTCAGTGGCACTCACACTGCCTGGGTCCTGGCCACCGGTTTAAAACATTTTTAAAACCTTATTTATTTTACATACAACAATAGTTTAGTTATATATTCTAGACTTATAGAAAGAGACCTTCTAAAAACATTAAAATGTATTACTGGCACGCGAAACCTTAAATTAGAGTGAATAAATGAAGACTCGGCACACCACTTCTGAAAGGTTGCTGACCCCTGCCCTAGTTATTGACATGGCTGATTCATGTCTGTTTGCATAATTAGGAATGTTTTGATACAGTTTGCTTTTGTTTAATTTGGATCACAGTTGACTGTAATTTGGCAATTAGTTGAGTGAAAAATCCCGGATTTTTTCTTAATGCATTTTGATCATTATAATGGGTGTCTACAATTTATATGACAGAACGTTCTTGTTCTTTAAAATCAGAATTATTTGGGGACTTGCAGGCTGTCCACAGTAAAGCTATTGGCCCTGGTTCTCCATTGCACTGCAATTTATGTAGTCATTGCATAAAGTAGATTTAAAGGCTGCCATTTGAAAATGAGAAGTGTTATACAGCCATGAGAAGTGTTATACAGCCACTCACTTTACGCAGGTTTAAGTTTTTGTGGACTGTGCAAGCAGGGCCGGCTCCAGGCACCAGCCCACCAAGCTTGTGCTTGGGGCGGCACCTGGAGGGGGGCGGCGCAGCGCTCCAGCCGCCGGGGAGAGCGGGGCCACGGCAGGGCTCGCCGCCCTGCCCTCGGCGCTCTGGCCGCCGGGAGGAGAGCCGAGCCCCAGCCGGGGCTCGCCGCCCTCCCCCCAGGGCTCTGGCTGCCCTCCCCCGCTGGGGGGGGGGGGCGGCCGGAGGCTTTTTTGCCTGGGGCGGCAAAAAAGCCAGAGTCGGCCCTGTGTGCAAGGTAGTGAAGAATCACATGTCCCATGTGTTCTGTTTTTGCCTCATGAGAACTTAGGTTCAAGTTCTTGCATTTTTATTCTTTAATCAGTTTTTAAATGTGATATAATAAGTTCTGTGTGCTTCAGGAGAGGATTACCTCCATGTGCCTCTCATCCCCATCTCCCTCCCTATTCCTCCAGGCATTTCAAAGCTAGAAATAGGGATAATTATATATAAAAAAGGAAGACTTGGCTTTGAATTCCATTGGACAAACAGAGCTTCCTAGCGGGGCACAGTGGGAAAATGGGGAATAGTTTGCAATAAAAATAGGGCTTGTCCCCACCTAGGTAAAGATGATTGACATTTACTTTTCTCCAACTGAAGGATCTAGTGATATATTTATTCTTTGGGCTAATATGTCTCAACATGTTTTAAAAATAAACCTCATACTTTACAATTTATTATCACCATTCAATTGGCTGGACTGCTGATGATTTCCAAACTTTGCCTAGTCCTGGAATGAAAAATAACAGGTAGCAATGTGAAAATGCTGTGCTTTAGGAGGATTTCTAGGAGCGCACCAGATGTTTACAAATAACCACATTAAAATCCAAAGGATATAGAATCTACAAATATGTAATTATTCTGAAAAAGATGCCATCACTGGTAAACAGCCAACAAGCCCTTTACTGTTTTATATTAGTAAACCCCATCCTAAACTGAGCTCTGTGCAATAGTTGCAGTGGGGTTTACAGAGTAACTGAATGGATTACCACAGGGGAAAAATAAGGATAAGCATTTTAAATTTAATGGCGAATGGGTCAGAAGAAAATGACAAGTAAGGATCATCAGCTCCTTGTAAATCAAAAATCTTGGGGTTGAGGAGATTTGAAAGGGACTGACTCACACCCAGATTATGATCTTGGAAATCCTCCTTGGTATGTATTTGCAGCATTAACAAATCTTTCTCTGAGGAGATTTACTTTAATCAGATTCCTAGAAACAAGTCTCGTACTTAAAGTAGTAAGATCTTTGACACCTTTATTGGCAGTATCAGGAGAGAAGGTAAGGACTGAATCAGCGAAGAAATCAAATAACCATCTCAGTCCTTTCAGAACAGAGTGTAGGTTCACTAACATGGATGGGAATTCCCCCCAGGTTGATGGCAGTAGGTTGTATGGCATTTACATACAAACTATGCAAAAACTACCATAAGAGATTAACGTTTCAAAGACAAGGAGATTCTCCACCAATCTGTTTTAAATTCAACCAATTGTGCCTAGTATTGCAGGGGTTTGATAACGCTGGGTGATCTCCCATAGCATCTGTGCTGCACTATTCAGACACCACGAGGTAAGTTAAAGACAGAACGATAGCCTTAATAGGAAACTCTCTTTTGTAGGTGTAATGCATCTCTCCAGAGTAGGTATTTTCTGTTACTGTGGTATCTAAGTGCTCAGGGCCGGCTCTGGCTTTTTTGCTGCCCCAGGCAAAAAAGCCTCCCGCCGCCCCCCGCACCCCGGAGGGGAGGGCGCCGATCCCGGCCGCGGCCCCGCTCTCCCCAGCTGGCTGGAGTGCCGGGGGGAGGGCGGCGAGCCCGCCGCAGCTCCGCTCTCCCCGGGTGAGCGCCGCCCCCCTCCAGGTGCTGCCCCAAGGACATGCTTGGTAGGCTGGTGCCTGGAGCCAGCCCTGTAAGTGCTGATGCCAATGGTTAGTGACATTCTCAGTGGCATTTTTCACATCCTTGTTTTAAATTTGTCTCATTTTAACAGTAGAACATAAACAAAAGGGGAAAACAGGCTTTGAAGTCCTACAAAGACACAGTTCTTGATCTTGCATGTCATTGTGCGGCATACAGCAGAAAGTGTGCAGCTGCTACAGGAGGACATGCATGGGCACGAATAAGGTGACGTGCTAGGTACAAGCAGCCAAGTGGCGGGAAGTGTCAATTCCATTGTTTATTTTCTGTAGTTAGCTTTTTATTTATACTATGCTAAAATGTGCGCCTGTTCCCTTATTTGCAGCTGTGCAGGACAGGAAAGGGGCAGCCGCATGTGGACACATTTGAGGAAATATAGACGTGTGTGATCCAAATGAGACACTTAGAAGAAGTGGGTAAATTGGCAGCAGGCTCATTGATGTGGGATTTAGGTTCCCTGGTGCTTCCCGCTCCTTGCTGCATGCAGCCCTCCTCTCCTGATATGTCCAGCATCATATCCTCAGTATGGGCTGAAGGGGACGGAGAAGGTTGGACCCACAAGGTAGTGAATCTGAGCTCCCTTCCAAGCCATTCTACCCTGTGGGAAGGGGAGACTGGACAGCCAAGTAGAAGGGAGGCCCACCAGAATGGCCTCTCCTCTGTACTCTCAACATATCTGCTCACCCCAAAGGCCACGTGCCCATCCCCAGCATGTGGCTGTGGAATCCTGCACTCTAAGGGGAAGGCAGCCCAGGCAGTAGGTAAGTTCAAAGCTGTAGCAGTTTCAGTTCATGTTGCATCATCTTTTGGGTTTGTCCATGGAAGAGCAATATGTGGCATTTAGTGATCTTTGCCTAGGTATCCAAGCAGTGCATTTTACAGCTGTGTGGTATGGGGCCCAATGTGTCATCATGCCAAATAGCTCCAACTGCACAGGTGCAGGAACCACATTTCCAACTGTTCTAAAAAATGATGTCATCCACATTATGAGCCAATACTCAATGTTATTTAAGCTTTGATTAAGCAGAATAGTGCAAAAAATGTGTCCAATTGGTGCCAAAATGATCCTAATTTCCTGCTGACTGGGAAAAAGAAGTCACTGGATCAATATAGATCAAGCTGCTTTAAAAAAATCACAAAACAAGTCTGGAAGATTTAATGAGAGTTTGTTTTCCAACAGCATTGTAATGGCTTGTTAGTAGAGTATTATTTGAATGTATCAGACTTTTTGGTGATTTTTTTTTTAAAATGCCTTTAGTCCGTTACCAGTGCAGGGCCTGATCCTGCACGATCTTCATGTGCAAAACTCCTTGGGAGTTCTGCTTACAGGAGTAAGCGGTCTGGGGTCCTAGCTTTGTTAAAACTAACTTGAAACGCAATGATGTGGACATTGCTGGGATGGATTATTAGGAATCTGAACCTGCAACTACATAGCTCTTCTTACAATGAGTAGTCATATGGACTTCTTCATACAGCTTTTGCATGATTGGGGCTATAATTTGTAATCGCATTGATTACCTATTTATGCCTCTTTCTTTCTTAGATGACTCAACCGGCGGCTTTTCTCTAGAACCCTGCAATAGCTTTATGTAACTATTGTGTGTGATGCTCTGAAGCTTTTGTTGGGATTCTGTTTGCATTTTCTTTGTATTTCAATTTGTATTTTCCTTTAAAATAGTAGCGTTTCTGCCTTATCCTGCCCGGCTTCTTGTTACCAACTAGGAAGTTCAGAATGGTTTTAAAATTTCTAAATAACTTTCTTACTCTCATTTGGGGAAAGACCCAAAACACCTGCAAATTTAAATACTCATTTTATAAACCTGTCATATACTCACAAATCTTTAAGTTGTGAGGCTTTCCTTATAATTTTGAAAGACTTTTTCGTAAGCCATTATAGGAATAAGATAAGACTGTTTTGCAGCATGTTAATTTTTTTCAGCATGTTAATTTATCTAGAGAAAGAAGCCGACTGTCTGACTAGCACTGACTCATTAGTAAGTGGTATTGGCTAGCTTCATTTCCCACATCCATCTATGCCAGGGGTCGGCAACCTTTCAGACGTGGTGTGCCGAGTCTCCATTTATTCACTCTGATTTAAGGTTTCGCGTGCCAGTAATGCATTTTAACGTTTTTAGAAGGTCTCTTTCTATAAGTCTATAATATATAACTAAACTATTGTTGTATGTAAAGTAAATAAGGTTTTTAAAATGTTTAAGAAGCTTCATTTAAAATTAAATTAAAATGCAGAGCCTCCCGGATTGGTGACCAGGACCCGGGCAGTGTGAGTGCCACTGAAAATCAGCTCGCGTGCCGCCTTTGGCATGGGTGCCATAGGTTGCCTACCCCTGATCTATGCTATTATTCTTGCACAGTGCACTTGTTACTATTTTTCTTTTTGTTACAGTTGGTCACATTTCTATGGACAATAGATGACACTTAACTGTTCTTTTCCAGCAAAAAACCCAGCACTAACATTGCAGCTTTGGCCTACAGAGGCATGTGCTAGAGATCCTGTGCAAACAGCATACATATGTAGTTTTGTCCCAGTTTATTTTTAAGTGGTTAATTGTGCATACATTTGAGTTCACTCCCATTCCAAAAATACTTGTGGTTTATCCTTATCATACTGCCAAGTTAACAGTAAGAAATAGGCTCAGGTGGCTCAGTAGGGATTAGATTTACCTGTTATGCAACAGAGTATAGGCTCTAATGAGAACAATAAGGTTATAGACTTGAGATGGTAACAGCTCCCATCCACGCAGGCCAGGGAAACCCTGAGCCCACCTCTGAAGCCAAAGGGATATTTGCCATTGACTTTACTGGGAGCAGGATTAGGTGTTGAGTTTGTTAGAGAGGTACTAGCATGTTTTGTGAAGCCAGCATAAATAGGGCCTGAAGATTTCTTATGTTTCAGTGTCTTTAATTCACTAATGGATTTCATTTTTATTTTTTTTTCAATAGTGAGATTTTTTTTAAAGTTGATTCCCTTCCAAGTAATTAACAATGACCCATTCAACAGGACAGGTTTCCCTCCTCCTTTGCCTTAAAAAAGGGATCAGGACAGCGCCAATTCCACAGAGAAGTCCCCTGGCTGCACGGTGCGGTTTCTGAGGGTGTGACAATGGCATGATTTTGACAGTGTCTAGTTCTGACTGCCTGATGCTGATTGACTCTTCACTCCAACCAGTCTCTTCACCTCTGCCTCACTTCACACCTGCCCCTCTGACCCTCCTCTTCTCCCCGGCCCTGTCCCCATCAGCTGCTTTCCCTTCAATGTCTCTTCTCCCTTCATTTTTCTTTCCATTTAGCTGGTCTCCTCCACCTCCCCCCCCAAAAGGAGATGGTAATCATGGAATTAACATCACATTTGTTGCCATCACATCGTTCACTCTGCTTGTGTTAAGTCCCTTACTCCCTCCCTGTGTCTGTCTTGTCTGCTTAGATTATCAGCTCTTTGGGGCAGGGACAGTCTGCTACTCTGTGTTTGGTTGGTCCTGAGGCATGGCCATCGTAAACATGATCAATAGAACTAACGTGCCCCCTTTGAGAGAGGTGGAATTGGGGATCTTAAAGTGCGGCCAGAGTGATTGTAAAAATGGTATTGTCTTACTTGGCAGATCTGCCCCGGGTGTGAATTCAGCATCATAGCTACTCACTTTAATGACCCTCCCCTCAGAAAAGACATTTGTCATGCTTTTCAGTAATGGTCACCCTGCAGTGTCAACACAGCTAAGAGAGCGTGAGCTGGGTTCTGTCCCCGCTTGTGCATCTCCAGCAGAATGGTTTGCTAAGGTCAAATCAATTACCCCTGTGAAAACCCACTGAAGACAATGGAGCTGCACTGGTGTCACAGCGGGTAGAGCTGTAAGACAATGAGGTTGCTCAGGTATTCAGGGCTTAATTTGGCCTGCAGAATCATTATTACTCCCAAAGAAAGACCCTCCCTTGAGTCTGAGGCCAGGATGAGCTTGCAAGGGAGTGAAACAAAACCCTCTGCTTATTGGTAAACTGAGCCCATTTGACATGGAACTGGTAAGTCATGCTGGACACGGAGCTACTCAGTGCCTTTTGTAGAATCACACTCTCAGCCCTGCTGTGCTGAAGGGGCCAGAAACCAGAGTGGGAGGGGAGGCAAACTGCTCAGGAAGAATATAAATCTGCATAAATCAGCAGTTTTTAAAGATTTTGTAAAAGATCGAAATCAGCCTTTCAACTGTAGAGTTTTATGCATGTTTATATCCCCCTGCACCCAAAGTAAAACACTTTGCCCATCCTTAGCCTGTGTACAAGGCTGTAGTCCAAAGAACTCTGAGGCCTGTCTGATCTAGAGAGGGTTGGGAGCTCCATGGCTTCCCCCATTGGCAGCCCCTCTGGTAATCAAATCACATGATAAAGCTTGTGCCACCACTGAATGTCACAGAGGCTATCTTTTGATGTTGCTGGGTATTAAGGTGTTGGGTGGGCAGAGATCCATCACAATTATCGACATTTAAGCCCTGACCACTGGCTTCCCGATTGAATTTTGAGTTTTCAGTGAAGGAAGGCACATTATAAGCCAATAGCTCGTTTCCTTGAGTCCCCTGCTGGTGGCAGCAGAACCACCCACAATCAATTTATTACGTTAATAATATATTATAGTTATTGTGACACTGCCTGTAGTGACTCCGGAGTGTGAGTACCAGCTTCAGGGCAGACTGTTAGGAAGCAGGGCACAAATCTCAAATTGGTTTTGAGGTCTATATATAGATTTTGCCAACTAGTTATCGAGTGTAAACTCCTCAAGTACTATAATTTGACTATAACTATCGCTTTCACATGGAGTCACACACAGTCCCTTTGAGTACTCCAATCTATCTCACCATCCCAGTGAACTTACCTTTGTGGAATATGGTCTCTTACACCAGGAATCACAGCAATATTCAGGTTACTCCCAGTCTCAAAGTACCAGTCACTTATCCCAGGTCAATTGCACCTTAAATCTCACACCAAAGACAATGCTTATAGCCAATCCTATACTAAAATATATAAAGATTTATTAACTGGGAAAAGGAAATGAGTTATTTACAAGGTTAAAGTAGGTAAATATATATACACAAATGAGTTACAAACGTAAGTTTCAAAAGGTAATGGAAGCTTCTATAATCAGCAAGCTCTATATGTCCTGTAGGCCTAACCCAGGCTAAGCAGCTGGGGATCTCTTGCTTATGCCACTTTGCTCCCCCAAGTCCAAGTAGCTTAGAGATACCAAGTTCCTTTTGTTAGGGATTTGTATCCCCCTCCTGCCATGTGCTCTGAGCAGCAAACTCAGCTGATAGGAGGAGTCCACTTGTATGACTCACCTTCATGGAGAGGAAAGCAGAACAACAAAAAATCTTTTGTCCTCTTGTTGATGATATATAGGGAAATTCCAGATGCAAGATGCCACAATACTTGATTTGGTACAGATGGACCTTTCCTTTGGGGAACTGTGTAATACTTTCTGTTGAAGATCAGCCTTTCACACTAACTAATGTCTCTCTCCTGTCTGGTGATTTACAGTCTCAGAGGTTCACGGTGCTCAAATATTACCTCACAATATGGGATAGAAATGTTATAAGTGAGATTAATTTATGGAGCAACTCAGAAGCATGCAATAAAGTCTAAATGTCAATCACATTCTTATCATTCTAATGCCTGTTTTGACAATACTAACACAGAGGTGAGCCAGACGGATTCCAGCTCTGTATTTGTCAGTGTTCAGTTGAGACATCGGGACCTTGGCATGAGCTGGCACATAGGCTGCCAGCCAGCAGCAGAGTTAGCAATGGGCAAAAACCAGAACCTTGTTTTCTAGACTTTTGAATTTGGGAGATACAGATTCATGTCCCTCATCTGAGTTCTGGTCAATTAATTCTTGTGAGATTTCCACCCAATGTGGCAGAAAACCTGAGAGTTCAATGGAACTATGTGCAGAGTAAGGCAAACTTGGTGTAAGGATAGAAGAATCAGGCCCTTAATACGTAATTATATATTGTGTATTTTACTGGCGCACCGAGGAGCCCTAATTATGGACTGGACCCTCACCGTGCTAGGTGCTGTACACACACAGAACAAGCTTACTGGTCTTGGTTTTTTTTAAATCATAGTTACAAATATCCTTCCTAAGGTCCCAGTGGCTGGTTACCAATAGGAAGAATAGCATCTACTGTAATGTTTTGAGAAGAATCAGTAGTCTGCATTTGGACCTAAAAACCACCCGGAGTGACCTATTCTAGTGGGTAGTCATACAGAGTTCTTTGACATTGTTCTACCAACAGACTTCTAATGTTCATGTAGTAAACGTGGGCAATTTTTTCCTGACATTTAATTTACTGTGGCACTTTTCATTTAAGGATCTCAAAGCAGCTGACAAACATCAGTCAAGCTTGGCAATATCCTCGTGGTGTAGGTCGTATCCTACCTATTTTATAGCTAGAAAAACTGAGGCACAGAGAGGTGATTTGCCCAAGATCAGAAAGACTTAGGAGTAGAATCCGTAAACCCTGACTACCATTCCTCAGCTCTGGAGGTCACATTAGACCCTGGGTATACCTACTGCTTGGTCATCTTTTTATGGGAGTGGAGGAAAATGAAGCAGAAGGCTCATTTTCTGAACTGGGCGAAATTGATCCCTATGCAGAGATCCAGCACAAGGCCTATGCACTTGTTAAGGCTTGTACTCCTATTGTGCATAGACCTTGTGCTGGTTTTCCGCACAGGGGTAACTGTGATCCACTGTCTCTTGTAGGACTGGATGTTCAGAGATGCCTGCTCAAGACCCAGGCTATAAAGCCTTATGCCAACATGTAACCAGCTTTTTGTTCTTAAATTTGACATTTTGTTTCCACCTCCAAGCCCAGGGGAAAATAGTGAAATGCCAATCATTGATTTTATTTTAAAATACAACACAAGCCAAATTACATCTGTGATTTAAAAAACAATCAAACCAAAAAAAATAAATCTCAAGTTTCCAAATTAGAAAAACATTTAATGGCTAAAACCTGGAAGCGTCTCCTCTCCTCGGCCTCCTAAAATCTGCCGGTTAAAAAAAGGCTAAATTTGTTCTAGCTTTCCATTTATGTCTACAGTTCACTGTTGGGCTTGCTTATTTTTTTTTATCCTTTTTAAAAGCTTTAAATCCCCACTGCATAACCTCCTCCGCGGCTGAAAAGATGGTGTGCTGATCTTTTGATTGGTGGGTAATGGATTTGGTTTGATTGCTTGACACAAGAACAATAGAAAGATAAACAATTCCATTTGTGGCCGTGAAGTTCCCCATCTGTTGAGTGTGTCCCTGTTCGGAGAGAGACAGATGAACACGCCAGCCAAGCCTGATGTTAATGACATCAGTCATACAAGCAGAACATGTGGCACAATAAATCAAAAACTAATTGAACTTTTGGTTGATTATATTGCCGTCCCACTGATCATTTTAAACACTCCAGCATTTTCTGTAACAATGGATTGCCTAATAGCCTTCCTTCCCTGAAACAGCAGGAAACTGCCCTGGAAGGTAACAAGTGATGCCAGCTTGTTCTTCGTCCTCTTATGAAACTCTAAAGCTGAAACGGTTCTTGGTCCAGGATTATAATTGGTTAAATATTGAGGGGGGGGGGAAGTTTAAAGAAAAAAGATTGTATTAAAATGACAGTGACAGCTGGTATTTCTCTAGCACCTGTCATCTGGGGATGTCAATAATGGATGTTAGACTAGGTGGGTGAGGTAATATATTTTATTGGACCAATTCTGTTGGTGAAAGAGAGAAGTTTTCAAGCTTACGAAGAACTCCGCATACAATAATGGATGTTAACAATTCTGGCAGAGGACTAGCTTAACTTCTGTGTCAATTATATTTGCATGCTGGTAGTGAATGTGCCTCCCACTGGACTGATATAATAGTAGCACAGTAATTAGGGGTAGCTATTACACTAGTTATGTGAGTGCGCTAGCAAATCTAGCCAAGACATTTCTAATACACCCATCACGTGATATCTAGGGCCAAAATTTTCAAATATAGGTACCTAAATCTCTATTTACACACCCAAAAATTTTTCAGAGCATTGAAGAGCCACAACTTCTTTTGATTTCAATGCGGGCTTAGCACCTTTGGCAATTAGCCATTTATTAAGGTGCCTGAATATGGATTTAGATTTCCAACTTTTGGCACCCATGTTTGAAAATTTTGGTCAAGATACCAAGGATCTAGGCACTATCGTCTGTACATATGCAGTTATAGAAACTTTGAAATACAATATACTTTTCTTACTACATGTGTCACCTACTGGATTCCCATTATATGGAGAGACTTAAAAATGTAAAAGAATATATAACATGAAACCTAAGAAAAATCATAAAAAGAATGCCTACCAGTAGCTTTGCAAAGAGCAGATATCCAATTTGATAATTCACCAGCTGTACAAAACAGACCCAACTTGCTTACATTACTAACCACTTTTATTCCTGAGGCTTTGGCACCCTGTGTAGGAGGAAGGACACACACAACAAATGTGGCAAAGGCTTAAGTAACAGCTAAATTAAATCTTTGCATTAATAGAATTCATATAAAGACAGATGGTAGTAGAAAATGTTGCAATTAAGAATATGGAATGAGATGAGATCACAGCATCAGTCTGTCTTTTGTAGACCTGGACAATGATCACAGAGCCAGATTGGATTAGTGAAACCTATTTACCAGAAGTTCAGAGCAGTTGCATGAAGCCGATAGGCAGTTGGAAGAGAGAGGTGAAAAATGCATCAGATTTACAGCTGTAGCGATGAAAATTTAGAAGTTTTCACCACTGTGATTTCATCCAAATGTGAGTACATGTTAAAGCAGAATAACAGACAGTGCTGTCTTTTATCTAGAATGTTTTACCGGTAGAGAAATCCTTTAAAGTGATAAACTCATCTCTTTGTTCTACTGTATTGTACTTGCACTTCTGTGTTCTCTAGTTGCTCTGAAGCTAATGCATGCAGATGCCTGGACAATGTAGATATGTGAAATATTTCCACAGGAAAAAATGTGAGATGAATGTTCTTGATGCCATTTGATTTTGTTTATATTCTGAATAGGTGATCAATAAGGCATAGCTCACAACAGTAGGGCTGATTTATGACATAGAAAATAACAATGTAATTCCATGAAGAGTTATTCGCTCACCGGAACTGGCTATATATTGAGCAAGTGTCTGCTGGATCAATAAAGGGAACATTTCCAAAATCATGTCCTAGGAATGAATGTGTATTAACATGAATTACATCTGATGATTTGAAGAATAAATACCAGACAAAACACAGTATGTATTTGATTGAAGAACATAGTTTAAACTCAATAACTGCTTATACCAAAAGAAGCCAGATAAATGCATGAACAACTATTTGTGGGGGACAGATCTAATCTGCATTTGCAAGCTGTAAACGTGGGCACTCTGCTGCTTATTTTCACAACATGAATAGACACACTGATGTGGCCAGCATTGTAACTGTTTTCATCTGTTAAATTCTGTGGCTCATTCATATAAACATCCTTTTAGCAGGCAAATTAGAGAAGCATGTTTCTGCTAGAATTTATATCCCCCATCAAGAAAAAAAATGTTCACAATGGTCTCTCCGCTGTTTTCCCTGCTGTCATTGTATTCCTGTGCAAGTAGGTCACTAATGTCTAGCTTCATGATTCACTCATACTTCAATGGCTATTCAAGTAACTGTATGTTTGCCAGTACGGTGACTTCCCTTTCATGCAGTTCCTTTCCTCAGCTCATGTAGGCTGATTGCTGCTTACATTGGCAGAACACATGCAATGATTTGGCCAGTGGCTCACAAATAAGCTGAAAATATGCATACACGTTTATCAGGCACTTACCATGGTGTATCTGGGCATCAGCAACATAATTAAAATAACAAAATATTTCCCCAAATTAGAGAAAATATGGAAACTCAAAACTACCCTGCCCTGTCCAGTAAGACATTAAATAGGTTAATTGCCCTGAGAGACATGGGTAATTTTTCTATCAGTTAAACTTGTCTGCCCCCATCTTTAATTAAATGTTTTGTTTGTAAGGCAACAGTGAATTTAGTCATCACTTACCCAGTGAAATCTAGACTTGTGGGGGTGGGGTTTGTTTGTTCGTTTCATTGGACACCTCTGGGCAGCTTCAAAAACGAGTCATAGCTTATTTATATCATTTATGGAAAATCCCCTTCACTCTGTTCAATTGATTTTGTCTCCCTCTTGCACTGTTTTCAAATATAAACCTAACAAGGCAAAAGGTTGTAGGGATGCTTGCCAATTCCCTCCCACTTCATGAACTTGGCAAAACTGGAGCCATAACCCCTTAATGGCATGTGTATTATTTTAACTGATGCTTATACAGCCCCCCTCCCGCAGCTGAACACTGCGTCACATTTTATACATACCTGTAACTATTTCTTACCTGGGGGCACATCCTCAGTGTAGTGAGTCAAGCGAGCAAGCACCATGTGTTATAGGGAGGCAGTATTGTCTAAAGATTAGAGCATGGACCTGGAAATCAGTGGAGTTTGGACCTATTCCTGCCTTTGCTACTGTCTTGTTGTATAACCATGGAAACGTAATACAGGCCAAAATTTTTGAACCTGGGTTGCTAAAGTTAGACACCTAAATCCATATTAAGACATCTAAATAGTGGCCTGATTTTCTGTGGCAGCTACAGGTGCTTGGCAGCTACAGGTGCTCTGCACCTCTAAAATTAGGCCACTTATTTAAGTGCCTAAATATGGGTCTAGGTGCCCAACATTAGGCACTCAAGTTTGAAAGCTTTGATCTTAACTTCACTATGCCTCAGTTTCCCTCTCTGTAAACTCTGCATGGTCAGACACATTCATCTCTGCAAAGCCCTTTCAAGACTATTGGATGAAAAATTCTGTGCAAGAGCAAAATATTATTAATGGGAGATGAGTGTCCAATCTTAACGATACCTCATAGTAGTATAGAGAAAGCCAGAATCGTAGCATTAAATGATTCATTAGTCAAATTATAATACCTAGCGTTAGCACACCTTCAAAGCGCCTTACAAACATTAATTTGTGTTGGTAACCCCTGAATTTGAATGAGCCCAAGAACTCAAAGCAAAACTCAACTGGAGATTAAGAGTTACACCTGATTTTGCAACAAACCATCCAAAACTGCAGGCTTCATTTGGTTTTGACCGGAGTTTAAGCCTGAACAGAATCCCTGGACCCCAAACCTCCTCAAACTACAGCAAAGCAGTTTTAGATTAAAGTTTAGGAAAAACTTCGTAACCGTAAGAACAGTAGGACCATGGAACAGACTGCCTAGGGAGGTTGTGGAAGATCCTTCATTGGAGGTTTTCAAAAGGAGGCTGGATAGCCATCTGTCTTGGACAGCTTAGACGCAACAAATTCTGCATCTTGACAGGGAGTTAGACTCGCTGAACCTTGCAGGCCCGTATAACCCTATAACACCCCCATTCTCAAAGTTTGGCTCTGGATTAAGATCTGGATTTGAACTCTGCAGCTGCAACCTGCCACCTTTCTCTGTAATGGGCCTGAACCAGAACACCAAATCCTGCATGTCTGAATGCTGGAGAAATGATTGATTATTCCTAATCACTGCACAGCACTCAAATGTGTGCTAGGCACTTTACAGCACAAAGAGTAAGACCGGGGCCAAACCTGCCCCAGAGAATTTACAATCTAGCTTTAAAGATACAGAGAAAGGCAACAAGTAACAAGAAGGGGATGGGGAGAGGAAACACAAGACCATTCAGCTTAAACATACTGGTGTGCTGGAGGGTGTTGGTGGCTACCAGCAAGCATGTCGTTGATCTATAGGCAAGCAAAGCCCTCATTGAAGCAGATGGGTATGCTAGCTGCCTTCCATTCTGGCCAAATGGAAGAAGCAATTGAGCTCCTTTATGCACTAATATGCTGCAAGTATAGAAGCCACTACCCACAGCACTGGCCATATGGAATTCCTGAGCAAAAACTAACTCAGGGCGAATAAGAGGGTTTTCTCTGGGAATGGATGATAAAAACACAAGGGCATTGACGGGATTGCTGGTTTGTGTGTCCGTGGCAGAAGCAAGCAGACAGTGAAAGAAGCATGGGTAGCATGGCTCCAAGAGGAAGCCAAGAAAAAGAGTTTCTTTTGGACAGAGTGCTGGCTGCATAGGCAGGCTTAGAACTGTGAGCAAGGACACTGCCTGCTGTTCTTTGTTTCCACTGTGTTCAGGGTAACAGGACTTGTCTAGGTTTTTTGCAAATAAAAGGGATTGCACCAAAGAAATCTCTCTCTCTCGTACTATCAGTTTTCTCTCTGAACAGAAACAATACAGCTAGGCCCAGAATAGTGGTTAACTGCTCAAGCCAAAGGGGCAATAATGTATATCTCTTCATAGCTTAATAAAAAGTCATTAATATTGTGATGGGATCCCTGGGGTACAACCTGGAACTGAGGTACCGCCTGGGCTGTCTTTCCCAATGTTTTGCTAGTGACAAGCAGCAAACCCCTCCGGAAGCTGTTATCACTTAGCACAACAGCAGGTGGAGCCCCACACCCAGCTAGATTGCATGAAAACACCCAAAGCCTCTCATAAATCACAAGCAGAAAGGCATCAGCCAGTTCCCCGACTTTGCATCCCTGAGCTGTACCATTCTGCCCTGGTCAGAAGCCTGACCATTGTAAGTTTATAACCCCGTCCATCCCTCCTTCAATGTGGAGAGGACACACACAAGCCTTTGTAACTGAGCTGAGAATTCCCTAGCACTTCAAGCAAAATATACTGTTTTAGGTAAATATAAAACAGGTTTATTAACTATAGAAAGATAGATTTTAAGTGATTATAAGTGGTAAGCATAAAAGGACAGAGATGTTACCAAAGAAAATAAAAATAAGCACACAATCTAAATCTTAAACCTTATTACTCTAGGCAGTATTTAGATCAAGCAATGTTCTCATCCCACTGGATGTTACAGTCCTTAGTGCACAGACTTCCCCCTGAAGCCTGGACCAGTCTCCTCTGATGATCTTTGTCTTCTTGGCATCCCAGTTGTGTCCAGCGTAGGTGCGGGAAGAGAAAGGCTAAGACATGATGCTACTGTCCCTTGTTTTATACCCTTGGCCCATGTGCCTCGCAGACACTAGCCCAGGCATGGCCTGGTTGGCTTTGCTGAGTCACAGTGAACAAGCAACCCCCAAGTCACAGTGATCGAGCAGTTCCCATTGTGTGGTGCTTGGATAGTTGAGTCACACAGTTGATTAATGGGTGGTCAACACCCACCTGGGCAGGGCTCCTTTGCATGTCAATAGCAAACTTACAGCATATTTCAGTAACAACCATACAGCACAATCTTATAACTTTATACACACAAATGATAGACATATTTGGACAGAACAGTGGGTTTCAGCAAATCATGACTTTTCATATGATACCTTACATGGCATGATTTGTACAAAATATCACAACCATATATGAATATGAGGTTTACAAGGCATCATTCTGAGGTACAGTGTGTCACAAATATGTTCCATCAGCACAGCTAGATTACCTGGCTCTGAAGTCCACAGTTCAAACCTACCTCTCATCTCCATCTAAAACTATAAACTGGCCCTTGTTTACTTGAGTCTGGGTCTAGGCCCTCTCCAAAAATGTCATTAGCTTGGCCTGTGTTAATTGGGTAATGAAACCAGGTGAAATTTGAAAGGAACTATTCACACAGCTCTAATTAATGAGGACTTCACAATATGGCAGCTACACAGTGATCCTAAAATCTGAGAGGGATGTTTTTTCCAGGCAATGTCCCCTCTTGTTTTTATTTCCCAATTAGAAGAAGGCAAGAGGTTGTGTTTCCTCTGCAGAGGTCACGTGAATTGAAGGTCCTCCTCTTGGTGGCATTTGATGTAAGTAAAAGCATTGTAGATTTTGAAAGCCACATTAGCCCCTGTTTCCTCCTCTAAGAAAATCAGCTTCATTTGGAGACTTTGTTAAAAGCGCCATCTACTACTATAGAGACTTTGTATCCGCTTCCTAAATTTCATGAGTAAAAGGAATGTGCACAAACTATTTTCAAGTGCATATTTCACTTAACATCACTGCTACAGCCTTGCCAACCCCAATTTAAAAAATCATGACATTGGCTTAAAAATAGTTACATGAGCTATTACTAATGCCACCTTTTGGGTTCTTTTTATTTATCTTCTAGTTTTTGAGTCTTTCACGTGCATTGTGGCCACACTTTTTCCAGCTTCTCTCCAGAATTACAAGAGCTAGAAATTTACATTTTTTTAAATGAAAGCCAAGAATCTCATGTAATTACATGGTGCTTCAAGACAATCACAAATATTGTGAGAGTGGTGCTGCCAGCTACATCCAAAAAAACACAATTCCAATGTTGCCAGCTATGCCTGATACTCCATGGTTCTTTCAGTGGAACAAGAAAGATGTCCCAGCACCGAACGCTATTGTAGGCAGAGTGAAGATATAACCCACACACCTCCTGGGTGTGGTGTTCTGTCCCATCTAGTGGCACTGAGACCACTTAGAGAGAGAGAGTAATGAGTCTGCTCTACAGCCTTCACTAAGAGGCATACGGCTTTTAGCTCATGCAGTAGAGGCTCATGCACTACACTCCAAAGGCCCCAGGTTCAATCCCACCCGCCAACATCTGGAGTCCGTTAGTGTTACAAAGACATAGCATCAGAGCTGGGAATGACATTTCAAATAAATTGTGCTTGCATTTTTGATGATCTCATAACAAATTACACCAACCTGAGATTTGCCAGTTTCTATTGCTAATCAACAAAATCCTAAATAATGTATAATATACATCCGTGTCTGAAGCTGTCGTCTCTGGTGTCAGCCACTATTGCACGCTGATCATGTTTCTTTCATTCTCTTTGCAGCATGTAGTCCAGCCAGAAGAAAAGCCAAAAGCACGCAACACATCCTAACAAAGAGAGTAAGAAAAGTATCCATTTTTTTGTATTCAAGTTGGCTTAACTTCTCCTTGAAAGTCTCATGGATGGGAAAGCAGACCTTTCCAGGTTGGGGCATGGGGAGCATAGAACTGAAATGGTGTCTGGAGCTGAGGAAAAATTTTAGAAAGTTTCTGGAAAATTGCAGGTATTTAGAAAAAGGTTTTTTGAACTCTTCAAAAAGTTCAGATTGTTTTTTTCAAGCAAAATTATTCAAAATTAATTTAAAACATTATAACAAAATAAATGACGTAATATCTTGTCAGAAAATGATTGTCTGAAGGAGCTGGGAGGGTAGTTCACCTCAGGAACCAGCCTGTGACTCCCTCTGAGACTCACACTCTGGTACTTCCCCCTTGATCCAGGGAGATGCAATCTGTGCCAGCCCTTTTTGCTAGCACAGCTTGCTTTCCCCTCTGTGCCAGTTCTGGACCATTAGCCTGTGCACTGGGAGCATTGGCTTGTGCACTGGGGGTTGGAGCCAAGGCTGTGTCCACTCCTGATTACCCACTCCTCACCCAGCTGCTAAAGAGAGCAACAGTCTGACAGCAGTTGATTCCCCCTGCCCCCGAAGCGCGGATACACACATGCGTGCACACAAGCTCCAGCAATCTGGATAGCCCATGCTGGAAGTAGTGGGGTTCCTTACACCTTTTGACTCCCTTGTGTGGGTGTGAAGGAGAGCTAACAAGTGAACCCAAAGGAGTCCAAGCAGTTAGTTATTAAACTTTTTAACTTTTTCAAAAGCTTATTGTGAAAAACCCTCACCAGCTTGTGCAGCTGTGTGATCCTGCCCTCATCCTCACTTCTCCTTTCCCTCCTACTGTTTATTACACTCATTTGTTGCAGCTTTCCCTTAAATAGCCTGTAAGTTCTTCACAGCAGGGACAGTGTCTACTTATGTGTCTGTACAGCTCCTGGGGGTCCCAATCCTGAGTGCATCTTCTCCACACTGCTGCAGTGGAAATAACACAAGTGTTAGCCTTTCACAGGGGCTAAGTCTATTTGCCAGGCTTAGATACTCTGGCACAGCTATTTGGGCCTGGCTTTCTTGTCTTAGGGCCCCCTTTTCCCTCCCTTGCCTTTCCAAATTCCATCTAGCCAGCTCATAGTGCCCTCCAAGACCCTTTATTGTGTGTCTCTCTTGCTCTTTCTTTGACAGTTCTGCTTTATCTTTCTCTCATACTATGTAGACCCCTCTTTATCAGCTTTGGGACTTTGTCTGGAAGGTATTTGTGCTTGCCCCAGACCTGTTTCTTCTGCAGAGCTCCCTACATAGAAATCTTTCACCACCATCTTCCATTGTCAAATACATTCTTCTCCAGTTCCCCGGCTGCTCCCTCCCTTCTAGATTATTCTCTCACTATGTGCTCCAGAGTCAGCAGGTTCCACTATCTACTTCAGGAATCCTCCCTACTTTTGCAGTGTAGCACACCTATCAATGGACTGAAAACAACACCACACTACATTTCTTGCAATCCCAATGCCTATTCTTGGTTGCTCAGTCAGCCCATTGCATCCATAGATCTAAATGGGATGGTCTTAAATGGAACATGAACCTCAAAAAGATCTGTCCCAGCAGAAAGTCTACACTCTGAGAATGTTTTTACTCATTCAAACACCTAAACATACATTCCTACAATCCTAAATCATAATTTAAAATGGCCAAAAAATGGAATTTCCACTCCATGGGAAATTCAGAGATTTCAAAATTTGGTTTTGTCCTAAATTAGGACAAAAAAGTTGAAATCTCAGAATTTTTCAGGAAACAAAATACTGTGACATACTTCATTTGGACTTTACCATTTCATTTGGACTTCATTGCTTTGACTAATATACAATATAAAAGTTGAAATGATAAAGTCGAAACAAAATACATCTAAATTAGTTTAAACCTGATCAAAATGAAATGCTTAGGTAATCTCCTGTTGAAATTTTTGACAAAATCAAGACGTTCCTGCAAAACATTTTGATTTTACCAAATCAGCATTTTCTGACAGAAAACTTTTAACCAGCTCTAGTCATAATCCTGTTCTGCTATTTTTATCCTTTAACGTGATCATTATAATCTCAATATACATTTATCACTACTAATCAGGCAGTGGCTTCTGCAACATTTAATTTGAGCTGCATGTGCCTGTCTTGTCACTTTTTTAAAGAAATCTTGTACATATTTATAGTTTCTTTTTCTTCCACTCCTAGAGAATAATCCTCTTGACTGTCCTCTTTTGTCAGTGCTGATGATCCCACGTTTACAATCAGAGTACCACAGCACAAGGATAGTCTGTGCACTGCAAATAAGGACATAAACTGGGCTTTCAAAAATAACTAACCACTAACCTTGTAGTTGTTGATTTCCATGTTTCAGTTTAGTGCAGCTGACTGCAGCTAATGTGTAATCATCCAATAGCATTGTATGTGCTGGAAAATACAAGCCTTTGAGGATATTGTGATGGTCAACTTTTTCTTCCATACAAAGAAAAGGAGTGGTTATATTTTTTTTCATTTGTACATCTGCCTACTGTTAGCATTGTAGCTCTGCCTGGGATGGCATGAGGTCTTCTACCCTGGTAATTGCAGTGGATGCACAAATGTAATCCCAGCCAAGAGCAAAAATAGCAAGCAATCTGGAAACCTGCCAGGTTCTTTCATAGCAGCAGCACTTGAGCATGCCAGTGCTGTATTAAGTGATTTATACATTCATGTGACTGACCTTGTGAGGTAACCTCAGTCACTTTAAAATTAATCCTTTCCAAGAGGGCAATCATGGAAATTAAAAAAAAAAAGACGCATGATTTAAAAATTCAAATGTTCCCTCAATATGCTCATTTTTGTCCTTTCTACATTTTCACTATAGCTCCACCCCTCATCTGTTCTTCCCATTCTCCCTTCTTCATCCCCCAAAATGTTGACTGGAATTATATAAAAATAGTCTTGATTGAAACTGACATTTGATTACATGGCAGAAAAAGTGGCAAATATTGCTGTACATTCTAGCACTTCCACTGCTAAAATTAGTGCCCAATCTGCCCAGTGACAAGAACGTAGCTCATAAAATATGACATTTTTCCATTGACCGCATAATTCTTTAGAGGCTAAGCTACAAAATCGCAAGGTCTCCCCTCACGCTACTGTTCTGCCTCACATAGGCAGCACGGCCATCCCAGAGAAAAGCTAAGGTGTAGGGGCCAGTGGTGCAATGGATAATGTGTCTGACTATGGCTCGGGAGAGTGCATGGCTGACTCCTGCCTGGTTTGTGGTGTGTGCCTTCACTCCTCTTGTGGCAGCCCAGCTTCTAAGGTCCCCTTTGACCTCTTCCAAGCAAAAGCAAGCTCATTGTGCTCTTCAAGGGGCCACTAAAGCAAGGAGCCACGTGCACACCCCTGCAGTCTATGGAGAGGACGCGCCCACCGAGATGAACGGGGAAGAAGACTGTCCACGGTACAAGGCTATGGAGAATTATATCCACAGTGTTTCAAGTTGGGCATCCAAAAACCAGTGTTTTCAAAATCAGTTGTCATTTTTTAAATGTTCACTTTAGCCCTTGAGATAAATATGGAAAGATGCACATACATATTGCAACTGCAAAGAGAATGCAGGTTATTTTCCAACATGTTTATCATTCCTCATGCTCAGACTTCAAAATCAAAATATTCCCCTTTCATTTATGGGGAAACAAGTTGAAGGACTAAATGCAACAGAACCAATGAAAGAGATTCCAATGTAATTACTTGAATGCCTTACATTCATACATAGCTCCAATGAAGGATGCTTGTAATTGGACAGTTTTGTCACTTTCCCGTAGGTGGTGGCAGTGTCTGATTATCGGACCTACTGGACAGAGGACTTGCTTCCAAGCCAAGGTGATCTCACCCAAGTCCTGTACAAAGATGCGGTGAGGAACTTTGGCCGCTTGCAGAATGAACAGGAAGGATTCTGTCCTGCCAAGCACAGTAAGTCCTCAGCTATGATTTCATTACTCTGCCATCTCTGTGCTGATTGCTTAGAACATTGTTTGATGTGGCAGCCTTCTAGTTGCATGAAGTTTTCATTAAAATGGGTATTTATCTCAAAAAAATTCTGTGCCAAAAAATTAAAAATTCTTCAAAATTCTGCATATTTTATTTGTCAAAATAACACAATGTAAACATGTCAGTTTGTATTATTTTGGTAATTTATTTCAAAATACCTAACAGCAGCTATTTCTGTAACAATACAGACAAAAAAGATTCAGAAAATGTTTTTTGACAAATAGATTCCTTACTAGGTATATTAATAGAGAACTCTGAGTAATAATTAATTTAAACTACAATACAGAAATGTATTTCCCGCACTCCTCAAGAGCACTGCAAAGGCTTCAGGGAGTCAGGGATAACCAAGGAGCATGCGTGCTTGCACCCCCACTCACCCACTGCTCCTCCACCCATCCTCACATGTCCCTGCACCTCCTTCCCCCATCCTCATGTGTCCCTGCACCCCCACTCTGATACCTCTCCCACCAACCCCATGTGGCCCTGCTCCCCCATTCAGCCTCACCCACTCAGCCCCCACCCATCTGTCCCCCCAACTAGCCCTTCTGAACCCCATACTGTGACCTCCCAGCAGCCCCATGTGACCCACACTGTCCATCCTCCCATATCCTGTGCCTCCTAACCTGGCCCCATGGCCAGGGCACTGTGAGAAAGGCAGCCTTTTCTCTTCCCTATCCACAGCTGGTGCTGGCCCATGAGCAGCTGCTCTCTGTTCTGGTGCCTCGGTGGCCCCTGGTGGGTGAAAGGCATAACCACAGTACCTTTCTCACAGAATGTATTTTCTGTGGGGGGAAAATTCTGCACGGCACATGAATTCTGCACATGTGCAGTGGCACAGAATTCCTCCAGAAGTACAAAACAGGTCAGCTGTTTCTGAGAACCAGGCAAGGGAAAAAATACATTTTTTTTTTTTTGCCAATGTTAAAAAATTCTTGCAACTTATTTTTTGAACAGCTCCAAGTGCCCTTGTGCTTTGCAGCAGAGTCATGAAACTTGGCAGGGAGGTGGCCTTTGTGTCATGAATGTGCCCTTAGCCGCCTATGACAATCCACCCAAATTTGGCCAAGTTCTAAGGCTTTGAAAAAACACAGTTCACACATGATCAGTAGAGACTTCTTAGATTTCACTGAGCCTGCTCAAGCCTGACAGGGGTGCACATTCACTGTGACTGAGCATGCTCCAGTCCAGAGCTACTGGGGCTCAGAAGGACTTTCCCTGTAATGGGTACTCCAGGCCTAGTGAGGCCAGACACTGGAACTGATAGCAGGGAGCCTTTCTGTCCTGTGCTCTCAGTGAGCCCCCTGCACCCAGGCAGTTGAAGGAGGTGGCATCTGATTTGAATGAAGAAGAGACAAAAGCTGGGCCAGCAAGGAGGGAAAGGAGTAGATTGGGACAAGGAGTCTGGGGAGACTGGGACTAGAGGTGGGGAGAAACTGTGACTGGTATTGTCTGGGCAAGGAGACTAGGAGCTGGAAAGGCGAGGCAGGAACTAGGAGCCAATTACGGGGAAAGGGGAGGCTGGGCTGGTTGGGCAAGGTCACTGGGACTGGGAGCCACTGAGGGAAATGATGGGGAACTGAGAGCCAGTTGACTGGGAGTTGGGAAACATAGATAGGATGAGTAGCTCAAGAGGAGACTGACTGGACAAGGAGACTCGGACTAGGAATCAGTGAAGAGTGAAAGGGGGGAATGAGACAGATCTGACAAGGAGCTGGAGTGTGGGGAAAGAATTGGGAGTGGCTGGGCAAAGAGACTGGGACTAGGAGCCAGGGAGAGGTAGGAGGCTGGGGCAAGGAGGCAGAGACACAGATCAGATGAGGAGTTTTAGTAGTGAGACTAGGATTGAGGGACAGTAGAGGAGGGCGAGGGAGAAATCAAACAAGGAGCCAGGAGAGGGGTACTGGGACTGGTAGGCGGGGAGAGCGGGACTGGGATGAGAAGCCTGAGGAATGGAAACTGGGAGTGGGTAGGGGAGGGGAATGAGACTGGTACAAGGAGTCAGGGATGGGAAAAAAGGCACCACTAGGAGAAGGACAAGTTGGAGGGTACGGAGCAGACTGGGACAAGCTTGTGGGAAATGGGCAGAAGTGTCTGTGTCCACCAGAACGCATTCCCCTCCAGAGCCTGGAATGGAACTCAAGATTCCTGAGTCTCGCCATTCCTCTGCTATCAACAAATATCTGCACTCTCATACCCCTCTAGATCTGGTCCACACAGAGGATGACAAGCTACTACTTCTATCTGTTGCTCCCTGGCTCAAATGGAGGAGATCCAACCCTGCTGATGAACCACATGGGTGTCAATATGCTGCCATATGATGGAATCTCTGTTTTTACTATTTGCTTTTTTTTAAAAAATCTAGGAAAATACACACACAAAAACAATGTTAAAAGAACATTATTAAGGTAGCAAAGTGAAGCTCTCAAAAGTATGGAAATGCCCTGAATTGAGGGAGGTAGGGGAAGATGCTCTTTGCAGCACAAGGCCATGCACAACGAAACATGAAGTAAGGACCTGAAGGTTTGGTCCATTGTTAATAGCTGAAGTTACCATTTCAAAAGCCAAAGAACGGGAGATGGAGTGATTTTGCCCTACCGCACTGCAAGTCTACTTTAGCAATTCCAGGTTCTCCCATTCCTGTATAACAAAAGGTAGTCAGCCCCTTTTGTGATATAGATCTTTGCAATTGGCCATAGTCAAATCTAATAGGACTGTAACTCTAATTACTGACTCTTTCCATATAATCTTTTAATTACATAAAGTCCAAGGGAAAAATAATTACCAATAATAGCATCTTAATTATGCATTGCAGTGGGAATTTCTGAACAAGAGTCATCAAAATCCTGTGATAACCAGTCAGATGGAAAATCTTCTGTAAGTAAAATTCAGTAAGATCAGCTACCTGTATGTGATGTGTTTTAAACTAGCAGATGAAATTCAATGTTGATGAGTGCAAACTAATGCACACTGGAAAAAATAATCCCAACTAGATATATGATGGGTTCTAAAATGCCCGTTACAACCAGAGAAAGTGATCTTGGAGTCACCATGGATAGCTCATCCGAAGAAGTGGGTTGTAGCCCACGAAAGCTTATGCTCTAATAAATTTGTTAGTCTCTAAGGTGCCACAAGTACTCCTGTTATTTTTGCGGATACAGACTAACACGGCTGCTACTCTGAAGTCTGCTCAAAGTGCAGCAGCAGTCAAAAAGGCTAAGACTATGTTAGTAACTATTAGGGATAAAAAATAAGATAGAAAATATGATAATTGCACTGTATTCACAGTGTGGGCATACCATGGATTCATACTGTGTCCAGTTCTGGTCACCCTCTCTCAAAAAGGATATAGTGGAACTAGAAAAGGTGCAGAGGAGGGAAACAAAGAGGACCAAGGGCATGGAACAGCTTCCATATGAGGCGAGACTAAAAAAGATTAGAGCTGTTCATCTTAGAAAAGAGATGACTAAAGGGATATATGGTAGAGGTCTATAAAATCATGAATGGTGTGAAAAAAGTGAATAGAGAATTTACTCTTTCGCCCAATACAAAAATTACATCACCTACCTGCATTTACACTGGTCAAATTGGACTAGATTCGCAAAAGCAATTTCCGACATTTTTAATGATTGCTTCTTGGAACAACCCTAGAAAACACAAGAAGGAAGGTCTAGTCTTCTCAGTTTAATCCTATGTGACACATATAAATTGGTTCAAGAAAAGTGGAACCACTAAGTAATAGTGACCACAGTGAATTAAGTCCAACATCCTCAGTAAAACTAGCCATTCTAGTTGTAGCCTGAAGTAGCGGTAGTAATAATATCTCGCTCTTATTTAGCCCTTTTCATCAGTAGGTCTCCAGGTGCTTCACAAAGGAGGTCAGGATCATTATCCCCACTTTACAGGCACAGTCAGGGCCCAATATGGAGTTGCACCCACTAACAGCAGGTGAGTAGTTGTCCCTCAGTACTGAAGAAATGATTTACCAAAAAGCAATGAAACCTACAGGGTTTTTTAGGCGTCAGTCTCACAACCCTTGTTCACACAAGTAATCCTTGCTCACAAGAACACCTCCATTGAAGTGACTATTCATATTAGTAAGGATTATTTTGTGGTTAAGGGTTTAAAAACCTCTCCCCGTAAGTCCCCAAGTAAACTGCAGTCCCCATTCATAGAGAAATGTGTAGAAGTTTCTTAATGACCTTTTTCTTCCCCAGCAACCTTCGACATCCCCAGTCACCCATATCATAGTGAAACGGGCTGCAGCCACAGAGCCAGCTACACAGGACATTGCTTCTGCAGAAGAGTAAGTCCCCTTTCAATACCTCCACCCACTCCTAGTGCAGTTCTGCCAGGGGCTTCAAGGCTCTGTCTGTAAGGAAAAGCAGCAGGTGGCCCAGATTGTAGGTCATCAATTCACACACACATACAAAAAGTCAGTTGCAAATTACCCATGATTGGAGTAATAAATCTCAATGATCTGTAGTAGATGAGTAATTAATTTCCAAAATATTTGCCTAAGGTGTTATTTTATTGATTATGCACTATTAACCTAGGCATTTTAGATCTTAAGGCTATTTAAAATGTTGGACATATGTCAATTTAATTTCTCTTGCTTAATCAGAAAAAAGGTAATGATGTCTGAGTAATTATTTATAAACATCTAACTAGTGTGACATCATGAGTCCAATTTACTCAAGCCAAGGTCTCCCTTAGAAAGAAAAAGGAATAGCCATGGTCATTATGTGGAGATACTGGGCCAAGTTCTGCTCTTGATTACATCCTTCAGACCCCTTGATTACATGACTTCAGACTGAAGTCATCTGCAGAATTTAGCCCAAAGCACTGAGGCACTATAAGGTGCAGTTTCCTTATATTTTCTAAACAGATAATTATATTAAATAGAAAATGGCTCCTATGGGCCAACTGGACTCGTCATGTAAATTAATCTGTCAATCAAGTTACATCAGAGATGAATGTAGATAAATGCATTGCTATCTGGAGGCAGTAACAACCAGCCCATATTTATTCTCATCATTATTTAGACGTGTCATAGGCGTGCCTTGCACTTTACACTCAAATTATAAACCTGGGGCCTGTTCCTCTGGCGTATCTCCACTGAAATAGATGGAGCTACACCAGTTTACATCAGCAGAGGATCTGGCCTACGGTCCCTGCTGCAGAGATCTTACAATCTAAGGATGTCAGAAACACTACTGGGCCTAGTGCTTACCGGCTTACCACCAGACTTAGGGGCTGTCTACACTGGAGTTGGAGATGTGAATTCCAGCTTGAATAGGCATACCTGTGCTAGCTCTGATCAAGCTAGTGTGCTAAAAATAGAAATGAAGCCGGGGTGGTACTAGTGGTGGGAGGGGTTAGCTGTCCTGAGTATGTACTACAGTCTTGGATAGGATATTACTCAGGGCGGTTAGCCCTTCCCACCATGCACATTGCTATGACTACTCTATTTTTAGCAAGCTAGCTTGATCAGAACTAGTGTGTGGATGTCTACTCAAGCGGGAAATTACACTTCCAGCTCCAGTGTATGCATACCCATAGTTAAGGCTAAGATTTTGTCATGGTTATTTTTAGTAAAAGTCGCGGACAGGTCACGGGCAACAAACAAAAATTCACAGAAGCCGTGACCTGTCTGTGACTTTTGCTGCTGCGGCTCCATGGCTTCCCGTGCCACTGAGTTGTCTGGGAGCTGTGGGTTCCACCTCCGTCCATGGTGACTGGAAGCTGCAGGGTGACCATATTTCCCAAAGAGAAAATGGGACACCCCAGCCGCTCGCCTGAGGCGTTCCCCTTCCCCCGCACAAGGCTGTTGCCCATCGCTGGAACCCCGAGGGCCCCCTCAGGAGTCTGTCACCTGTCATTGGAACCTTGCAGGGGCCCCCTGTTGCCTGTTGCTGGAACCCTGCCAGGGCCCTACTGGCTGCCAGCTCCAGAGTCCTGCAGCCCCTGGAGCTGAAGCAGAGAATGTCATGGAGGTCTCTGGAAGTCACAGATTCCGTGACTTCCGTGACATAAACGTAGCCTTTCCCATAGTCCAGTGTTTCCCAAACTTAGGACGCCGCTTGTGTAGGGAAAGTCCCTCGGCCCGTGCTGCTTCCAGCAGCTCCCATTGGCCTGGAGTGGCGAACCGCGGCCAGTGGGAGCCGCGATCAGCCGGACCTGCGGACGCAGCAGGTAAACAAACCGGCCCGGCCCGCCAGAGGCTTTCCCTACACAAGCGGCATCCCAAGTTTGGGAAACACTGCCATAGTCCATTGGCTTTAATGGGGAGTAGGAAACACTATACCCATTAGTGTTTTCAGGATTGGGCCGTAATGTAGGATGTGATCCTGCAATCCCATGAATATTCAAACTCACATGAATATTCAAACAAGGAAGTGATAGAATTGAAGTAATTGGACTAGATTGGGGGGGGTAAAGGCCCCACCAGGGGTCAGCCTATCAAGAACTTGCTTCTGGGTCAGGTGCAGAGCATGGCCCCTGCTCTCTGGATACTCCCACCTTGCAAATAAAAGGATGAGAAGGAGGCAGAGAGGGGAAGGGAATGGGCAGAGCCTTCTGGGCCTCTCTTCTTGCTGATTTGAACAGAAGGCCAGGCATGAGAGGGAAATAATCTGCACTCTTTCCAGAGCTGCAGTCACTTCTCCTGGAGCAAGAGGGGAGAAAAGGAATCGTGGGGCAGACCAGTCATGTTCTGGCCCTTAGTCGGGGCTGCGTCTAGGCTCAGTCTAGCCCATT
>NW_020664409.1:55250131-55283044 GCF_002925995.2 Terrapene triunguis
AAATAGTATTTTTCAATTCATCTCATACAAGTACTGTAGTTCAATCTCCTTATTGTGAAAGCGCAACTTACAAATGTAGATTTTTTTTTTTGTTACATAACTGCACTCAAAAACAAAACAATGTAAAACTTTAGAGTCTACAAGTCCACTCAGTCCTACTTCTTATGCAGCCAATCACTGGGGCCTGGTCTACACTACGAGTTTAGGTCGACTTTAGTAGCATTAAATCGAATTAAGCCTGGACACGTTCACACGACGAAGCCCTTTCTTTCAACTTAAAGGGCCCTTTAAACCGGTTTCTTTACTCCACCTCCGACGAGGGGATTAGTGATAAAATCGGCCTTAGCGGGTCGGAATTGGGGTAGTGTGGACGGAATTCAACGTTATTAGCCACCGGGAGCTATCCCACAGTGCTTCATTGTGACCGCTCTGGACAGCACTCTCAACTCAGATGCACTGACCAGGTAGACAGGAAAAGCCCCGCGAACGTTTGAATTTCATTTCCTGTTTGCTCAGCATGGAGAGCACAGGTGACCACGCAGAGCTCATCAGCACAAGTAACCGTGATGGAGTCCCAGGATCGCAAAAGAGCTCCATCATGGACCGAACGGGAGGTACGGGATCTGCTCGCCATATGGGGAGATGAATCAGTGCTAGCTGAACTCCGTAGCAGTAAACGAAATGGCAAAATATTAGAAAAGGTCTCCAAGGCCATGAAGGACAGAGGCCATAACAGGGACACACAGCAGTGCCGCATGAAAATTAAGGAGCTAAGGCAAGCCTACCACAAAGCCAGAGAAGCAAACGGAAGGTCCGGGGCAGAGCCGCAAACATGCCGCTTCTACGCGGAGCTGCATGTCATTCTAGGGGGTGCAGCCACCACTACCCCAACCGTGTGCTATGACTCCGTCACTGGAGAAACACACAGGGAAGCGGTTCGGGGTACGAGGAAGATGAGGATGGAGATAATGTAGATAGCTCACAGTAGCAAGGAAGCGGAGAAACCGGTTTCCCCAACAGCCAGGATATGTTTATCACCCTGGACCTGGAACCAGTAACCCCTGAACTCACCCAAGGCGTGCTCCCAGACCCTGAGGGCACACAGGGGACCTCTGGTCAGTGTACCTTTGTAAATATTACACATGGTTTAAAAGCAAGCGTGTTTAATGATTAATGATTAATTTGCCCTGGCAATCGCGGCCAGTACAGCTACTGGAAAAGTCTGTTAACGTGTATGGGGATGGAGCGAAAATCCTCCAGGGACATCTCCAGAAAGCTCTCCTTCATGAACTCCCAAAGCCTTTGCAAAAGGTTTCTGGGGAAGGCTGCCTTATCCCGTCCACCATGGTAGGACACTTTACCACACCAGGCCAGTAGCACGTAGTCTGGAATCATTGCATAACAAAGCATGGCAGCGTATGGTCCCGGTGTTTGCTGGCATGCAGACAACATCCATTCCTTATCGCTCTTTGTTATCCTCAGGAAAGTGATATCATTCACGGTCACCTGGTTGAAATGGGGCGATTTTATTAAGGGGACATTCAGAGGTGCCTGTTCCTGCTCTGCTGAACAGAAATGTTCCCCGCTGTTAGCCACGCGGTGGGGGGAGGGGTGAAGTGATCATCCCAGAGAATTGGGTGGAGTGGTTGGTTTACAGGGAAGTAGAGTGAACCGGGTGGGGGGGGCGGAGGGTTCATCAAGGAGAAACAAACAGAAGTTTCACACCGTGGCCTGGCCAGTCACAAAACTCGTTTTCAAAGCTTCTCTGATGCACACCGCGCCCTGCTGTGCTCTTCTAACTGCCCTGGTGTCTGGCTGCACGTAATCAGCGGCCAGGCGATTTGCCTCAACCTCCCACCCCGCCATAAATGTCTCCCCCTTACTCTCACAGATATTGTGGAGCACACAGCAAGCAGCAATAACAATGGGGATATTCTTTTCGCTGAGGTCTGAGCGAGTCAGTAAGCTGCGCCAGCGCACTTTTAAACGCCCAAATGCACATTCCACCACCATTCGGCACTTGCTCAGCCTGTAGTTGAACAGGTCCTGACTACTGTCCAGGCTGCCTGTGTACGGCTTCATGAGCCATGGCATTAAGGGGTAGGCTGGGTCCCCAAGGATCACGATAGGCATTTCACAAAAATAACAGGAGTACTTGTGGCACCTTAGAGACTAACAAATTTATTAGAGCATAAGCTTTCGTGGGCTACAACCCACTTCTTCGGATGCATCCCAACAGTTATTTTCTGGTCTGGGAAGAAAGTCCCTTCCTCCAGCTTTCGAAACAGACCAGAGTGCCTGAAGACGCGAGCATCATGTACCTTTCCCGGCCATCCCACGTTGATGTTGGTGAAACGTCCCTTGTGATCCACCAGGGCTTGCAGCAGCATTGAAAAGTACCCCTTGAGGTTTATGTACTCGGTGGCTTGGTGCTCCGGTGACAAGATAGGGATATGGGTTCCGTCTATCGCCTCACCACAGTTTGGGAATCCCATTGCAGCAAAGCCATCCACTATGGCCTGCACGTTTCCCAGAGTCACTACCCTTGATATCACTAGGTCTTTCATTGCCCTGGCAACGTGGATCACAGCAGCCCCCACAGTAGATTTGCCCACTCCAAATTGATTCCCCACTGACCGGTAGCTGTCTGGCATTGCAAGCTTCCACAGGGCTATCGCCACTCGCTTCTCAACTGTGAGGGCTGCTCTCATCCTGGTATTCTGGCGCTTCAGGGCAGGGGAAAGCAAGTCACAAAGTTCCATGAAAGTGCCCTTACGCATGCGAAAGTTTCGCAGCCACTGGGAATCGTCCCACACCGGCAGCACGATGCGGTCCCACCAGTCTGTGCTTGTTTCCTGGGCCCAGAATCGGCATTCCACGGCATGAACCTGCCCCAGTAACACCATGATTTCCACATTGCTGGGGCCTGTGCCTTGTGAGAGGTCTATGTCCATGTCAATTTCCTCATCACTCTCGTTGCCGCGCTGCAATCGCCTCCTCGGCTGGTCCTGGTTTTGCTTTGGCATGTCCTGGCTCTGCATATACTCCAGGACAATGCGCGTGGTGTTCATAGCGCTCATAATTGCCGCGGTGATCTGAGCGGGCTCCATGATCCCAGTGCTAGCTATGGCGTCTGGTCTGAAAAAAGGCGCGAAACTAGTATCTGACGGACGGAGGGAGGGAGGGAGGGGCGAGTGACGACATGAAGTACAGGTACAGGGAATTAAAATCAACAAAGGTGGCTGTGCATCGGGGAGAAACACAAACAACTGTCACACAGAAAGATTGAACTCAAAACCCTGGGTTTAGCAGGTCGTTGATTTCACGGAGGGAGGGGGAAGCAAATGAATACAGAACAAATCTATTTTTTACATCTTAAGCTGGCAAATGACGGTGCAGCATGACTGATAGCCCTCGGCATCTTCTGGGTGCTTGGCAGAAAATACTGGGCGCTTGGCAGAAAATAGCATACTATGATTGATAGCCATCATCATCGTCAAGACTGTTCGCTAGGACTGAGCATGTCTGCCCAGGTGCCCCTGATCGACAGCCACTGCAATATGATGATGATGGATACCAGTCGTAATATACCATCTTCTACCAAAAGGCAAGGGGCTGCTGCTGTGTGCAATGCAGCCCCACGTCTGCCAGCCCCACGTCTGCCAGCACCCAGATCGCCCTCGGCCTCTTCTGACTGCTTAGCAGAAAATACTGGGCGCTTGGCAGAAAATGGCATACTACGACTGATAGCCATCATCGTCATTGTGAAGGCAGCAGAATATGACTGGGGGGATGGGGGACTGGGGGACATACCGAGTTCCAGCCACTGCTGTACGACAACGACGGTTACCAATCGTAATACACCATCTACTGCCAAAAGGCAAAGGGCTGGTGCAATGCAGCCCTACGGCTGCCAGCACCCAGATCGCCGATGAAGGCTACCAGTCATGCTGCACCATCTACCGCCAAAAGGCAGTTAGCTGCTGCTGCTGTGTAGCAATGCAGTACCACGTCTGCCGGCACCCAGATGACATATGGTGACGGTGAGCTGAGCTGAGCGGGCTCCATGCTTGCCGTGGTATGTTGTCTGCACAGGTAACCCAGGTAAAAAGGCGTGAATCTATTGTCTGCCGTTGCTGTGATGGAGGGGGAGGGGCCTGATGACATGTACCCAGAACCCCCCGCGACACTGTTTTGCATCATTCAGGCATTGGGATCTCAACCCAGAATTCCAATGGGCGGCGGAGACTGCGGGAACTGTGGGATAGCTACCCATAGTGCAATGCTCCAGAAGTTGACGCTAGCCTCGGTACTGTGGACGCAGTCCGCCGACTAGAGCACTTAGAGCATTTTATGTGGGGACACACACAATCGGCTGTATATAACCGATTTCTATAAAACCGGCTTCTATAAATTCGACCTAATTTCATAGTGTAGACATACCCTAAGAGAAACAAGTTTGTTTACATTTACGGGAGATAATGCTGCCTGCTTCTTATTTACAGTGTCACCTGAAAGTGAGAACAGACGTTTGCATGGCACTTTGTAGCCAGCATTGCAAGGTATCTACGTACCAGATATGCTAAACATTCATATGACCCTTCATGTTTTGGCTACCATTCCGGAGGACATGCTTTCATGCTGATGATGCTCATTAACAAAAATAATGTGTTAATTAATTTGTAACTGAACTCCTTGGGGGAGAATAGTATGTCTCCTGCTCTGTGTATGGCAAAAATATTCTGCCATATATTTCATGTTAAGCAGTCTCGGATGCTGACCCAGCATGTTGTTGATTTTAAGAACACTTTCACTGCAGATTTGACAAACGCAAAGAAGGTACCCATGTGAGATTTCTAAAGATAGCTACAGCACTTGACCCAAGATTTAGGAATCTGAAGTGCCTTCCATAATCTGAGAGGGGCAGGGTGTGGAAGTCTTAAAAGAGCAACGCTCTGATGCGGAAACTACAGAACCCGAATCACCAAAAAAGAAAATCAGCCTTCTGCTGGTGACATCTGACTCAGATGATGAGCCTATCATCAGCATGGCACATGTCCTCTGGAATGGTGGCTGAAGCATGAAGGGACATACAAATCTTTAGCACATCTGGTACGTAAATATCTTGCAATGCCGGCTACAACAGTGCCATGAGAACGCCTGTTCTCACTTTCAGGTGACGTAAACAAAAAGCGGGCAGCATTATGTAGCACCCCCTCTCCACTCGGTTACCTTCTTTAATGCCAATCTGCTTACAGGTTTTGATGGACAGGTCTGGGTTCTTCTGGATCACGCCACCCACTCAGCAGGGTGTATCTTCTTTATTTTTCCCTATGAATTTATTTGAAGGTGCCTCCACCCCCCTCGCTCCTTCCTGGCAGGGTCACCAGGCGGCTTGGGAGGAAAATTCTAACCACAAGGTAAGCCCCACTTACTTGCCAGATAGTTGGAGACTCCCAAGAAATAACACAAATACATACCATATATTCAACACAGTAATTATATTAAACAGGAGACAAATATAACATAACAGGGTAAAACACTATTCTTAGGGTCACCAGTGCTCACACTAATAATACCCGTGACTTTCCCCAATCACGTGACCTGATGTAGCAAATGTAAGTTTAGTGTCCCGTTGGTACGCGGACTTTGTTGGGGCCCTTGATGACCTATGACCACGATATCTTCTCTGCAATGGTTTAGCAGTGTGGCTGACTGGGTTCAGTACAGCCCAAAGGACTCACAAGTGGGGGGAGGTGGGAAGTCCCTCCACAGGTTTAATACACAGCAGGTTATAAAATCCCCAAACCCTTACTCCCTGGCTTGAGGACACAGTTCAGGGAGTAGGGGGTCCCCAAAACAATTTCCCTAACTAAAAGATGGTGCACTCACAAACTCCATGAATGATCCTCAGGTTCAGAGATGACTCTGGACTCCTCAGTCACGGAAGAGTGGCTGATATCTGCTGGCAGGTATCCTCTTGAGGCAGGAGTCAGGATGCTTCTGGTCCTAGGATTTCCCCTCACCACAAATGGGTGCAGGGCTCAAGGTGCAGATTACACAACTACACTAAAATCCAAACTGTAGTCTCCTAGCCCAGCATCCAGACACACTCACAGCAGGCAGTAGCCCTGGACTAGCAGCCAGAGCAGAGCTGACCATGTGGTGACTGGTCTCACCTAGGGAGCTGGAGGGCTAACTCAGCCTGTCTGGGGAAGTGTCCCAGAAAAACTCTACAAACTGGGAGTCATCAGTGGAGAGGGAAAAGCCCAGCTGAGGGATCTTGCTTTCAGGTCCCTAGAGGCCAGTTCTCAGGGGGAACCCTGCATGGAGGCCTGGGACTCACCAGCTCCCCACACAGCCAGTCCTGCCCTTGCTCTGGCTGGCTCCAGAGTGCCTCAAAAAATGGCTGCTCCCCTTTCCTGAGCTCCCTGGGAAGGGCATCTCACTCCCTATTGGGTGCTGGGCAGACTCTGAGGCTTCCTTGGCTCCTCCTCCCTACCAGAGACAGTGTGCATCTCCCTGAGCTGCCAGCAGACAGAGCCCCAGGAATCTAGGTAATCTCATTGGGGGTTACAATTATCTCCTGCAAACATAAACAAATGTGTCTGTCTGAGCAATTGGCTGAACAAGAAGTAGGACTGAGTGGACTTGTAGGCTCTAAAGTTTTACATTGTTTTATTTTTGAATGCAGTTATTTTTGTACATAACTACATTTGTAAGTTCAACTTTCACAATAAAGAGATTGCACTACAGTACTTGTATTAAGTGAATTGAAAAATACTACTTATTTTATTTTTACAGTGCAAATATTTATAATAAAAATAAATATAAAGTGAGCATTGTGCACTTCGTATTCCATGTTGTAATTGAAATCAATATATTTGAAAAATGTGGAAAACATCCAAAAATATTTATATAAATGGTATTCTATTATTGTTTAACAGCGCAATTAATCATGATTAATTTTTTTAATTTTTTTAAAAATCACTTGACAGCCCTAGTTTGAACTTTAGCAACAGCAACAACAGCTCACGCCCATCTCAGCTAAGGCCATTTATACACTACAGTTAAGTTGACTTAAGTTACATCAATGATCATAAGCCGTTTTAATTACATCAGTTGTGCATATCCACACAATGCTCCTTGTGTTGGTGGAGCATGTCCACAGTCGGTGCCTTTGCATTGACAGAGAGAGCGTTGCATCATGGGTAGCTACCCACTATACAACTCGCCACCTTCTGCTGCTGGGAGCTCTGGGAATGGATCACAGTGCATCATGGGGGCATGCTCACCATCCCATGATGCAGTTCTTTCCATCCCATCATTCCATGGGCTTCTGACTTCGTTTTGTGCCATTTTTCAAAACCCCATGTTAACTGTGTGCCTGCCATCTCTGCCTGAAAGCATGGCTCCTGAACTGCTGACCAATCTGGTGATGAGCATTATGAACACAACCTGGCTGGTCGTGCAGTATTTCATGAATTGTGAATCAGAAAGTGAATCAGTGGCACCTGCCCTGCTGTGTGCCATGGAAAGAAACAATTCAAGATTGCTGTTGGCATTCACAGAGCAGCTGCACACAGTGGACCGATGGTACCAGGCTCGGGAAGCAAGCATCGAGTGATGGGATTGCATCGATGACAAGCAGTGGAGTGACAAGCAGTCGCTCTAGAACTTTTGGATGTGCAAATCCACCTTTCTGGAACTGTGTGTGGAACTCGCCCCAGCACTGAAAGGACACCAGAATGAGAGCTGTCTTCACTGTGGAAAAGTGAGTGGTGATCGCTGTGTAGAAGCTGGCAACTCCAGACTGCTACCAGTCAATCGCGAATCAGTTTGGAGTTGGAAAGTCCATGGGGGGGGGGGGAAGGTGAAGGCCTGCGGTGATGCAAGTGTGCAAGGCCATTACTCGCCTCCTGCTATGAAGGACTGTGACTTTCAGTCATGTGCAGGAAATACTTGATGGCTTTGAAGCAATAGGATTCCCTAACTGTGGCGGGGGCGATAGGTTGAATGCATATCCCAATTTTGGCCCCAGACCATCTTGCGATGGAGTATATCAGCTGGAAGGGCTACTTCTCTATGGTCTTGCACACAGTGGTGGATCACCTAGCCCGTTTCACTGACATCAATGTCAGTTGGTCAGGAAAGGTGTATGACGCACACATCTTTAGGAACACTGGCCTGTATAGAAAGCTGCAAGCAGGGACTTTCTTTTTGGACCAGAAGATTCAAAGGGGGGATGTGGAAATGCCAATTGTGATCCTGGGAACCCAGCCTACCCCTGGCTCTCATGGCTCATGAAGCCTTACACCGGAAACCTAGACAGCAGCAATGAGCGCTTCAACAACAGGCTCAGCAGGTGCCGAATGACCATTGAACATGCCTTTGGCTGATTAAAAGGTCACTGGTGCTGCCTTTCTGGCAGGTTAGACCTCAATGAGAAAAAAAATATTCCGATGGACATTGCAGCCTGCTGTGCTCTACATAACATTTGGGAAGCAAAGGGGGGAACGCTTCCCCAGGGGGAGAGCACTGAGGTGGCTACTGATTTTGAGCAGTCAGATACCAGAGCCATTAGAGAGATACAGCAGGTGGCTATTTGAATAAGGGAGGCTTTGAAGGAGCATTTTGACAATGATTCCCAGTAACGTGTGTGTATGTGATGCTTTCGGCCAGGCAATGTTTGCTTGTCGCCTTGAATTATCCCGGTAGTGCTTGATTCCTGAGCATTAATAGTACTGAGTAAATATTCCTGCCTCTAGTCCCTGTGTTTGAATGTTAGCACTGATGGACATACGTATGACATAAATAAAGACTTATTTTATTTCAAAGACTAAAGTTTAACAATAGGACAAAACACAAGAATTTTGTCAAACAGAGGCCATGGTAATAAAGAACAGTCTCTCGGTTATGGCTCTCAGAGCTGCGTGTAACTCCAGCTTTCATTGTGAAACCAGTCGCTAAGGGTGAGTGCACAGGTTACTGTGAGGGAACTGGGAACATGAGAGGAATGTGGTGGGGGAGTTTGGGAAGGGCATGGAACAGAGTTCTGTATTGGCTGTAGGGGGAGTCAAGCACAGATGTAATGAGAGACTTGAGCATCTCTGTGTGGCCCTCTAGTAGCTTTATCATCCATTCCTGCCCATGTCCTTTCCAGACTATCCAGCCTGAGTCTTTCATTAAATTGTCTCCCTCCACGCTCCTGTTTCACTATGTGCTACATCTGTTGACTGCAGCACTGAGCGAATCATATCCTCCTTACTCCTCCTGGTTCACTGCCTTATCTGATGGAGGCACTCCGCCGGTATGGAGGAGTGGGTCCTCAAGGGCACAGCTGCAGAAGCCAAAGCAACAATGAACAGAGACAGTATTGTGAATTTGCTCACAGCCATGAATCACAAAAGTTACACACACTGTGCCTTGGCTAGCACACAGCTCGGCGAGAGTCTAGAAAATGCTGAGTTCGGTGGGGTGAGGAATGGGTAAGAAGGGACAAAGGTTCTGGATGGTTTGCAAAGAGGGTTACTACAAGTGACTAGGGAGACTATTCTGTATATTGGCACCCTTTTCCACAGGCTGGGGTAATCGAACCCGGTGTATGTTAACAAACTTTTCCGCCAGGCCCCCCACCCACTGCGTAGCTGCAGAGCCTATTTGTTAATTTCTATCCCTTATCCCTCCTCTACCATACAACAAAGTACATGAGAACTCAATCTCCTCTCATCCTGCAATATCAAAGCAAAATGTGTGCTTACCAGAGCTTATGTCTCCTGCTTCAGGCATGCCAGAGCTGGAGAGCAGGGACTGACTAGACCACTCCGGACTCAAAAAGAGATCCTGACTCGCCATGCCACCGGACGACCCTGTTGTGTGTTCCACATCCTCCTCCAACTCCAGTTCCTCATCTATCACTTCGTTCTCAGCATAGGTGCCAACTTCCCCTCTGCCCACTGGGTGCTCGACGCCCCCCCACCCTCTCCCCACCCCCATTCCACTCCCTTCCCCACAAGTCCCCACCTCTTCTCCACCTCCTCCCCTGAGCACACCGCATCCCCCCTCCTTCCCCTCCCTCCCGGAAAGTCCTAAGCACTGCCAAACAGCTGTTAGGCGGCAGGCAGGAAGCTCTGGGAGGGAGGGAGAGGAGCGAGGACCCAGCACGCACTGGGGAGGAGAAGGTGAGGAGGGGGCCAGAGGAGCTAATTTTTCCCTGTGGGGGCTCCAGCACCCACGGAGTCGGCGCCTATGGTTCTCGGGGTTGACTCCACTGGCCGCTGCCTCCAGTCTTCCCAAAGTATCCACAGGGTTCTTGGTGGTTGAGGTGGGGTAATCACAGAGGATGGCGTGCAGCTCCTTGTAGAGGCAGCATGTCTTCAGTACTGCACCAGAGTAACGGTTGGCCTCCCTTGCCTTCTGGTACGCCTGCCTCAGCTCCTTGATCTTAGCACAGCAGTGCTGTGTCCCCCTTTTGTGCCCTTTCTCCTGCATGCCACTAGCAATTGGCCCTTAGGTACAAAGTTCCTACAACTGGAATGAAGCTGTGACTGCACAGCCTCCTTTCCCCACAGAGCCAGCAGATCCAACAGCTCCAATGTACTCTACTGTGGAAAGCCGGGAAGATGCAGTGTGAACTGTGCACACCAAGCAAACAGGAAAAGGAATTACAAAAATTCCTGGGCCTTTAAATGGGGGGGGGAGCACATGCCTGTGTACCTTCAGGGCAGCAGAGTTCAAACTGCTGACCAGAGTGGTCATGATGGGCATTGTGGAACACTTCCTGGTGGCCAATTAGGGTGATGTAAGCAGGCACAATGTGTGCACTGACACTGAGTCAATCTAACTTTGTTGCAAAAAGCTCTACGCCTCTCATGGAGATGGTTTTATTTTGTCAGTGTAGCAGGCGAGTTAAATCGGCAGGAGGAGCATTGTAGTGTGTACACCTCCACTGTTTTGTCGACGAAAGCTGACTTTTGTTGACAAAACTGTGTCGTGTAGACAAGAGCTAATGTCTTCTCTTTTTCCCCATAAGGACAGTTCTTACCACTTTAATACCATCTAAGTGGCTGTTAAATAGGGGGTTCCTTTCAAAATCTCTCTCCAGAGAAAGGAAAAGGGAACACAGGATGTTGTTAAAATGAAAGCCATACTTATTACTTTATATTTCAAATGCTTTAACTCTTTATCTTTCTTTTCTGTATCTTTAATGAATGGTACAAATGATTTTAAGTGTTCGTACTATGCTATAAGCAGGCTGAGGTCTCTGTGTGCCAAAACCCAGGTCATGTTTAAAACTGTTTAATGTTGAACAGCTACAGGGTCATGCTAACACCTTTGATCCTTTGGGCCCATATATTCCATCAAAATGGACACAATAGGCATGCCAGGGTAATGCACTTTCCCAGCTATTAGCAAGCTGATCAGCCTGTTACAGCAATCTTTGGGCCAAGGAGTCTTCGATGGTACTCCAAGCACCAAGTTACTTGAGGTATTGTCAACTTTCAGTCTTACAAGTGCTGGGGTTTAAATTTGACCCCATTTATGACTGCCCTAGGCTTTGAATAGCTGGGGTTTGGTAACTACAACATTCTGTTGAGTTTTTTTACCCTTTATTCTCAACCATAAAACAAAATTTGTCTAGATAATTATTAGCGGCTCTACTTTGTGGGGTTACTGGGAGTGCCTTAAACAGGGCCCTGAGATTCAGCAATGAGTTACATACTGATCTTGTCTGTACTGCATTCATCCATATCTACACAGTGCCCCTCAACGCCCTGTCTACACTATAAGTGCAACTATGTTTTTGATACAAGGTCTTGATCTTCTCATTGGAGCCAGTTACAACAAATACAGTTGAGCTGTGTCCACACAACAGCTTTTTTCACAACATAACCAGGTGACGAGTGTTTTTATACATCGATACCTGTCAGATGCCTCACTGGAGTCATACCAGTGAATTCTGGGAAAACCTGAACAGCTACCCCATTGTACCTCAGCAAGGGATAGAGTTCTATGGGTCATGCACACATGGCAAAATCAGGAGCATGTGTAGCAATGCACTGTGGGACATCCTACTGCACAGAACACTGGGAGGAAGGAGGACTGGCCAACCTGGTTACATAAGCACTTCTATGGGGCCTGTCAACAACATAAACCAACAGACCTCTGGGCAAGGACAACACAGTCAGCTGCCACAGTTACTACTATACGTGTGAGGGATCAGAAGCCAAAGTTAGTACCAATTATGCCACTAACTGGTTACAGCCTTGGTTAAAACTGAGTGCAGGCAGAAAGCAGGCTCCCAAAGTTCTATCCTCCCATGCACAGGGCCCACTGCAAAATCTGGGAAGGATTCTCTGTGATTGTTGAGCATCTGGTACAGATATATACATAGTGTATGGGGTGTTACACATCATGTCTCTTCCTCCAACCTAAGGAAATCATTCCTGACCCTGAATGATATGCCTCCACCTACAATCAAGGAAAGCAAAATAATTGTCTGTCATTTGCTTTAATATCCTTGGGAAACAATCCCCGAAAGGGACTTTGTGTTCAACCTGTGAAGAAGAGATACGTTAAAAGCTTGGGATGTTTTTGCTATGGAAAATCTCCCACCACATATATTAGCTACAAGCTAGGTCCTACCTTCGTTCAACTCAGTGGGAGCTTTAGATTACAAGGGACCTAAATGAAATACAATTCTGGTTTTATTACCTTAATACTTTAATGTCTTCCCCATAGAATATTTTCCTGTTTCTTCTTGATATTGTTCTAGTATTTAGCCTGGGGGAACACGGGGCAAGATTCACTGAGTCTGGTGCTGGAAGGAATACTTCACACCTCCCAGTGCAGGTTCAGCTTCTTGTGTTGAAAGGGAAATTCACCCTTAAAGAGAGCAGGTTCGGGTACCCCTTTTCTTATGTATTAATCAAATACAGTAAGCTTCAGTACACAGTGTATGACTTCTCCCCTCAGCCAGGTTTTCACTGTATGGACTGTTCTAACAGCATATGGTGATTTGCAGAGTCTAATTTTGTGAGTGCTGAGACAATGACCACCTCTGCAAGATCCTGTGGCATTTTTAAATTAAATTTATCTGAAAATTGCGTGGCTTTCTGATAACTGTTTACAAATGAGGGCCCCAAAACTGCACAGCATGGTCACAAAGCTGGTAATCTGAGCAGCATAGCAAGTGTATTATACCTCAGATGACATGTCCTTTTCTGACTTTTTTGTAACTAAAAGAAATAGGACAAACATCTTCTGTACCCAGAGGAGATGTGCATTATGTGCTCTATATTCATAGCAAAACAGCTATAGCCTGCTTGGCATACGACTCCCAGCAGCTGTTTGGTTTACACTTCAGTCCTCCTAGCAGATTAGAAGCACAAGACAATAATCCGGTTGGTTGCTGTGCTGATGCTAGTTTTCTAAAAGCATCTAGAGATCCCATCATCTACATTCATCTCCATCACGGGAGAAAGGTCCAGTGAAGACAGTAACACGTGAGTGGTAGTAGCATCAAGAGCCTCAATAAGAAGCTCTATTTCCTCTTGACAGGAAGCAGCAAAATATGCAATGCACACACTTCTCATGTGCAAACATGCAAAACAGTTTCTAGTCCAATTTGCATACCAACCACAGCAGCTGTCTGTGACATATCAAAACTCCTTCTACAGACCCACTTAACTTTACCTCAGAAATATGAGAGTTAAAAATACTTAACTGTAGCTGATGGTTTCATGCATCTTTGCCTTGATGTGCAATGCCAATGTCTCTTTTCATTAGAAACGAAACCTCTTTTCTAATTTGTTTGTCTCTTAGCAGCACTGACATATCTGCGGTGAACAACGCTCAAGAGCCCTCAGGCTTTTTTCTCATTCTTTTGCAACTTCACTGTTATGTTTCTAAGGTTGGGAATAAATCATTCTTATCTGAAAACCCTGAAAGGTGTTAGATACCTTGCTGAGGGAGTATTGAATATTTACAATGTCCATTTACTGTGATGCTTCTTAAAGATCTATTTGTGACTAAGCAGTAGGTAGCACTCCGAGCCACAATGTAACCAGTGCCTCATCCTTGGAGGCACTGTACTGCTATCAGATGAGATACAAAACAGAGTTGGCCATTAAAGATCCCATGAGGCTGTTTGTAAAAAGAGGGGTAATAACCTCAGGCAAAATTCCAACTTGGGTAATTACATCCTTATGTACACCTCTACCCCGATATAACGTGACCTGATATAACACAAATTCGGATATAACGTGGTAAAGCAGTGCTCGGGGGGCGGGGGGGGCTGCGCACTCCGGTGGATCAAAGCAAGTTCGATATAACGCGGTTTCACCTATAACACAGTAAGATTTTTTGGCTCCCAAGGACAGCGTTATATCGGGGTAGAGGTGTACTTAGTAAATTCCCCTTTTGCTTTAACTAGACATGGTATTCTTAGTCACATTCAGCTCCTAAATCGTGGTCTAATGTTGCTGGTACCATTATGCTGGCTGTCATGTTGCACTCCAGAGGTGGCTGCAGTTTGTTAATCTGTAAAGCTCTTTGAGGCTTGCAAAAAAAACAGTGTATATCTCAAACAAATAACCGCTCACAGATGTCACTTTCCGTGAATAGCTAATGTATCTGCCTAACAGTTGAATGAGACAACACTAGGTTACTGTTTGAATTCCTGTGAACTTTCTTCCTAAACTTAGCAAAGCACTTTGGATTCTAGTATACTAGAATTTCAGTATGATCACTTAAATTTTTTTTTTAAGATTTAGGTACTAATAAAGAGCTGTGGAAAATATAAATCAAATTCCAATGATCTGACTGAGCTGATACAAAGTGAAAGATGTACCAGCAGCTTTCTGGTGGCTCCCATCATTGTATGCACAAATTACATTTTAATTAAAAAATAACCAAAACATTAAGTTTTTAGCCCTTAGGTTTGTGAAGAACCTTCCAAATGTGACCATATAATGAGCTGTCTCATATTGAGTCTGCAAATAGACAGAAACAATGGGCCAGATTCCACCAGCAAAAATCAGGGCCCTCAGTGGCAAGTTAGACCTACCTATGCAAGCAGAAGTAAATCTAGCCCAAAATCTTTTAGAGGTTTGAACTGCCCTCATCCATAACAAATGAACATTAGGACTCAGTCAACACTTAACAGTGCACATGTCAACGCTGTTAAGTTCTTAACTACTGGCAATTTTTGAAGCAATATTCAAGTACTTTCAGTGGAGTTGGGGTTTTGCAGCAGAACTTCAACAGAGCTGGACTTCCGTCAGTCTCCCAATATTTGATCCATAAAGAATACCCAGCTTGCTAATCCTCTAATCAGTTTTTTTAATCAAGATTGGGTGTCTTTCTGAAAGATATGTTGTAGCTCTAACAGAAGTAATGGGTGACATGGCCGAAATTATTGGGTGAAGTTCTCTGGCCTGTGTTACGATCATCTAGTCCAGTGGTTCCCAAAGTGGAGTTCGCGAACCCCTGGGGGTTCGCAGAACGTTTCAGGGGCTTCGAAAGAAAAATGTCTTTAATGGAGGCCAGAGGACTCTGCTGGGACCCAGTTGCAGGGCAGACAGCCCGAGCCCCAGGGAGAGCGGGGCCGGGCAGTTTGAGCAGGCAGCCCGAGCCCTCCCCTGTCAGCCAGGGAGCCGGCAGCCCGAGCCTCGTGGAGAGCGGGCAGTTTGAGTCGGCAGCCCGAGCCCTCCCCTGTCAGCGGGGGAGCCGGCAGCCCGAGCCCCAGGAAGAGCGGGGCCGGGCAGTTTGATCCAGCAGCCCGAGCCCTCCCCTCTCAGCCAGGGAGCCGGCAGCCCGAGCCTTGGGGAGAGCGGGCAGTTTGAGTCGGCAGCCCCAGCCCTCCCCTGTCAGCGGGGGAGCCGGCAGCCCGAGCCCCAGGGAGAGCGGGGCCAGGCAGTTGGGGCAGGCAGCCCGAGTCTCGGCGGTCAGTGGGGGAGCCGGCAGCCTGAACCCCAGCGCTCTGCGCGGGGCTGGCAGCCCAAGCCCCAGGGAGAGCGCGGCCGGGCAGTAGGGGCTGGCAGCCCGAGCCCTGCCCCCGTCAGCAGGGGAGCCAGCAGCCCGAACCCCAGCCCGAGCCCCAGGAATTTGCCAAATCTCATCTAAAGCCAGAACCACAGGCCTCCTTGTTACCACCAGCCACAACCTCACCTGCAGCAACTGGTGCTTACATTCAAGGCATCCAGGCAGCTCTGTTCCTAACAGGGCATTAGCTGTTGGTGAGTATCTCGACCCTTGCACTCAGGTCTAGACAGTGACTTCCAAAGAGTTTGTTTTAAGTGTGTTCGTCATTTTTAGGGTCTCCTGTTAGTGATGTATCTTATGTAGCTTTCAATATTGATTTAAAGCATTTCAGTCCATCTCTGCACTCCCTAGAAGTTCAGCGATGGTTTAGAGAGCAGATGCACAACTCAGTCTTAATCTGGACTCCCAATGTGTATTTTGCCCAAGCTGCATGAGGAGTCAGGGATTGCAACCTTTGTCCTCATCTGAACTCTGAAAAATGGTGAGCAATAACTTTTATGTGGTCCTAGCCCTTCCTCTGTATGAAAAAAACAAGGTATATATTGTCTTTATCTGACCCACAACATTTTATCTGCTAGAAAAGCAACAGTCTAGCTATATAAGGATTAAACAGTCAAATGAAGCATGACAGAATAAGGGCAAAATTGCTTTTTGACTCTTCAGTATGAACATATATTATAGGGCTTCACATTCATTTATTCTACACACATTGGCTACATGTACTTCAATGTCATCTGAGGGGAGTAGAACTCAGGATCTTCTGTTTAAAACCTAGAATAACCCTACACTTGGTCAAAAAGAGAATTTATTAGAGACTTGTCTGTCCTTCAGAAGGCCAGTCTCTAGACAGTCACATCATCACCAATCCCAGAGCAGGCCTCACATTCCCTCAGTCGAGGGCAGTGGAACATAGCCAGGGCAGAACTTGTGCTGTTTAACATTCAGCCCACTGCCCCTCCTAAATGCTGTATCAACATCCCTGACTCTGTCTGGTCTCTCTCTGCTGTTCCTTGCAAGGTATGGGCTCTGCTGTACATTTAGTTAGCTCAGATAACTTTCTGCCCAGCATAACCAAACTGCATCATCATGGCATCTAGTGATCAGGAACAGCATCGGGGCATTTCAACAACTGCTGCAGAAATTGAACCCTCTCCCTCACCCAGAATGAAAATGCCAACAGATTGGTCAGATTGCCCCAGGCTGCAGCCAAATCCAAAAATCTCCTGGAGTGCCATTAGCATTCAGTTGAAATGCATCCTTTCCTACTTTCCTTTGGTCACCCTGGCACCCTACAAGCCTCTCTTGAACCTGCCTGGGGGAAAGAAAGACAAGAAGGGTGAGTCAAATGGCACAAGCTGCAAAGAAGAACCCTACTCACTGTGGTAAATTGCGTTGAGGAACAGAAAACATAAGCAGGGGGAGCTGAAAGGGGAATAGAGAGAGAAAGGACCCATGGGAGAGACCACAGCAAATCTGTGAAGGAGTCTAAAAACAAGCAGGGCAGTTTTGAACTGGATCTTGAAATGAATTGGAGACCCTGAGATTGGTTGAGGCTGGGGATGATGCAGTTGTGTAGATAAGCTCTTTTGCCAGTGTGAAAAGGGGAGCAGCAGCCCTCTAAATATACTGTTGGAATTTCGGGTAGGCGACAGAGAAGGGCATAATAAGAGATGAGGTGAGAGGAGAGGAAATTATAACTAAGTTGCTAAGGCAGCAAAAGATATAAGCAGTGATACAGAGATGGCAATCGGTGCAGCAGAATTACAGAGAAGGAGAATCCAGAATCAACGGTAACACCAAGGGAAGGGAGGAGGGGAAGGGAAGTACCTGTGACTGATGCTTTCCAAAGCTCTCCACTGGGACAGCTCTAAAGCAAGGCTGGAAATTTAAATTCAAGATTTTTATCTTGAAGTCAAATAAAGACAAGCAAAGAAAGTGAAATGTAACTACCCCCGGCCTCGTGGGAGGTGGCAGAGAGCAGTGGCTGCAGGGATGATTGCATCTTAGTTTCACTCAGATATCACCAGGACTACTTGGCAAGACTCACAGCCAGCGCAGGCAGCCTGGGTGAAGTCATTCAGAAAGCCCCACTCCAGCCGACAGTGGAAATGCCACTTAATCTCTATGGCAGCATTACTGGAACCAATCAATGCCCAGGCCTCAGCTACCCCGACCCAACTTTTACCCTTAGAAATAAAATGCTGGTTTTCACTTGCATCAAACCAAAACGCTGCTTTCCACCCACACTCCCAATTCTGGCAGGGCAGAGGGAGATGGAGGGGAGAGAACAGCCTTCCAATGAGGCAGTCATGGGAGAGCAACAAAGTCTGGCAAATCACCTAGAGAATTCAATTTGATTCTCTGGAATAAAGGTTCATTCCTTTCGAGATGGTCTGAGTCTGAGATCATTTGTTTTAAAATTCAGCTCACCTGCCTTGCAGCTGTCATATTGCTCAGGCAACTCAATACCTGACACAGCCTTCTTCATGTTCAGTGGAGACTCGGAGAGAGGATGTCTTGTGTGGCTGAGGTTCAGGTAAGGGTTTGTGGTGTTCATGTTAAGGAACTAAACTAGAGTAGCTAATGCAATGTGATAACTTCCATTCCATTTATTAAACATTTCCATAAAACAACAATCGATAAACGTGAAATGTTTTCCCAGTTGGGACAGTTAATGCAATCGAGCGAAATCTTACTCAGAGATGGGTCTGAACAAAACCCAACCCCTGATCCAAACACTTTCCAGAGTTTGGATACGGAGCCTGAAATAAACTGGCCTAGTAAAAAATTGCCAAGAGACCAAGCCAAGTCCCCTGAACATTGGGAGATTCTGTATTCAGATTCAGCTGCAAACTTCATGGCCTCTGTCTATAATGGGCAGAACCAAAACCGTGGATCCAAAGCCCCGTAAACACTGAGAACATTCAGCTCTGTAGCCCGATTTTGTAACTATTCAGATTGTCACTTTGGGATCATTCCGCTGAAGTGGCAGCTTATTTTGCCACTTGTTGCTCATTCGTTTGACACAGGAGGCATAGATTGCCGTTAAAGACCCATTACCTCCCCATCATAATTAAACCATCCACACTGATCACTGAACAATTTATTTTGAAATTTTGAAATTATGACTTCTAATTTTTAATCTTGAGCAGGAAGAGCGGCCTGCAGGGCTGGATGTGGGCATCCTTTGAAAAACGATTAGCCTGCCTTTGCCATGAGTGCATCGAGCCCACAGCAATAGAGATTGAAGGAGGTGGAGGGAGTCTTGTTGGACCAGATAAGTCAGCACTATTTTCCATTCTGCTGCTGCTGGCCAGGGCAGGTGTTGTCTCTTTCCCTTCTGCAGAGCTCCCTGGTCACTGTGACAAAGGGAGCCAAGCTGAAAGCTTGCTGGCTGAACTGAACTGTCAAGGCAGAACTGTGCCGTGAACTTTCAGGGTGGGATCAGGATGGGGGTGGGGAGCTGAACCCTATAGATGTCTGAGGTTACAGAAGCCCTTAAAAACTCTCTGCCACAGGTCTCACCCTCCCCTTTGAAACTGCCTTTTTCAGGCTTCCAAGCCCCCATCACAAAAGCTCATCTCACTCCTTGCTTTACCAGCCACCTTTTCACTTTTACAGTCAGAGACATTTGGCAAAAACATCTGCTCTGGCTCTTCCCCAGTTGAGCACAGTATATGGTTCATCTGTTAAAACACAGCCTATTATGCAAACAGAGATGGGGCCAAATGAAATCTATATATCCAAGCCTTGTCCCAGCCTGTGAACTTTGGGAAAGTTCAGATCTGGAGCTGGTCAGTCTCTACAATGAGCTGAGCCAAAGCTTTTCATCTGAACTCTCCTGAATTTTGAGTGTATTCAGATCTGGATTCAAACTTTGCAACTATCTAGATATTTACTATATACCATTCTAACCATATATATAACCATGGTATACGAGCACCATGAGTCCTCAGCTCAGGAAAATCAAATTGCAAAGTGTTTAGGAGGTTCTGTCTACATACACTAATGAGTCATTATTGAAGACATAAAGTAGGGAAGTTAAGTCAGGGTAACCCATGAGTGGTTTTGCCATTCTCCCTCATGGTGGTGGTGATGCAATAGTGAAAATCTTCTCAGATACCAGGAGCTGCCCCCTCTCTCGACCTGCAGAAAGATTTTGTGTGCTCTCTGAGGGCTTTTCAAATTTGAAGTACAACCCTGAAAAAGTAACCTCATGCAACATGCTACGTGTTTGTTTTCCTTTTTCCCAGGTCTGATAGGGTATGTCTACATAGCAACTAGTCACTCATGGTTGGCCTGTGCGAGCTGACTCAGGCTCACAGGGCTCAGGCTGTGGGGCTGTTTCATTGGTGTATAGACGTCTGGGCCAGGCTGGAGCCTGGACTCTAGGACCCTGTGAGGGGGGGGACTCCGCGGATCAGCGCCACCCCTCCTTCCCTGCGCCTGCCTCCCGCCCGCCGTGAACAGCTGTTTCGCGGCATGCAGGAGGCTGGGGGTGGGGGGAAGAGAGGAGGAGCAAGGACATGGTGTGCTTGGAGGAGGGGGCAGAACTGGGTGGGAAGAGGCGGGGTGAGGTTGGGCCTTGAGAGCGGGGGCAGGGCCTGGGACAGAGCCGGGGGTTGAGCACCCCCCGGCACTTTGGAAAGTCGGCGCCTGTGGCTGAAACTGCTTCCAATTAGTTCCCTGCTCCCTGGCTCTTCCTCCAGGTGCAGCCTGTGGAATTAATTGGCCAGCCTGGCTACCATAACCCCTTTCAGTCTTGTGTGGGGTTGTCACCCCATCACACACCCTGAGCCCCACGAGCCTGAGTCAGCTGGCACGGGCCAGCCATGGGTTTTTCTTTGCTGTGTAGACATACACGTTCTATTGCTTTCTTTATGGGTAATACATATTTTGTAATGCAATTAGCAATGTGTATTCGTTGGAGGGGCTCTATTGTTGAACTCAGCTGGAGTCAGCCAAGCTAATTTGTCCCAGGTGACATAACTCCTCTTTTGCAGGCCAGTCAAAGAACTGTACTCTATACATAGATTTAACATGGCCCCGAAAGGGTGATCCAGACTTACAGTGAGTTTCCTTCATCTGGTCCTGCCATCAGATGGGGAGATCTGGATAGGTGCTGAGTTTCTTCCCCCCTTTCGTCTAACCCTCGGAGGGTGAGATCTGGACAGGAGAGGAGTTTTCTCTCTCTGCAGTTCTGCTGCTGAAAGGACTGGCAATCAATACAGGTTTGCCAAGTTAGTGCAGGACCCTAAAAAGGAACTCTTCACTTTTTGGGACCCAATTTGCATTGCTTGTACCTAATGTTAACTCTGCAGGCCAATACTCGAAAACTACATGGGGTACGAACACAAATCTATCACTTTTACTGCAGACCCAGTAAAAATGCCTGCTCCTTTGTGAAGCAAAAGCCAGAGCTAGAGAGAGTGCTAGGGAAGCAAACACTAAACCAAAGCAAGGGACTACATGCACAGTAAATAAAAGGCTTCTCTGAAGAATCTATTACCTAGAAAGAGGTTGTTGTTTTTTGAAAAGGAAAGTTTTCTTCTTCCCGCCAAAAATTATGCAACAGCAGGTCCACAGCGTGTCTGCCAGATGACCTGCTTGTCACATCCATAATTGCTTCCCATCTGGTGTCTGGAATACACAAAGCCTGGCCGTTTGCCAGAGCAAAATGACTCACAAACTGGCCCACTTCTGGTGAAGCAGGCCCTCCAGACATTACTGATCTGCTTATTTCCTTATGGCTACAGAGAACTTTTCATTCATTTGCAAATTGCAGTCAACTGATTTATAAAGCTATTCTGGACCAACGCTGGACACGCTTCCGACTAATGTGCCTAAGATATTTGCTATATGCTGCAGCCTGAAACACATCTGCATCCTTCCATATATTATACTGTTGCATAATATCACCACACACATTCAACTGAATATATAACTTACACTGATGAGCTCAGTAACATATTGCTGCAAACAAACGTTTGCAGTGTTCAGACAAGCAGACAGCAGGACTCTATCCTCCTTTCAAGACAGGGTCTATGTCTTGGAAAATCATCTCCTGCAGCACTGCTCATCCCACAGACCAGAGAGGAATGTTAAGCCCTAAGTGAAGAAGTATAAGAGAGAAAGAGTGTGTGTACGTACACATAGGTGCATTCAAAACTCCACTGATTCATGAGATCAAGTGCTTTATCAAATCTCAGCTGTTTCCCCTTTATTTCAACAGGAGTTTTAATGAAAAAACAAATACCAGTAATTAATAGGCATAATAATTCAGATAATTTAATATAACCCCTAACTACAAAAGTATCTTACGCACTTTACAATTAAACATAGGCTAAGGGTCTGATCCTGTAATGTGCTGAGCAGCATCCACTCAATAGAGGTAAGGTAGATGATGTTAATTTTATAGATCACCTATAAAATTTTGATCAAGTTATTTTAAATTCTGTCACCAATCCAATACCCTGTTCTCTCTTCCCATAACAGGTTTTTACTAATACCTACAATTACAGCATTTGGTACTCTCTAGTATTAAATATCACAATACACAACCCTTGATCAATGGGATAGGACACTTTAAGCCACTGATACACCCATCACAATCGTATCTAAAGGCAAGTCTACACTGCAAACTTAAATTGACCTAAATTACATCGACGTACAGCCACCGCAGTAATTGAGTCAGTTTTACACAGCCACACAACACTTGTGTCATCAGTGTGCGTCCTTACCAGGAGTGCTTGCACCAATTAAACTATCCATGCGAGGCATTGTGGGATGGTTTCTGAAAGGCAGCAACAGTCAACGTAAGCAAGGCAGTGTCTACACTGAGGCTGCATCGACCTCACTACATCAACTTAAGCGCTTCGCCTCTCATGGAGGTGCAGTTATTAAGTCGGCGTAGTGGGTGAGTTACATTGGTGGGAGCTACATTTTAGTGTAGATACTTACAGAGTTAGGTTGATGAAAGTTGCCTTATGTCAACCTCTCTCTGTAGTGTAGACCAGGCTTTTAACACCTAACAAAAATTCGTAACCAAAGACTCAAAAGCCCCCTGTGATGTAAGTAAATATCTCCCAGTTATCGATAGGGAAAGTGAGAGCCAGAAAGCTTAAGTGATTTGTCCAAGATCTCACAGGAAGTATGTGGCAGAGCAATTACTAGAACTCAGATCTTACTCCCAATCCTGTGCCTTATGACAGGAACATTCTTTCTCCCAGGGTCAGAAACAGAGGACACTCCATAGCCTCAGGGTATCAACACTAAAGACCCAGACAGTTTCAATGTTGCTCCTGCAAGCCATAGGCTCCAACAAATCCATCCCTCTGCAATTAGAGGCCATGTGGATACCATATACAGGAAGCCAGAAATCTGATATACAGTCTTTAAAAATAAACAGGCTTTAAAAAATAAACTTGAACAAAGTCTGGGATTACAAAGGCAGCTGGTGAAATAAATGTGGTATAGGGAACATAGTGAGTAGGCAGAAGCCTCTTTGCAGCTGCTTTATTATTGTTGGTGGATGTGCTGTCTATACTAGCTGCAGGCAACAGCTTATCTCTTTTGTAGCCTACAATAAAAGCAATACTATAAAAAATGTATGAGAGAGAGTTAATGGGGAGTAAAAATTGCAGTGGGAAGAAACGTTAATAGGTTTTTTTTTAATTGTATACAGGACATAAAAATATGTACCAAGAACCAAATCTTACCCTGTGTTGTGCAGATGCGTTAGCATGGGGAAGAAGCTACAGAAAGCCTATTATTACCTCCTACCGTCATGCAACGGCAAGGCAAGATTCCTGCTAACAGTGTAGGGAGAGGGACTGGTTACTACACGGACCAGTACACTACGGTGCCAAGACAATGAGATATATTGGCATACCTGATGGAGAAATAACTCTCTCAGTTTTCCTTACGTAGGCAAGGCTTCTGAGTTTGAGTCTATAGCAGAGTTTCTGTCCAAGAACAAGTTAACTGCTGGTCACTGGAATAAAAATGTGGCCCAATATTAAGAAGACAAAGCTCTACTTGCATCAATAAATTGGCTCATTGCATTGGTTGCAAGAGTCCGTCCCAGCACCACTCTATTTCTTTCCATAAATGCTCAGGTCTGCTTTGATCTACCTTCCATACTTGGCTGCTAGTGCTGGGTGATTCTGGTGAGTTATTCAGGGTGACTTAGTTAATGTGATTTTATGGATTATGGGTAAAACGGGCCAGCTACTGGAAACACATGTGGTCTCTGTTATGAAAAATGAAGGGGAGAAGTGAAGGCAGAAGACAAATATATTGTTTTGAGCCAAACAGAATTCAGATTAAAAGCCAAAGATGAAATTTTCTGATCTACACAGAGCTTTTAAAGGAGATACTGTGCAGACAGAAATACCCCAAACATGTCTTTAATAAACACTAGGGGTGATTCACCATTGTGGGCCTCATTTTATGTTGGTGCAACTCTGACAGAGTTACTCCAGTTACACTGGAGTAATGCAGCAGTGGATTGGGCCCATTATTTTTATTCTCACTGCCCAATCCTTTAAAATCCATTTCCTTCATAGCAGGGCTGTAATGTGAGCAAACTCTGCTGAGTAGCTCCACATGAGCAAACAAAGGACATTTTTTTAAAGTGATTATGCTTATTGGAGTTGTCCCTATGCTCTGCTTTCTTCAGTTGAGCAATCATGTTAATATGAATAACAATCCTGATCTAAGTGCTTAAAGTGGCCCAGACCTTGGCTCCACCTGGATTTGCCCTGATTTCAGCCACCAGCAACTAGCCACCAGCAGGAACAAACTAATATAAGCCATGATTTGCCTCGGTGCACCTTAACCCTGTTTCAAGCGGGGGTACGCTCTACCAATGCAGAGAGCAGCTTTGTCTCTCTACACTAGGGGTTTGCATCAGTGCATTTACACTGGCTGCTGCTGGCTGAAATTAGGGCAAATCCCCACTGTAGACCAGACTTTAGTGCTTGAGGCATTTAAAGCTAGTTGGTACAAATGACTAGAAAATATTCTGTAGGGAACAAGTCTGCATTGACAGGAAGATGGACGAGAGGTTTCTGATAGGTCTTTTCCATCCCTAGAGTCTGTGATTCATATTTCATCATAGAATTGAGGAGAGAGCAACATCTAAGGGCAATATTCAGTAAACTAGTACATAGACATTTCCAACATATTGAAACAGAGCTAGCAAGTGTAGTGCTAATTCTGTTGACTTTAAGATAGTGCCCAAAACAATCAATTTAAAGTCCCACTGCAGCACACAACCTTACCTCCAACTTTCCAACAAAGTCATCATTTAATAACAAATATCTTGAAATGACAGACAGGCCATACAGATGAGAGGAATGTAAAGTGCTTCACATACAGGAACTCCTCACTTAACGTTGTAGTTATGTTCCTGAAAAATGCGACTTTAAGTGAAACAATGTTAAGCTAATCCAATTTCCCCATAAGAATTAATGTAAATGGGGGGGTTAGGTTCCAGGGAAATTTTTTTCACCAGACGAAAGACTTATACACACACGCAGTATAAGTTTTAAACAAACAATTTAATACTGGTACACAGTGATGATGATTGTGAAGCTTGGTTGAGGTGGAGGAGTCAGAGGGTGGGATATTTCCCAGGGAATGCCTTACTGCTAAATGAACTATCAATTGACTGAGTCCTCAAGGGTTAACTCTCACAACACTCTCCAAGGCAGCAGGAAAGGAGGGAGGGCAGACAGAGACACACACCCTGTGTGTGAGAAAAAATACACATTTCCCCTTTAAGTTGCTGACCCCAGGCTTAAGTACATTGCCTTGTTAATTAAATCAGCTTGCTGAGACCTGAGACTGCAGCTACTGCCTAGAAGCTCCCTCTGTTGGTCGTGTGTCCCCCCTGCTCTATGGAAGATGGGGTAAGCGGGGTGCAGGAGCAGGGGGGAGGGGGAGACACCCTGACATTAGCCCCCCTCTTCCCCCCTCCCCCCGTACAGCAAGCAGGAGTCTCTGGGAGCAGCTCCAAGGCAGAGGGCAGGAGCAGCACATGGCAGTGGGGGGAGGGACAGCTGCTGCACAGGGAATTTAGGGGAGCGGGGAACTGATAGGGGAGCTGCTGGTCCACCCTGGTTCCAACCACCCACCAGATAGCTGCAAGGGGCTGCTCTTCCTGCAAGCAGTGGACAAAGTAGGCGGCTGCCAAACGACATTAGAAGGGAGCATTGCGCAACTTTAAACGAGCATGTCCCCTAATTGATCAGCAACTTAACATCGAAACAACGTTAACAGGGACCACTTTAAGTGAGGAGTTCCTGTACTCCAGATTTCTTACCTTATTTAAAACACAGACTTCTCCTGCATTTCTTTAAGACTTTAAAATCAAATCAACTGTACAATACTGCTTACTAAAACCAGATACATTTAGTTGACTATTCTATAACAAAACAGATTAACAGGGTCAATTTAAGGCGTGCATTGTAGTATGCCTTTTAGTTCTCTCATGTGCGTAACCCACTAGTCATCATGTTTACGTGTTCGCCTCCATGCCCGATCCACAGAGGATAAAGTTGTTACAGCCCCAGCTACACAGTCTGACTCTAGCCCAAACTGCAGAAACTCAAACTTTTAGCTCTGGTGTAATCTTCAGAGTGTTAACTTGTGCACTGAGATGATAGCATCGTCCAGTTACAACTGAGGCCCTGTCTACACTGAAGAAATACGTGCAACTGTAAGTGTCATTACACCAGTACAAGCCCCTAATGTAGATGCACTGCACCAGCACAACGCATGGCGTAAGCATGCAGCTTAATCCAGTAACAGACTCGAGCACTGGGGCAAGCCCCACATTGTGCCACTGCAGCACATCTACATTAAGGTTTTGAACTAGTATCACTGCATTAATGCAATTAACACCTAGGCATGTACCCTTAAGGTAGACAGGGACTTGAGTATTTAGTATGTTGGTGTGGTAGAGTGTTGTGATAGCAGCAAGCTAATGCTTGGAGATTGAGACAACGTCAGGTGTGACAACTTCGGATTTCCTTGCTTTTTAGTGTTTATGTTGTGAGGTGATACATTTGAGCAACCTTAACTCAAGATTTTCTTGTGGCGAGGATCTGAGATTAGCTATTTGTCTCCTCCGTCTGCCATCTTCATGCTTTATTCAATGTGTGTGCTATCCCACTCCACCAAACCACCTCTCTAGCATAAGTCCCTCCTAAAAACTTACTTTTTAATAAAGTGTATAATAAATATAAGTTCTAGTTATTTTTTTCTTCCCCCCCCCCCCCCACCCCATTTGCTCTCTTTTAGGTTGCAGGCCCTGGGAGATAGGAGCTGCCATCATTTTGTATTTTGTACAATACAAAGCATATTTTATTTACCTGTTTAAGCGCCAATAATATTTGTTTTATAGTCAAATCACTGCAGCACAAACAAATTGTGACGGGTTGGACCCCCTGGGATGTCACCTGGTGGGCTGGGATGCCCCTGAGGCAGACTATCCTGCCAGCCTGGGCCCCCTTTTACCTGGTCTTGCTGGGCTTGGCTCCCCATATTTTTCCAGCCAAGCACACGGGCAGGGCCACACCCAGCTGCAGAAAGAGACAGAATTCCGCTCTGAGAAGGCTCAGCATAAGGGGCTTGCCACAGCACCCAGATGTCCATCCCTCTTGGAGTACAAACCCCAAATTATATGAGATTCGCCTCTTCCCTCAGTGTGAAGAAGGGTGTACACAACGTCTTGCCCCTCTCCCCCCATTAGAAATCAGATAAACTGGGTTATATTGTAAACCAGAAATACATTTATTAACTATAGCAGGTGTATTTTAAGTAGTTAAGGAGGTAGCAGACAGAACAAGGCAGAAAACTAAGAAAAATAAAACAGAGCATGCAAACTAAGCTTAATACACAAAGAAACTGGTTACATGTAAGTTCTCACCCTAAGTGTGGTTCTAATAATCTTCTTCACAGGCCAGATGCCCTTCCAGCCTGGGTTCAGTTCTTTCCCCCAGTTCAGTCTTAGTTGTTTCTAGCAGTCATCTTGGGTGGGATAGCAGGGAAGAACTCGCGACCTGGGTTACCTCACTCCCCACCCTTAAATAGGATTTGCATAAGGCGGGAGTCCTTTGTTTCCTAGTTTGATCCCCACCCCAGCTTCTCCTGGAAAAGAACAGAATTCAAGATGGGTTCCAGTATCAGGTGACATGTCACATGCCTCTGTAGGGCCCCTGTAGCCATTCTTCACAGGCTGACCCACAGGTTCACAGGAAGACTAAGCTCTTTTAGTCCATTGTCTCTTGCTGATGGGCCATCAGCACTGTCGGGCTTTTACATTGTTGTACCTGAAGTGTTACCAGGGGGCATCACCCAAAGTAGCATAGTTGAAATATAGATTCATAATCAATATTCCTAACTTCAGATACAGAAATGATACATGCATACACATAGGATAATCACATTAAATAAAATTTTCCAAGGATATCTTACATGAGCCATCTTGCATAAAGTATATCGGTTATGTCATTCATATCATAAGCATAGTTTCATAAAGAATATGGCATGACACATCACACAAATATTGCAGTAAATGGATTACTTTGTACTACTAGACCAAATAGCAGCAGTGTTTAAACCACTCTTCCGATTGGTTCCTTTTATAAATTCATAGATTCCAAGGGACCAATATGAACATCTAGTCTGACTTCCTGTATAGCATAGGCCACGGAATTTACCCAAAATATCTCCTAGACCATCTTTTAGAAAAACATCCAATCTTGATTTGAAAATTGTCTGTGAAATTAACAATTGGTTAATTGTTCCAATTATTAATTACTCACTGTTAAAAATGTACGCCCTATTTCCCATTTGAATTTGTATTATGCCTCTTTCTCTGCTAGACTGAAGAGTCCATTATTAAATATTTGCTCCCCATGTAGGTACTGATAGACTGTAATCATATCACCCCTTAACCTTCTCTTTGTTAAGCTAAATAAACTGAGCGCCTTGTGTCTATCACTGGAAGGCAGGTTTTCTAATCCTTTAATCATTCTTCTTTGAACCCTCTCCAATTTATCAACATCTTTCTTGAATTGTGGCCAGCAGAACTGGACACAGTAATCCAGCAGTGGTTGCACCAGTGCCAAATATAGAGGTAAAACAACCTATCTACTCCTAGTCGAGATTCTTCTGTTTATACATCTAAGGATTGCATTAGCTATTTTGACCACAGAATTGCACTGCAAGTTCATGTTAAAAAACGGTTACTTACCTTTTTGTAACTGTTGTTCTTCGAGATGTATTGCTCATATCTATTCCAGTTAAGTGTGTGCGTGCGCCACGTGCACGGATGTCGGAAACTTTTACCCTAGCAATTACCCGTTGGGCCAGCTGGGGAGCCCCCTGGAGTGGCGCCGAAATGGGGATCTATATAAGCCCCTGCCAGCCTGACCCCCCTTCAGTTCCTTCTTGCCAGCTACTCCGACAGAAGGGAAGGTGGGGGGGGAATGGAATAGATATGAGCAACACATCTCGAAGAACAACAGTTACAAAAAGGTAAATAACCGTTTTTTCTTCTTCGAGTGATTGCTCATATCAATTCCAGTTAGGTGACTCCCAAGCCTTACCTCGGAGGTGGGGTCGGAATCAAGGAACCGCAGATTGAAGGATCGCTCTGCCATGTCTAAATCATCCTGAGAGTGCTGGACAATGGCATAGTGGGACGTGACGGTATGAACCGAGGCCCATGTGGCAGCCCTGCAGATTTCCTGGAGAGGAATGTGTGCCAGGAAGGCAGCTGCCGACACCTGAGCTCTCGTGGAGTGAGCCGTAACAGCCGGCGAAGGGACGTTTGTGAGGTTATAGCAAGCACGAATGCACCCGGTGATCCACAAAGATATTCATAGATTCATAGATTTTAGGACTGGAAGGGACCTCAAGAGGTCATCGAGTCCAGTCCCCTGCCCGCATGGCAGGACCAAATACTGTCTAGACCATCCCTGATAGACATTTATCTAACCTACTCTTAAATATCTCCAGAGATGGAGATTCCACAACCTCTCTAGGCAATCTATTCCAGTGTTTAACCACCCTGACAGTTAGGAACTTTTTCCTAATGTCCAACCTAGACCTCCCTTGCTGCAGTTTAAACCCATTACTTCTTGTTCTATCCTTAGAGGCTAAGGTGAACAAGTTTTCTCCCTCCTTCTCATGACACCCTTTTAAATACTTGAAAACTGCTATCATGTCCCCTCTCAGTCTTCTCTTTTCCAAACTAAACAAACCCAATTCTTTCAGCCTTCCTTCATAGGTCATGTTCTCTAGACTGAGAGGAAACTAGGGCGCCTTTCATCCACTCCGCAATGGCAACAAACAACTGGGTTGTTTTACGAAAGGGCTTTGTCTGGTCTATATAGAAGGTGAGTGCCCTTCTAACGTCGAGAGAATGGAGGCGTTGTTCACGTATGTCAGCATATGGTTTCGGGTAGAAAACCGGTAGAAAGATATCCTGGCTCATGTGGAAGCGGGACACCACTTTTGGGAGGAAGGCCGGGTGAGGTGTTAGTTGGACTTTATCTTTATGAAAGATGGTATAGGGCGGCTCACAGGTGAGAGCGCGTAGTTCTGAGACCCGTCAAGCGGAAGTGATGGCCACTAGGAAGGCGACCTTCCAAGAGAGAGAAAGAAGAGAACAGGTGACCAGTGGCTCAAAGGAGGACCCATAAGGCAGGAGAGGACCAAGTTGAGGTCCCATGCAGGTACGGGTAGCTTATTTGGAGAATGGATTTTCTCCAGGCCTTTGAGAAAACGCTGCATGACCAGATGTGCAAACACTGAACGCCCCGCCGCACCTGGGTGGAACGCAGAAATGGCCGCAAGGTGGACCTTAAGGGATCCAAAGGCTAGGTGCTGGTCCTTTAAGGACATCACGTAGTGCAAAATGCATGAAATGGAAGCCTGCAGCGGGGGCACTTGCCGCTGAGCGCTACAGCTGGAAAACCTCTTCCACTTAGCCTCGTAGGTAAGCCTAGTCGACGGCTTGCAACTTTCCAGAAGCACCCGCCTTACCAAGTCCGAACAGGCGCGTTCAGCCTGGTTCAGCCACGGATCCTCCAGGCCGTGAGGTGGGGCGACTGGAGGTCCAGGTGTAGGAGACGACCGTGGTTCTGGGATATGAGGTCGGGGTTGAGGGGAAGATGTAGGGGAGCCTAAATTGACAGGTCCAGCAGGGTCGGGTACCAACACTGGCGCGGCCAGGCAGGGACTACCAGTATGACATCTGCCTTGTCCCGGTGGACCTTGAGGAGCACCTTGTGAACCAACGGGAATGGTGGGAAGCATACAGCAACTGGCCCGACCACGTGATCTGAAAAGCGTCCACTAAAGAGCCTGGGCTTGACTCCGGAAGGAGCAGAAAACTGGACACTTTCTGTTGATACACGAAATGAACAAGTCGATTCGAGGAAACCCCCAGGTGTGGAAAACAGAATGGATGATATCCGGGCGTATGGACCATTCGTGAATCAGAAAACGCCTGCTCAGAGTATCCGCCAGGACGTTCTGGACACCCGGCAGGTACTAGGCCTGAAGATTGATGGAGTGGACTAAGCAGAAGTCCCACAGAGAGAGGGCTTCTTGGCAGAGCAGCGATGACCGGGCTCCGCCTTGCTTGTTCTGGTAGAACATGGCCATGGTGTTGTCCGTAAGGACTGCTACACATTGGCCCCGCAAGTGGGGAAGAAAGGTTTGGCAGGCGAGGCGGATCGCCCTGAGCTCTCTGATGTTGATGTGCAGCGACAGCTCGCTCTCGTGCCATAAGCCCCGCATTGTCAGGCTGCCAAGGTGGGCTCCCCATCCCAGGGCAGAGGTGTCTGTAACCAGAGTCAGAGTGGGTTGGGGAGGATGAAACGGGACCCCGGCACCCACCATCTGAGGGTCCAGCCACCACTGCAGGGAGTTGAGTGTGCACTTCGGGACTGTGAGGACCATGTCTAGGCTGTCGCGTCCCGGTCGATAGGCAGACGCCAACCACGCCTGAAGCAGCCTGAGCCTTAGCCTGGCGTGTTGCACTACGTATGTGCAGGACGCCATGTGACCCAGCAGTCTAAGGCAGTGCTTTGCTGTGGTGGTCGGAAACTTGCAGAGGCTGGTAATTGTGCCTGCTATAGCCAGGCACCATGCTTCTGGAAGGAAAGCTCTGGCTTGGTTTGCATCCAGGACTGCTCCTGTAAACTCTATTGTTTGAGTTGGGGCGAGGACGGACTTGCTGAGGTTTACCGTGATGCCCAAGCGAGTGAATGTGTCCATGAGTAGGCGTACCTGCGACTGCACGTGATGATGAGACCGGCCCCGTATAAGCCAGCCGTCTAGGTATGGGAAGACGTGTACGTGGTGTCGGCGGAAAAAAGGAGCCACAACCGCTATGCACTTGGTAAAGACGCGGGGGGCTGTGCACAAGCCAAACGGGAGGGCTTTGAACTGATAATGCGTCTTGCCCGCCACAAACGGAGGAAACGTCTGTGGGACGGGATAATCGAAATGTGAAAGTACTTTCATATCAAGGGCGGCATACCAGTCTCCCGGGTCCAGTGAAGGGAAAATAGTGGCTAGGGAGACCATACGGAACTTCAGGTTGACGATGTGCTTGTTGAGCTCCCTGAGGTCCAGAATAGGTCTTGTACCCAAGGCAAAGGGAGGCCTAAGGAAGTAGCGGGAGTAGAAACCCTTGCCCCTGAACTCCTGAGGAACTTCCTCCACTGCCCCAGGGCGAGGAGGGATTGAACCTCCTGGATGAGGAGTTGCTCGTGAGAAGGGTCCCTGAAGAGGGACGGGGGTGAGAGGGCGGGTTGGAATGGAACTGGATAGAATATCCCATTT
>NW_020664409.1:55288044-55296966 GCF_002925995.2 Terrapene triunguis
GATACTTTCAAATCTTGGGGGGGGAAAGGCTTTTGTGTGTGCTCTTTGTTTTAAGGTGTGGTTCGCTCTTGGGACTGAGAGGGACCAGACATCAATCCAGGTTCTCCCCATCTTTCTAAACAAGTCTCTCCTATTTCAAACTAGTAAGTAAAAAGACAGCAAGGCGTCTCAGATTTACTTTGTTTTCTCAACTTGTAAATGTACCTTTTTACCAGAGTGGGTATCTTTGTTTGCTGTACTTTGAACCTAAGACAGAGGGGGGGGGTCCTCTGAGCTCTTTAAGTTTGATTACCCTGTAAAGTATTCTCCATACTGATTTTACAGAGATGATTTTTACCTTTTTCTTTAATTAAAAGCCTTCTTTTTTAAGAACCAGATTGATTTCTCCTTGTTTTAAGATCCAAGGGGGTTTGGATCTGTATTCACCAGGAGTTGGTGAAAGGAGGGTGGAAGGAAGGAGGGGGGATGGTTAACTTCTCCTTGTTTTAAGATCCAAGGGGGTTTGGATCTGTGTTCACCAGGGAATTGGTGAAAGGTTTCTCAAGGCTTCCCAGGGAGGGAATTCTTGTGATGGTGGCAGCGGACCAAAGCTAAGCTGGTAGATAAGCTTAGAAGTTTTTATGCAGGCCCCTACATTTGAACCCTAAAGTTCAAAGTGGGGATCCAGCCGTGACACACCCTTTTAAATACCTGAAAACTGCTATCATGTCCCCTCTCAGTCTTCTCTTTTCCAAACTAAACAAACCCAATTCTTTCAGCCTTCCTTCATAGGTCATGTTCTCTAGACTGAGAGGAAACTAGGGCGCCTTTCATCCACTCCGCAATGGCAACAAACAACTGGGTTGTTTTACGAAAGGGCTTTGTCTGGTCTATATAGAAGGCGAGTGCCCTTCTAACGTCGAGAGAATGGAGGCGTTGTTCACGTATGTCAGCATATGGTTTCGGGTAGAAAACCAGTAAGAAAGATATCCTGGCTCATGTGGAAGCGGGACACCACTTTTGGGAGGAAGGCCGGGTGAGGTGTTAGTTGGATTTTGTCTTTATGAAAGATGGTATAGGGCGGCTCACAGGTGAGAGCGCGTAGTTCTGAGACCCGTCGAGCAGAAGTGATGGCCACTAGGAAGGCGACCTTCCAAGAGAGAGAAAGAAGAGAACAGGTGACCAGTGGCTCGAAAGGAGGACCCATAAGGCAGGAGAGGACCAAGTTGAGGTCCCATGCAGGTACGGGTAGCTTATTTGGAGGATGGATTTTCTCCAGGCCTTTGAGAAAACGCTGCATGACCAGATGTGCAAACACTGAACGCCCCGCCGCACCTGGGTGGAACGCAGAAATGGCCGCAAGGTGGACCTTAAGGGATCCAAAGGCTAGGTGCTGGTCCTTTAAGGACATCAGGTAGTCCAAAATGCATGAAATGGAAGCCTGGAGCGGGGGCACTTGCCGCTGAGCGCTACAGCTGGAAAACCTCTTCCACTTAGCCTCGTAGGTAAGCCTAGTCGACGGCTTGCAACTTTCCAGAAGCACCCGCCTTACCAAGTCCGAACAGGCGCGTTCAGCCTGGTTCAGCCACGGATCCTCCAGGCCGTGAGGTGGGGCGACTGGAGGTCCAGGTGTAGGAGACGACCGTGGTTCTGGGATATGAGGTCGGGGTTGAGGGGAAGATGTAGGGGAGCCTAAATTGACAGGTCCAGCAGGGTCGGGTACCAACACTGGCGCGGCCAGGCAGGGACTACCAGTATGACATCTGCCTTGTCCCGGTGGACCTTGAGGAGCACCTTGTGAACCAACGGGAATGGTGGGAAGCATACAGCAACTGGCCCGACCACGTGATCTGAAAAGCGTCCACTAAAGAGCCTGGGCTTGACTCTGGAAGGAGCAGAAAACTGGACACTTTCTGTTGATACACGAAATGAACAAGTCGATTCGAGGAAACCCCCAGGTGTGGAAAACAGAATGGATGATATCCGGGCGTATGGACCATTCGTGAATCAGAAAACGCCTTCTCAGAGTATCCGCCAGGACGTTCTGGACACCCGGCAGGTACTAGGCCTGAAGATTGATGGAGTGGACTAAGCAGAAGTCCCACAGAGAGAGGGCTTCTTGGCAGAGCAGCGATGACCGGGCTCCGCCTTGCTTGTTCTGGTAGAACATGGCCGTGGTGTTGTCCGTAAGGACTGCTACACATTGGCCCCGCAAGTGGGGAAGAAAGGCTTGGCAGGCGAGGCGGATCGCCCTGAGCTCTCTGATGTTGATGTGCAGCGACAGCTCGCTCTCGTGCCATAAGCCCTGCATTGTCAGGCTGCCGAGGTGGGCTCCCCATCCCAGGGCAGAGGTGTCTGTAACCAGAGTCAGAGTGGGTTGGGGAGGATGAAACGGGACCCCGGCACCCACCATCTGAGGGTCCAGCCACCACTGCAGGGAGTTGAGTGTGCACTTCGGGACTGTGAGGACCATGTCTAGGCTGTCGCGTCCCGGTCGATAGGCAGACGCCAACCACGCCTGAAGCAGCCTGAGCCTTAGCCTGGCGTGTTGCACTACGTATGTGCAGGACGCCATGTGACCCAGCAGTCTAAGGCAGTGCTTTGCTGTGGTGGTCGGAAACTTGCAGAGGCTGGTAATTGTGCCTGCTATAGCCAGGCACCATGCTTCTGGAAGGAAAGCTCTGGCTTGGTTTGCATCCAGGACTGCTCCTGTAAACTCTATTGTTTGAGTTGGGGCGAGGACGGACTTGCTGAGGTTTACCGTGATGCCCAAGCGAGTGAATGTGTCCATGAGTAGGCGTACCTGCGACTGCACGTGATGATGAGACCGGCCCCGTATAAGCCAGCCGTCTAGGTATGGGAAGACGTGTACGTGGTGTCGGCGGAAAAAAGGAGCCACAACCGCTATGCACTTGGTAAAGACGCGGGGGGCTGTGCACAAGCCAAACGGGAGGGCTTTGAACTGATAATGCGTCTTGCCCGCCACAAACGGAGGAAACGTCTGTGGGACGGGATAATCGAAATGTGAAAGTACTTTCATATCAAGGGCGGCATACCAGTCTCCCGGGTCCAGTGAAGGGAAAATAGTGGCTAGGGAGACCATACGGAACTTCAGGTTGACGATGTGCTTGTTGAGCTCCCTGAGGTCCAGAATAGGTCTTGTACCCAAGGCAAAGGGAGGCCTAAGGAAGTAGCGGGAGTAGAAACCCTTGCCCCTGAACTCCTGAGGAACTTCCTCCACTGCCCCAGGGCGAGGAAGGATTGAACCTCCTGGATGAGGAGTTGCTCGTGAGAAGGGTCCCTGAAGAGGGACGGGGGTGAGAGGGCGGGTTGGAATGGAACTGGATAGAATATCCCATTTACACCGTGCGGAGGACCCAGTGGTTGAGGTAATATGGGACCAGGCATGGTAGAAATGGGATAGACTATTTAGAAAGGGATAACTGTCCTGGGTGAGAACTGGTAGTCCATCCTCTGACGCACCTTCAAAATGGGCGCTTAGGGCCCGGGGATGGCTTAGACTGTCCTTGACCTTGTCCAGGGGAAGGACGAGACGGTCTACATCGAGAGTATCTACCTCTGCGACGAGAAGGGTCTTGCCTTGGTCTCAGAGGGAAAGGATGTTGCTGGGTGGTCTGTGGCCTAAAGGGCTTCCTCTGGGTAACCGGGGTATGCATACCTAAGGACTTAATGGTGTTTCTTGTGTCCTTTAAGGTATGCAGGCGGGAGTCAGTTTGATCCGCAAACAAGCCCTGGCCATCGAAAAGGAGGTCCTGGATGGTATGCTGGACCTCGGGCAGGAGGCCGGAGGACTGGAGCCAGGCATTCTGCCGCATAGCGATTCCCGACGCCAGGGTGCGCGCAGCTGCGTCCACAGCATCGAGGGAACCCTGGAGGGAAGTCCTAGCAACCAGCTTACCCTCCTCAGCAATGGCCCCCAGTTCCGTACGAGCCTCTGTTGGGAGAAGGTCTTGGAACTTAAGGACCGCAGACCAAGAATTAAAATTGTACCTACTGAGGAGCGCCAGCTGGTTAGCAATCCGCAGCGAGAGACCCCCAGTAGAATCAGGGCCGGCTCTGGCTTTTTTGCCGCCCCGCGGGGGGGGGGGGGGGGGGGGGGGGCGGGGGGGGGGGGGGAGGGGGGGGGCGGGGGCCCCGGCGGGGGCTCCGCTCTCCCCCCAGCAGCCGGGGGGAGGGCGCTGGGGGCCTCCAGGTGCCGCCCCAAGCACCAGCTTGGGTGCCTGGTGCCGGCCCTGAGTAGAATAAACCTTTCTCCCAAAAAGGTCCAGGCATTTTGCGTCTTTTGATTTGGGAGCAGGCTCTTGCTGGCCCCTGTCTCTCCCTGGCATTTACCGCATCTACCACAAGCGAACATGGGGCAGGGTGGGTAAAAAGATATTCATAACCCCTGGTGGGAACAAAGTATTTTCGTTCCACCCCCTTAGCTGTGGGGGGAATGGAGGCCGGGGTTTGCCAAGGGTCTTTGCATTGTTCTGTATGGTTTTGTTCATGGGAAGGGCCACCCTGGAGGGCCCTTCTGGGCCGTGAATGTCCACCATGGGGTCCTCATCCTCCACAACCTCCTCAATTTGAAGGTTCATATTGAGGGCCACGCGCCTCAACAATTCCTGGAGGACCCTAAAGTCCATAGGAGGAGGTCCAGATGTGGACGTGCCAGCCACAGCCTCGTCCGGGGAGGACAGGTGCAGATGTAACATCCTGATCAGACATGGGTGGTTCCTCCTGGGGAGCTGGAGTAGCCTCTATCGCAGACGCTGGTTCCACAGTTTCGTCTGTGTCAGGAGGAGGACGGCTAAGGGTTGCCTCAGGAGGCCTGGTGCTCGAGCGAGACAGTGGCCGGGCAACTGAGGGAGCGCCCTGGGCTTGATGGTATGCCCAGGGTGTCCAAAATTGCCACTGGGGTTGCCAGTGGGCTGATGGAACTTGTCTGAGGCTCCCTGGGTGAGAGTGAGGGATGTCCGAGACCCCTGATGCTCTCTCCGACCTGCCAGAAGGGGATTGGGACTGTGACGGCCAAGGGGAGGCGGTGCGGGAGTGGATCAATGCAGGCATCGAGTCTCTTGGCAGATGCAGGTCACGCTGTGATCGGCGCCGTGAGGCTGATCGTGACCGCAACCGGTGCCGAGCTGGTGAGCAGTGCCATGACGGCGAGGGGTGCCGAGCTGGCGAGTGGTGCCGTGATGGGGAGCAGTGCCATGACGGTGAACGGTGCCATACTGGAGAGCGGTGCCGCGATGGTGAGTGGTGCTGCGACCGGGAGCGGTGTCGAGCCGGAGAGCGGTGTCGCGATGGTGAGCACTGCTGCGACCGGGAGCTGTGCCACCGTGGCGATCGCTGACCCGGGGATCAGGAAACCACAGCTCGTCGGTCCGAGCAGTGCCGCGAGGTAACAGATCAAGACCTGGACCTCGAGCGGGACCATGTATGCGCAGTCGAAAACTACCTCGAGCGTGAATGGCTCCGAGGTTCGAGACCGCAGGACCAGCGCCGTGAGTCATACCGGTGCCGTGAGTCAGACTGAGACCGGTGCTGGGACTCCGAACGGCACTGGGACTCCAAGCGGGACTGAGATGTTGGTCTGGGGGCTGACAGCCGGAACATCGCTGGCTCGCCCTTGGATGGCACCGGGACCCAAATTGGGGCTGGTGCTGGGGCCGGAGGCACCGGAGCCATCATCTCTATGAGGCCCCTTGCCGCCTCGAAGGTGTGTGGCGTGGAAGGTAGAATGATCTCTTCTACTTGCACCGTCTCGTGTGGAGGGGTGGTCTGAAGAGATCGAGGCACCTGATCAGAGGTCAGTCCAGGGTCTTGCACCGTTGGGCCTGTGGCAAGTGTCTCGAGCCTACGAGAGGATCTTCACACCGCTTGCTTCTTGGCAGCAACTGGGGAATGGGAACGGTGCCGAGGTGGGCGTTTTTGAGGCCCAGGAGATCGCCAGTCCCAAGATGAGCGCGGGATCTTCTGTGGTGCCGGAGCCGGTACCGCCGGAGGGGCGCTCTGCACCGAGGTGCTCGGGCCCGCGTCTTGAGAGGGCCGCAGGGCCGACTCCATGAGAAGTTGCCTAAGACGGAACTCCCTCTCCTTACGCGTTCGGGGTTTGAACGGTTTACAAATTTTGCACTTGTCTGCTTGATGGCCCTCCCCCAGACACCTGAGACAGGAATCATGGGGGTCACCCGTAGGCATGGGCCTGCTGCAAGACTTGCAAGACTTGAAGCCCTGAGACGGCATGCCCCAGGGCCCTGCAGGGAGTCGCTGACAAGACCGCCCTCTAACAGCTAAACTACACTTAATACTATAGAAAAACAATTAACACTTACTAACTATTTACAATGAAGATAAGAGAACGCTAGGGATAAGTGGAACACTTGAAAAGACAAGAGACCACTGTTCCAAAAACCGTCACAGGCGGGAAGAAGGAAGTGAAGGGGGGTCAGGCTGGCAGGGGCTTATATAGATCGCCATTTCGGCGCCACTCCAGGGGGCTCCCCAGCCGGCCCGACGGGTAGCTGCTAGGGTAAAAGTTTCTGACATCCGTGCACGCAGCGCGCGCACACTCCTAACTGGAATTGATATGAGCATTCACTCGAAGAAGAAGCTGATTAACCAACCCAACCCCCAAATCTTATTCAGAGTTACTACTTCTCACAGTAGAGTCCCCCATCATGTAAATATGGACTACAGTCTTTATTTGTAGGTATATACCTTTACATTTAGCCATATTAAAATGCATAGCTTGCTTTCCCCATCTTACCAAGTATTCCAGATTGCTCTATATCAGTGACCTGTCCTTTTCATTATTTACCACTCCCTCAATTTTTGTGTCATCTGCAAATTTTATCAGTGATGATTTTGCTTTCTTCCAGGTCATAAACAAAAATGTTATATAGTCTAGGGCCAAGAACCAATCTCCGCAGGGACCCCCCATAAACACACATCTGCTCAATGATGGTTCCCCATTTACAATTACATTTTGGGACCTATGAATTAGCCATCTTTTAATCCATTTAACGTGGGCCATGTTATTTATATCTTTCTAGTTTTTTAATCAAAATGTCATGTGGCACCAAGTTAAACGCCTTACAGAATTTTAAATACATTACATCAACACTATTATCTTTATTAACCAAACTTTAATCTCATCAAAAAATATCAATTTAGTTTGAGGGAATCTATTTTCCATAAACCCCTATTGATTGGCAGTAATGATATTACTCTTCTTTAAATCTTTATTAATCAAGTCTCGTCTCAGCCACTCCTGGAGTAGATATCAGACTGAGAGGCCTATTCTGACCAGGGTCACCCCATTTACCCTTTTAAAATATTGGCACATTAGCTTTCTTCCAGTCTTCTGGAACCTCCCTGGTATTCCAACACTTATTGAAAATCAAGATTTATGGTCCATCAAGCTCTTCAGCCAGCTCTCTTAACACTCTGGGATGTAAGTTACTCAGGGTATGTCTACACTACGGGATTACTCCGAATTTACAGAATTCGATTTTTGGCAACCGATTGTATAAAGTCGAGTGCATGCAGCCACACTAAGCACATTAATTCAGCGGGGTGCATCCATGTACCGAGGCTAGGGTCGACTTCCGGAGCGTTGCATTGTGGGTAGCTATCCCATAGTTCCCGCAGTCTCCCCCGCCCATTGGAATTCTGGGTTGAGATCCCAATGCCTGATGGGGCCAAAAATTTGTCGCGGGTGGTTATGGGTAAATGTCATCAGTCAATCCTCCCTCTGTGAAAGCAACGGCAGACAATCATTTCGCGCCCTTTTCCCTGGATTGCCCGGGCAGATGCCATAGCATGGCAACCATGGAGCCCGTTCAGCCTTTTTTCACTGTCACCGTATGTCTACTGGATGCTACTGACAGACGCAGTACTGCAGCGCTACACAGCAGCATCCCCTTGCCTTTGCAAGTTAGCAAAGACGGTTACCAGCCATACTGTACCATCTGCTGCTTTGCAAGCTGGCAAAGACGGTTACCAGCCATACTGTAGCGTCTGCTGCTGTCATGGGTGCTCCTGGCCAGCCTTGGTGAGGTCGGTCGGGGGCGCATGGACAAAAATGGGAATGACCGCCCAGGTCTCTCTTTTTCAAGTTTTGTCTAATGGAGAGTCAGTCCTGCCTAGAATATCAGGCAAGCCTACTAAAGAACCAGAGAGGCAAACGGCCACTCCGGGTCAGAGCCCCAGACATCCCGCAGAAATGATGAGCTGCATGCCATTCTAGGGGGTGTCCCTACAACAACCCCACCCACCCCTCCCGGGCTACCTTGGCAGTTATCCCCCCATTTGTGTGATGAAGTAATAAAGAATGCATGAATTTGAAACAACACTGACTTTATTGCCTCTGCAAGCAGAGATCAAAGGGGGGAGGGGAGGGCGGTTGGCTTACAGCGAAGTCGAGTGAACCACCATTCTGCACTTGCTCAGCCTATAGCTGAAAATGGGAATCTGCAATAAGCACTAGGATAGAAGCACAGGCAGGACTGAATCTCCATTTGTGTGTGGGCCTTTGGTTGACACTGGTAAAATACAAAATAGAGAGATGCTTTTGAGCTTACACAGAGCTCTTCTTCTTCAGGTCTGGGAAATGTACTCAGACTGTCACAGATAAATACAAGATGGAATAGATTGTTTTGCATAAGTAGTTAAGACATATTTCAAGGGACGATTCAAGGTGAAGTGGTCTGTTAACCCTCCAGCCATTGGGGGGGAAGAGGGGGTAGTGTAATCTCCTCAGACACTTGCATAAGATCCAATAGCAAATGTTACAGTATCCATAGAGACAGTGACCTCACACAAGTTCCAACTGTTAAAAGTTGCAAGTTTCATGAACTGCATTTTTTTTTTAAATGGAATTACAGGTTGCATCAGTGAATCTTTTATTCTTTGTTATAACCCACTGACACCCCC
>NW_020664409.1:55297066-55313255 GCF_002925995.2 Terrapene triunguis
CCCCCCCCCCCCCCCCCCCCCCCCCCCCCCCCCCCCACACACACACCCAGCTGCATGTTCCGTCCCCCCTTTTCCTCCTTATTAACTGGAGGGGTGTTGATGGGCCACTTCACCTTGAATGGTCCCTTGACATGTGTTTACACTACTTATGCTAAACAATCTGTTCCATCTTGTATTTAGTCGTGACACTGAGTAAGTTTCTCAAATGTTTTTGATAACAATATATGCCCATATAGTTAATTGGCATTGCTGAGATTATGGACATACCAAGAGAACAAATCCTTGCAAATGTTTAAATGCGTCAAACACGGGGTCAAATTCCACCTCTTATACAGCAGTGCACTCACGGAAGAAAAAGAGGAATTGAGGTACTATAAGTAGAATTATAATAACTTAGCATAGTAGTTCTCAACCTTTTCCATCCCATGATCCCATATTAAGTGAAAGATGCTAGGAGCCTTTACGGTCTAGCCATAAAGAGAGGGTGAGAGTGGTCATGACTCCTAGGTTGAGAACCTATGAATTAGAATAAATTGTAAAAAACTACACCTGTCTGTTCTATGCTGCTAATGGTTGCTGTTCCCACTGCTTTCCATCCCTCCCCACTAAGGCCAAGATAGGAAGAGTAAGAGGAGCTATAGTCACAGCTGACAGATCAAAAAAACCCCGTATGCAGAATAGCTGATTTTCTAGAAGCCACCTACTGAAAAAAGCAAAAGTAATGTGGAGAAAGAGGACAACAGAAAAAGCTGCCAAGCATCCTAAGCTTGTAACCGAGACACAGGATGAGGTCACATTGCTCTTACTGAGATCCAGGAAGGGTTGGCTGGGGTATGGCCCTGTGAAAAGACCAAGTATTATTTTCCCTTTTAACAGGGAGCGACTTGAGGAACTGTGTGTCTAAGGGTACGTCTACACTACGAGATTAATTCGAATTTAAATAATTCGAATTTGGGAAACAGATTGTATAAATTCGATTGTGCGCGGTCACACTAAGCACATTAATTCGGTTTTTAACCACATTAATTTGGTGGTGTGCGGCCACACTACCCCTAATTCGAATTTACAAAATCGATTTTGGTGCTACTCCGCTCGTCGGGGTGGAGTACAGAAATCGATTTTAAGCGCCCTTTAATTCGAAGTAACTGGCTCCGTTGTGTGGACGGGTTAAGGATTAATTCGGATTAACGCAGCTAAATCCGAATTAAAGTCGTAGTGTAGACCAGGCCTAAGACCAATAATGAGACTGCCATAAACTGAAATCTCAGACACTTGCATGAGAAGATCCAATAAGCAAAGATTACAGTATCCATAGAGCCAGTGACCTCACACCGGTTCCAACTGTTAAAAGTTGCAAGCATCATGCACTGCAATTTTTTTTTTAAAAAGGACAATTACAGGTTGCATCAGCGAAGCTTTTATTCTTTGAGTCCTAAACTAGATAGTTCTCTTACAGATTTTCCAATCTGCCAGTGAAGTTTGTCCGTTTCATGAACTCTTATTTGTTCCACAAATTTTATTCAATAAATCACCCTTCAAGTTAATTTAAAAAACCCTGCCGCACGCAGCCTCCCTCTCAGAAATGAATCGTTCATGTAACTAAAAAAAGTAGGGAATGCAATACCAAAATGAGCTTTCTTCTGAATATTAAGAGAAGCTAAAAATTAAGGTAATGGAAACCACATTACAACCTCTACTTGACAGTCACTATCACAAATCTATACCAAAAAGATGATCCCCACAGATATGTTTTCCCTTCTCCATACTGATAGCTGTGGAATTATTGCAGCATTTCACTCCCTTTGGATGCATACCTAAATATTGTTAGACTCTCACAAAATGTTTAACTAGAACATTTACAATAAATAAACCACACAGACTAGTCTTATTTCTCATAAAAAACAAGAAGCTTTTCCAGTAACCTTGTACATAGATGCTTTATTTCTGCTGTTAATATGGGTCTGCATTATATGCAAGATTCTCTTACATGAAACAAAGTTTGTAGTACAACAAAAAAAAAACTAAACTTAATCAAGGCATTTGTTGTATATTATATCAAAACCTTAAAACAAAATGAATTATATATGTAGTCAGTTTTCATGCATGTTTGGCTGCTGCATGTATAGTCTACTTATAAACTGAAAGAAATGCAAATGCACACAACATTCAAAAGGTGATAAAAAGATGCCTGAAGTCAAAGATTAAAACCTTCTCACTAACGCAGCAAAGAAGCAGTTAACTAGATGATTCAACCAATACCAACTCAAATAAATACTACTTATCATAACTATGTCTAACCTTGGTACTGGTGTCTTTGGTGCAACCATTTCTAAGACATCATTCAGGGGGAAATAAATCCAGTTCCTGGCATGAAAGGCTTACAAGAATCTCTCCACATGTTATGCAACTTAATCACCTTCATTAATTCATTTTGTGCCACAAATTGGATTCTCCTTGTGAAATCTACTGCTAGCAATGAACACACCAAAACCACCACTGCCAAGGGGTTCTAACTGGCTCCTCCCATTTGACATGAATGAGGAATAATCCTGGCACAGCTGCGATTTTCAGATCTCTTTTCTACAAGAATTTGTCTTCCTTTTAATCTGATTGCTGAAACTTTTTAAGCCTATTACAGAATCTAGGCATTCAAACATTCAACATTTAAATGTTCCTTTAAAAATATTGGAACCCAGGAGCTGTTTTTAAAAGTATTTTAATAACCACACAGATTGCTTTTCACATACCACATACCAAGTGTTAAAATTAAGTAACAAAAACCATTTTCTAAAGGTCTTGGTATTATGTGGTATAAATTCTGTGGTATGGATTTTGCTACATCCTGCATAGTAATGGTTGATCTCATTAAGGTAACTGGAGAACCTGCCATCATTTTTTTTTTTTTTTTTTGGAAATTTTACATACAGTGCATATGATGCGCGCTCTTTCCATCTCTCATAGCAGCAAGCCGATTCTGCTATTATCTATAGCAGCACACCCAGGAGTGGAGAGGAAGAGTGTCTGAATTATAAATAGCTAAAGCTACAGTGTACAATTCTATTTACTTGTCAGTATTGTTGATAGCACACAATTATAATCTGCAAGAAATTAACTAGATAAAATCTCTACAACAAAAGCAAACCAAAACATTCCTTCAAAAAAGACAAAGTAAGTGCAAATACCTAAAATAGGCAACTGAAGCAACTGTTGTAACCTGTAGAGGTTTAAATAAGGACAAAGATTTTCATAAATAAAAACATTCTCTTCTCTCTTCAAATATTTAGTATAGTAAATATACAATGGTCAAACTTCTAAGTGCAGATAAGACTGTTTTAAAAACCAAGGTGCCAAGTTTTTATTTTTTTTAAATGTAGTAAAATGCATTAATTTTTAATTCATGAATAGGACTCAATAATAGGGTCACATAAAGGACCTCAGGCTTGCTCTTATATATATAATTAATTAAAAACAAGTTATTGGAATACTTGTAATATTATAATAAAGGGATAGTTTATAACTACTTTGCCGACCAACATGATTTAAAGGATATATAGTGCAATCCTTAGGTAGATGTAACATATAGTATAGATTTATATGTTTCACAGCCTGTAATGATGCAGCTATTCCATACTTCAAGGTTAAAATTTGTCCTTTACCACTTTAGCTGTTATAACAGGAAACAACGTTGGCTTCTAGACAACCTACATACACATAAATATCTACATTTAAGCTTTAAAATGAAAAATAAATTATAAAAACAGACTCCTTTCCAATTTACAAAAGTTTCCCTGCTCCTACATACTGTACAATACATTCAACAATGGTCTCAGTTTCTGAGATTTATGAAGAAAATACTGATGTTTTACACGAATGAAAAACTTAATTCATCCCATTTGCCTACTATCTTATTTCTAGTACCATTCTCAAATAAATATATTTAACACTGTAGTTAATTTTATTGTTTTTGCAGCATACCAAAAACTAGTAGTGCAACTTTCTATCCTTCCTTTAGACTCCTTTCCATTGTGTTTCTTTATATGATAGAAAAAAATTGCTACATAAGCAACTGAGCACTTAAGCAAAAGCATTTTCATACAGCTATGTATGTTGCTTATTCAGAAATCAGAAGTACCTGTAAACCTACCCTACATTCAAAAGGCATTAACTGGAGAGTAGCAATGTATGTTGTGAAGAATAAATGTGAAAAACTGGGCTAAAAAAAAAAAGTGTATGTCGACATTTACTCCAATATTTTGGACTATTCTTTACACCCTGCTTTAGATTTTTTTTTAAAAAAATATTGAAAAAGTTAATTGCAGGATTTTTTGTGCTATCTTTACTTGAAAAGGCAAAGCTTCATATGTCTGTTTTGTCAATTAAAAAGAGAAGTTTTCCTTTACAAGGTTGTCTCAAAAAAAAAATAAAAAATAAAAAATCCCAGAGACTTCATTCACATATATTTAACTGGAATCTCCTTCAGTGTAGTGTTAATTGTAAGGGGAAGGGATGGTTTTGTCAGTTGCAGTGATCCTCACAGAATTAGAGCTCTTGAAGTGCTGCCGGAAGCTGTATATGTGCTCAGATATCTTCTTGCTTGTTCGGTCATGATAAGCTGATCTTCTGTTTTTCCATAAACAACTGCTTCCCACTCACAATTTGACTATATATAGATATATTTAAAAAAAAAAAAAAAAAAACAGTTAAAATGAAATTTTATTTTTAAACAGCTGTATCTGAATACTTCAGCATTTAAATACAATCCTAATTCAGATTTTCTTTTAAAAGCTATTTCCACACTAAATTGCACAACAGTTTATGTAATCAAAATTCAAGTAATATCACATTTTAATTGTCAGGGCCCATGTATTCAGCAATACTTGGTACATAAATTCTGTGACAAAGCTTACTGCTTTTTCAGCACACCAGCAGTGCCTCTGTGCCAGGTTGAAAGTTCTAAGGCAACAGAAGTAGCGAGAGAGGGGCTTTCTTGAATTGAAATAGTCACTGTAATAATTGATGCTGTAATAGCAAATTCAATAAAACCCCTCTTTTAGAATGTTTTCCCATTTATTTTACTTTGAAGTTTCAAAGGGCAGCAGAATGCAGTATTGACAATGCACAGTAATCGCTGTTCAGAGGAAATGCAGAAAGTAGCTTTGGCAGCTGGGAAGGGTGTGGTGGCTGGAAAGGAGGTAAGGTACTTTTTTTATAAACACAGAAAGGAGGGTTTGGCAGCTGTGGGGGCGGGGGGGAAATCAAACAGACATTTTGGGATGAATGGGATATGGTGGTGGACATTGGGGCTACCAAGATGGGGAGGAGGGGGAATCATTTATCCACTAGCCCACCCCCCAGAAAACCTGAGCACTGAAATTCAAGCATAGGAAGCAAATCTGTAGAACGTGTCTGGATCAGGCCTGACTTGTGGTGGACCATTATAGAGCTAGCATAAGTAGCAATGACGAATTAAATGTCCTTTACTGCCATGTAACCACGAACTAGAATCTGGCCCAAAGGAAATTTGTGACTGCACAGAAACACTTTTCAGAGAAATCTTAGCCATTTAACATTACCAAGTGTTTCATCAATCCTAAAATAGACTGATAAATTCTGAAATTTGACTTAAGTAATTTGAATAAAAAGAGTTTATTTAAAAATTGTCCAGAGTTCAGACATGGAGTAAGTTTTCATCACCGAATTACTAGCTTGAACAACAGGAATCACAGAAACAGACCCAAACTAAATAATGATGGCAAAAATATTGGCCAAGATTCCTATCAGTTATCAAAAAACTGAGGTACAAACTAAAAAATTATTAGAGACCATTTAACAGTTAAAATAGGTAATGAAATTAACAAAAAAGTATCTTGAATCCAGACCTGAAGAGACTTTTCCATTTTGACATTTTTTGAAGTGCAAGAATTCAGTTTCTTTTTAATTACTGCATTTGTTTTGTTTGTTGAAGTTGTAGCCTGTTTCTCCAATGTCAGATTACATCTGTTGTCGTGTATTTCCAGCAACGGTATCATTAGTAAAGATGTAGTATAGATATTTTCTGACTAATGGCAAAAAGACAGAGGAATGGGGAAGAGGAATAAAAGTTAGTATTTAGTAAAACAACCTTTAACTGTTAATTCAAAAAAAACCAACATAGGAAAATAAAGCAACTATGTAGCAGGTGGAATCAATGAGTAAATATTTCTGAGAAAACTAGTGTCAATTCAGTATAAAGTACTAGACCAGGGGTTTTTCTTTATGAGGCCCCCCCAACATGCTATAAAAACTCCATAGTCCAACTGTGCCACACCAACTGTTTTTCTGCATATAAAAGCCAGGGCCGATATTAGGAGGTAGCAAGGAGGGCAATTGCCCAGGACCCCACACCATAGAGGGCCCCACGAAGCTAAGTTGCTCAGGCTTTGGCTTCAGCCCTGGGTAGTGGGACTCAGGGATCCGGGCTGCAGTCCTGCGTGGCAGAATTTTGGCTTTGTGCCCTGGGCCTTAGCGAGTCTAATGCCAGCCATGCTTGGTGGACCCCCTGAAACCTGCTCATGGTTCCCAGAGGGCCCTGAACCCCTGGTTGAGAACCACTGTACTAAACTATACAGGGATCCAAAATATATTGGTAACAACTGAATTTAAACAGTTGCTGCTGGCATGGTTCTGATGCTAATTCCTTGACCAGGGTGGACCAGTTTTTCTTCTCCCTTATGTTATACATTCATACTACAGCTTCAATTATATTTTCTTAAAAATAAAGTTACATAAAACTTGATAGCTTGGCATGGTTTTAGAAACAGTTATAAAAAATAAATCTCTGTCCACACGAAGACAAAGTTATACTAGAAGCCTGCTATTAAAACACATGTTTAATACTTATCACCAGTTCTTTGAGTGTTTTTTTTTTTTTTTGTTTACAGATACTGAGGGAGACACTGGACTGATTGTTTCAAAAATTGGTTTAATATATTCTCCCAAATTTTATTCAAAAGCAATACATTCAACAAGCCAGTTTCATCATTGCCATGCACCACTGGCCACAATTTTGGTATGCAAATTTTTACAGAACCATCAAACGGAAATAAAAGAAAACCACTGTGTAGGAAATTCACTTGCTAGCATTTAAAAAAAAGTATTTTGTTTTTTGTAAGCAGTGTTGAATTGCCAGCAATCTTTGCATCTTTCCTCCACGGCGGATCCTCCACATACTTACTAAGATATTGAAATTCCTCATTTTTCCCCTTCATTTCAAAGGTTGCCCATCCTATAATGACTGTACTACAGCCAACAGCCTTCTTCCCAAGGATGGAACAGGGCTGCTCATCACCATCCTTCCTTAAAACTGACTAATAAAAAGGCAAAATTTCCCCTGTCCCACTGCCATTAATGTCATCCAAGAATCCAGTGATCCAACAAGCAAAAGTTCAACAGTTGCAATACAATCCATACATTGCCAAAACCCATAATCCCACACACCATAGCATGGAGGCCAAGCGGGTACTGGAGACAACTACTTTTTAAATTGCTACAGGTTTACTCTTACTTGTCAATAGTTAGACCCCAAGGTGACTATTTACTAGCGCTGATAAAAAAATGGGGAAATATTTGTTCCATTTTTCATCAAAATTTCTACCAGTTCTACTATTTATTAGTATACCAACCTGTACATCCAAAACATTATCTTCTGTGAAGAGTCGGGCACCAAGTTCTTCTTTTTCCCAAGAATCCAAGACCAATGATTTTCTGACTTTCTTGGCAGAAGTGTGCTGTGATCAACATTTTATAAAGAAAAAATTTAAGATTGCAATTTAAGAGTTGCCATTTTTTGCTACCACTATTATAATAAAGTAACATACTGCACCATCACCTCTTTCTTGCAGCTTTTATAGACAGAGTCATCTTCCTCCTTAAGGAATATGTCTGTTCCAGTTTCCTCTTTTAAAACCTCTCTAATATCTTCTTCCAAGAAGGCAAGTGGTTGTGACTAATTTAAATAGGAGTGGGGGGGGAAGCCAGAGAAAATTTATCAGTTGCTGGTTCTCACCACATTTTACATTAATTTTGGTTATTATAACGAGGTATCATCTCTCCATGGGAGGTAGAAAGCCTCAGTAAAATCCACCAACATATTAAGGAATAAAAATTACTGCATTTGATAACTACAGTTTAGCATTTCAAGACTAAACAGATTTTAACAATGCTGTATAATTCCAAGTTACTTTTAGCCAGCTTGTTTTCTCATTAGGTACACCGCTACCTCGATATAACGCGATCCGATATAACACGAATTCGGATATAATGTGGTAAAGCAGTGCTCCGGGGGCGGGGGGGGGGAGCTACGAACTCTGGTGGATCAAAGCAAGTTCAATATAATGCAGTTTCACCTATAACGCAGTAAGATTTATATCGGGTCGCGTTATAGGTTATAGCGGGGTTATAGCAGTGCCCCGAGGACAGCGTTATATCGAGGTAGAGGTTCTATATAAACATATTTTAACCCTAAAGAGAGAAAGTTTACCTAAACTACATACCAGTTTGTGTTTATTAGCCAATGGAATATGAATGATAACTTTCTCCAATAAGAATCACATTGTTTGGAAGCACAAACCATAGTGCTACTTTTTGTAGGAGACATTTCAAACTGAACATGTACATTATTGGATTAAAGTGTCCAGTTTTATACTTCCAAATTCAAACCACACACACACACACACACACACACACACAGGGGATGAAGCATCCCCTACAAATAGCACTATGGTTTATGCTCTACAAAAATGTGATCCTTGTTGGGGAGAAATTTGTATTTACACCAATAATATATCTCTGCATAAGGCACTAAACTATAAAATACAGTGTATAATTTCACATACAGATGGTCCCTTTATGTACCAGCAGGGGGAGAGGATTCCACTAAGCCCAAAACTTTGGCTTTAAAAGCCAACATAGTAGTGGATAAAAGCAGGAGTGCAGAGCTACTATTTGCATTGTGAGGAGCAGAGGTTAGAATCTAGAGTAAGGGTAGCGCCAATCCCGATGGCTGAATCTGAGCAGCCTTTAGTATTTGTGGGAACAAAGGAGCAGCCAAAATATAATGGATTGGAAAGGAAAGGGATCAGATTTCACAAAATGTAAATCAACTAGGGCTGCCAAGCAATTAAACAAATTAAGTTTTTAATCACACAATTAATCACAATTAATCATGATTAATCATGCTGTTAAATAGAATACTGATTATATAAATATTTTGGATTTTTTCCACATTTTCAAATATATTGATTTCAATTACAACATAGAATATAAAGTATGCAGTGCTCACTTTATATTTATTTTTATTATAAATATGTGCACTGTAAAAATAAAAGTATTTTTCAATTCACCTAATACAAGTACCGTAGTGCAATCTCTTTATCATGAAAGTTGAACTTACAAATGTAGAGTTATGTACAAAAAAATAACTGCATTCAAAAATAAAACAATGTAAAATATTAGAGCCTGTAAGTCCACTCAGTCCTACTTCTCGTTCAGCCAATCGCTCAGACAAACAAGTTTGTTTGCATTTGCAGGAGAATGCTGCCCACTTCTTGTTTACAATGTCACCTGAAAGTGAGAACAGGGATTCGCATAGCACTGCTGTAGCTGGCATTTCAAGATATTTACATGCCAGATATGCTAAACATTCGTATGTCCCTTCATGCTTCAACCACCATTCCAGAGGACATGTGTCCATGCTGATGATGGGTCGATAACAATCCAAAGCAGTGCGGACCAACACATGTTCATTTTCATCATCTGAGTCAGACGTCACCAGCAGGTGGTTGATTTTCTTTTTTGGTGGTTTGGGTTCTGTGGTTTCCGCATCTAAGTGCTGCTCTTTTAAGACTTCTGGAAGCAAGCTCCACACTTCATCCCTCTCAGATTTTGGAAGACACTTCAGATTCTTAAACCTTGGGTCGAGTGCAGTAGCTATCTTTTGACATCTCACATTGGTGCCTTGTGTGCGTTGTGTGAAATCTGCAGCAAGTGTTCTTAAAATGAACAATGTGCTGAGTCATCATCAGAGACTACCATAACATGAAATATATGGCAGAATGTGAGTAAAACAGAGCCAGAGACATACAATTCTCCCCCAAGGAGTTCAGTCACAAATTTAATTAACGCATTTTTTTTAAACAAGTGTCATCCGCATGGAAGCATGTCCTCTGGAACGGTGGCCGAAGCATGAAGGGGCATACGAATGTTTAGCATATCTGGCACATAAATACCTTGTAATGCCAGCTACAAAAGTGCCATGTGAACTTCTGTTCTCACTTTCAGGTGACACTGTAAGAAAGAATTGGGCAGCATTATCTCCCGTAAATGTAAACAAACTTGTTCCTCTTAGCGATTGGCTAAACAGGAAGTAGGACTGAGTGGACTTGTAGGCTCGAAAGTTTTTAAATTGTTTTGGTTTTGAGTGCAGTTACGTAACAAAAAAAAAATCTACATTTGTAATTTGTGCTTTCAGGATAAAGAGATTGCACTATGGTACTTGTATTAGTGAATTGAAAAATACTATTTATTTTGTTTATCATTTTTACAGTGCAAATATTTGTAATAAAAATAAAGTGAGTACTGTACACTTTGTATTATGTGTTGTAATTGAAATCAATATATTTGAAAATGTAGAAAAACATCCAAAATATTTAATAAATTTCAATTGGTATTCTATTGTTTAACAGTATGATTAAAACTGCGATTAATTTTTTTGAGTTAATCATGTGAGTTAACTGCAATTAATTGACAGCCCTAGAATCAACTAAATTCAAAAGATTCCTGTGCACCAGCAAGCAATTCAGCAGGAAGAGGCAAAGCAAAAATGAGCAGACTTAGTTTGAAAATGCATAGGTGTAAAGCTATAATATGGTCACAATGGCAAAGAGAAGTTACCCACAAAAGTCAGAAGAATCAAAGCAAACACACCGACATTTTATATAAAGATATGTGACTCAGTTGTACATTTCATGAAAGCTCCCTTCTCTCAGAATATTCCAGATTTTATTTTAAGAACTTACAACTAAGGATGAAAGATACTCCACTTCTAAATATTAAATCAAGAGCACCATAGTGCAGTGATAGACTATGCTTGGGTCAGAGAGCAGAACCTTAAGGACCAAATTCAGTCTCGGTGTGAAGGGGCTGAATTACCACTGACTAGAAATTGCACCAGTTTACACCAGGACTAACTTGGTTTTTAAGTGTCAAAAAGTGACAGTCACCCACACTTTCATCTGCACCAGCTCAGAAAGTCTCTATTGTCATACCCTCTAGCCTGGAAAACATGGTTTGATTCACAAATAAAGACAACAATTAAAATATTTTTAGATCATAGCATTACCACGTGCGTAATTTCAAGCTATATGCATGAGAATTGATTAATGTATAGCGATTCAAGAAAACAAAGAAAATGCTTAAGTCTACCCTTGTTGGTATTCTTAGGACTTGTCTTCACTACCGCACTGCAGCGCCACTGATGTAGTGCAGCTTATGAAGATGCTCTACATCAACGGGAAAGCACTCTCCTGTCAACATAATTACTACACCTCAACGAGAGGCAGAAGCTATGTCAATGGGAGAGTGTCTCCCGCTGACATAGCACGGTGTAGACTCCGCTTTAAGTCAAAGTAACTTACATCACTCGGGGGGTGGTTTTTTCACACCCCTGAGTGATGCAAGATATATCGACTTAAGCGGTAGTGTAGACAGGCCCTTAGAGGATATAAATTGAATGAGCGCGGGATCTGAATCTTTTACCCCCTAGAGATGATCCCTTCAAAAAAATGATTGGAGCATACTGGTGGGGCAGAAAGGGGAAGCCTGCACTATTGCTGCCCCAGGCTGTAACTGTCCTGTAGATAAACAGAAGACTATCTTTCAGCATCGGAAAGTTCTATACCTTTCAACGACACTAATAATTTTACTAATTTTTTTTTTTTAAATGTTCACGTTAAGGCTCACTTTGTAAGTCAATATTTTATATGGTGAGGGCATTCAGACTCACTTACGAGAAACATTAACGAACAGGCAAAGAGATCACATACCACAATTTTGAGAGGGCCATATTTTTTCTCCTGAGCAGCTAGAGCATTCTTAAAAGGAGTTGGAGTCCTTGGTGTGGTACCCAGTAAAGATCTTCTAATTGTTGGAGTTCTAAAACTATCCAAGCAGAGAAAAATGTTGATATGTATTTTAACATTTCATGATTCCTGACAGAGTTAAACTTATATGACAAATTCATCAAAATTTGCTATTCTGTTTACTTCTTTATACAATGGAATACATAGGCACACAAAAAATCAATCAAGTAAATGCATCACTATGCATCTGCCCCAAGTACATCTGAATTAATTTTCATTTAGTACAATATTAAAAAGATTAAAGGGAAAATTAAAATTAAACATAATAAAGTCACTTCTTGGGAAATCAAAGAAAAACAAGGCCGATCTACGTTTGCATGCAAATATTTAAACTTCCTTTTAAAAATATTAATAGTTGCATATACAGCTAAATTGGCTTTGCATAGTCTCAGAATCTTGCTTTTATTTCAACACCTGATCTTTAGTGTCATCCTACCCTGCATTTTCCTTTTGGTCTTTTGGTGTCATTTCCTTGTGGAGAGGAGTTGTAATAAGGACTTTCTGCCCACAAATTGGAGTTGATGTAAACGCAGGATTTTCAAGGTTAAACTGTTCATTTCCAGAGCATGTGTTGAAAAACTAAAAGAAAAACTAAGCCAACTTACAAAACATGAACTCTTACATTATGTTGAGCAATAAAAAAAAAACCCCAATTTCCCATGCGATGTCCATTGAAAATCTCTAACAACTTGTTTAAAATTTATATGCCTCTATTCCCACAATATGAGCTGAATTTACTAGTGAAACCTCAATCTTTTTTTTTTTTTTTTTAAAGAAAATTCAATCACAGAATGTGGCAAGGCCCTGTAGCTACACAGTCAAATCTGAACAACATCCAGTATGTGCAGGAAGAAAATTGAAGCCCAGTTGTCAAGCTGCAGTAGAGGTCAGTCCCAGAAAGGAAATCAGGTAACCAATTTCACCATTTTTAAAAGAACCCATTTCTTCCATATTAAAACTCTCCCTTAAATTCAGCCAATCCTTTAACACGTTTTAAGCTGTTTCCTAATACATTCAATTAAGGTACAATGTACTATTCAAAAAATCCTGTAATTTGTGTCGGTTCATTGCAATCTTAGCTTTCTAGCTGTATTAAAAAATTCATACCTGTGATGGGGAAAAGGGTAGTGTTTTTACGGGTGTTTGTTTTAGTGCAACATTGACAGCATCATTATATGACCCATCATTCAGCTCATTGACTGGTGACTGTCCAACTCGCAATCTTTTTTTCTTCCTTAGGATAGCAGGTGGAGTGCTGAACTTGGCTATGGAAGGAGATGTTGAAAGAATCTCTTCTTCTCCACTGCTACAACTATTTTTTTTGCCATCAAGAACAACACTGACATTAAACTGGCACTCCATAGCCCCTTCATTGTGTTGAATCCTCATTAATGTTACTGGAGCAGGTTTGACAGGGGAATTAGCAGCCTCAGAAAGGTCAAAGCTGGTGACATCGCTCCATGCTACTGGATCCTACAATGTAAGGATACAAGACACTCAGGCATGGACATACTCACGTTGTAGCTAAATTTTTGCTTATCTGAAATGTTCCAAGTGGAAGTTGTAGATCGCAAAGTTCCTGTCTGGAATATTTCAAGTCAACAACAGTTTCTCTCATTATATTGCATTCTATATATGAGCTTTGGAAACCAGTTATAATTCACTGCAAGCATTCAGAGAAGTTATATATTGAGTATTAATTCTCACATTTTAAAAGCTACAAAAATATATTCATTACTCACCCCAATCACACACAATCTAATTTGGGCATACATTTACAGTCCAGACAGAAGTAGCTTGATGCAATTAAGATTGGTTGTTTGGTTATAACAACCAGCTACCCCAGCTTCTGGCATTCCAGTAAAAAATGTCAATTTAACTCAGTTATATCAAGCTTGTAACTAAGGCATTACACTCTGGATTAAATATTTCCCCTACCCCTCTTACACAACCAGATAATTTTATATAGTTTCTTTTCAGTACAATTCACTCATGACTTCCAATAAAGCAAAGCAATCAACAGTAGTGAAACTATACCTATCGGTACTGTATGAAGTAATTTCAAACATTTTACATATGTACTGTGCAAATATGAACATACCCAAATATAAACGGATTGCATCTTTATTGAAAACTAGAGAATCACACATCCCAACTTACAGATTCAATAAGCTCTAGTGTCTCTGCAAATTCTGGAATGGTCTGTAGAGATGACAACACTGCATTCGCCTCCACAGCTAGGTACTTGGTGGGTGAATTCTGCTGCGCAGATGTGCCCTGCGCCTCATCCATACTGTAAAACTCACTTGTTTGTTCCTCAAGGCTATTTAGAGTATTAGACATGCTATCTTCCATGATGAAGCTTCCAGACCAGCTAGAGAAACTTCCAGTTTGCTAGTAGTATAATAGAAATGTGTTGATGTTTTATTCAAATTAGAAATTGAAAATAAAACAAACATGATTTTGGGGCAAGTTTCATAAACATACTATTATGGATACATTGTATAGTACTTTTACCATTCTCCAGTGGATGTACACTACAACAATTTTATTCAGCTCAATGATCTCCCCACCTTTCCCCAGCCAACTTACTTTTTGAAGTAATGCAATTACATTATTTCCCTTAAGTTTACAGGACACATTCAACTTTCCCCTTCTCTTATATTTATTCCTTTACTACCCTCTACTCATTACTATGATTGAAATTCTATTTCATATATATTTATGTATGGTTCCCTATTGCTCACGATGAAAGTCACTGGTGATGTAAGCTTCCCCACTCTCCTGAACATTGAGACATTATCAATGTCATCTACATCATAGTTCAAAGGCACATTTTCAGGTTAAATATTTCATTCTTAAAAATTTTCTATTTTAAAGTTGACTTTACTTTTTACTGATTATGCTATTTTGTTTCATTGCTGACTAATAAAGTGATGTTATTTTGTTTATAGCCTACTTCATTTCCAGCTTCTCATACACCATTATAACATAGTGCTTACGAAGAGACATTGGAATTATCATACTGGATCAGACCAGAGTCCATCTAGTCCAGTATCCTATCTCTGACAGTGGCCAGTACCACATGTTTGAGGAGGAGAGAGGAAGAATTCCACAGTAGGCAGATGTGGGATAGTCTGCTGTTACCCCCTGGACCTCAAAGATAGCTATCATCAGGGTCTCCATTAGAGAATTGTTTAAGCCCTGAAGCACGAGGTTTCATATTCCTTCCAAAATTCATCATTAAATGACAACTCTGGATATTTTTGATATCCACATTAGCGTCCATTCCCTTTTGCAAACGTGCTAATTTCTTGGTGTCAACAACATCCTCTGGCAACAAGCTCTATAGTCAAAATAAGTGTTGTGTGATAGAAAGTATTTTCTTATCAGTTTTGAATTTACCACCTTTTAATTTCATAGGACGTCCCCTTGTTCTTGTCTTGAGAGATGGAGAACAGAAGTTCCTGATCTACCTTTATATATGCCATTCATTATTTTGCATACTTGCATCATGCCCCCTCCCTCTTATCTGTCTCCTTTCTAAGGTAAACAATCCCCAACTTTTAAATCTCTTTTCACATGACAGTGTTTCCAGGCCCTTGATAATTCTCGTTACTCTTCTCTTTCCCCCTCCAATGTGCATTACTTTGCATTTATTGACATTGAACTTCATTTGTAATTGTGTTGCCCACTCACCTAGATTGTTTCAGTCTTTCCTGAGGTTCCTCACAGTCCTTGCTGGTCCTGACTAACTTAAATAACTTTGTCTCCTGCAAATTTTGCTGCTTCACTACTCACTTCCCCTTTACAGATCATTAAAGTTTGCATGGCAGGTGAAAGTATTTTTTTTTTAAATAAATGTCCCCTTATGAACCCCGTGGTGTTTCAGATTGTAAATACATGCAGGAACTGCAGAGGACACTAATGTTCTACTGGACCATAGGTAGGGCCCTATCAAATTCACAGCTATGAAAAACGTGTCACAGACTGAAAACTGGTCTCTCCCGTGA
>NW_020664409.1:55313655-55401763 GCF_002925995.2 Terrapene triunguis
CACATCCCTCAGGTGATTTAAAATGGCCCAGGGCCCCGCCCACCACCGGCAGCACAGCAGAGCTGGGCAGCTTCCTGCGCACTCGCTCCATGTGGCTGCTGGCCCCTCCCTGCGGCCCCGGGGCAGGGCGGGACTGTGACTCCACACGCTGCCCCCACCCTGAGTGCTCCTGTGGCCAATACAGCAGCGTGTGGAGGCCCCCCGCCCCGCCTTGGAGCCCCAGGTAAGCACCGCACCCCCGATCCCCTCCGAGAGCCTGCACCCCCTTCCCACACCCCCTCCCACCACCAAACTCCCTCCCAGAGCCTGCACCCTGCATCCCAATCCCCTACCCCAAACCTCCTCCCCCACCCAAACTCCCTCCCAGAGCCTTAGGCAAGTGGGGGGCGGAGTTTGGAGGGGGGAGCGGGTTCTGGGCGGCATGAGTGACATTATTGGCCCATTGGGAGGATTTGAGGACTGGCACTAGCCCTAAGATAAATTGAGTTTGAGACCCCTGCTCTATACTATACAGATTTCACATGGGAGACCAGTGTTTCTCAAACTGGGGGTCCTGACCCAAAAAGGGGTTGCACGGGGGAGGTCACAGTATTTCCACCCTTACATCTGCACTGCCTTCAGTGCTGGGTGGCCAGAGACCAGCAGCAGCAGCACAGATTTAAGGGCGACAATACCATACTATCCCAGCCTTACTTCTGTGTTGCTGCCTTCAGAGCTGGACGGCTGGAAAGTGGCAACTGCTGGCCGAGTGCCCAGCTCTGAAGGCAGCAGTGCAGAAGTAAGGGTGACAGTATCATACCATGCTATCCTTACTTCTGCAGTGCACTGCATTCAGAGCTGGGCTTCTGGCCAGAAGCCACTGCTCTCCAGGCACCCAGCTCTGAATGCAGTGCTGCCACTAGCAGCAGCACAGAAGTAAGGGTGGTAATACCGCAAACCCGCTCCCCTACAATCCTCTTTTGGGTCAGGACCTGTAGTTACAACACCGTGAAATTTCGGATTTAAATATCTGAAATCATGAAATTTACAATTTTTAAAATCCTATGACCATGAAATTAACCAAAACGAACCGTGAATTTGGTAGTGCTCTAACCATAGGTCTCCTTTGCTATCTTTTCTGAGAGTCAATGGTAGAAAATCAGATATAGCAAAATATTGAAAAACATTTTTCATTATTTATGTTGATCAACTAAATGGTTTATCTATGGAAATAAGTACTTTCAATTCTGGGCTGTTCTTAAACCAACAAAATTTTGCAGCCCTTATTCACGTGGTTACCCTTCGAAAGTAACACAATTACTCAGTACATGAAGTGTTGCTGGAGTGGATCTCAAATAAGGGCTGAGTGAAACCAGTAGCAGGTGAAATTACCATTCTAAAAGTCATCTCTTTCTCTAGGATTACGAAAAAAAAGCACTTGACTATACTACAGTATTTACCTCAAGTTAAAAACACCACATTAAAAGAAAAATAATGTACATTCCCCAAATTAAAGTCCTACATGTACACCAAGTTTGATCAGTTTTGGAAGAGCATATTAAAGCTATTATAGAATTACTAGTATCCATTAACGAACTGCTGATCAATCTTTGTGTAAAGCCAATGCACGTATTTATACAAATGCACAGTCCTTACAGATGATACTCGCTTTCTTCTGATTTCATTCTCAGCTGACATAAGGAGCAACTCAAGTTCCTTTATTTTCTTTTCTTTATCAGGATCATCATCAACAAATGGATGCTGAAAAGGGTATTAGAAAACAGGATAGAAGCTGTTAATAGAACGTAATAAATGTAAGGCTTCCCTTTACTAGCTAGACTTCTACTTTCTTACATCCTGCACATGCTGGGAGCAGAACTATGTAAGCTACAAAGCCACGCTTGACAACCATTTTAGAATAAGGTTGTCAATTGCACGGTTTTGGCACGATTTCAGTGCCCAGCACAGATATGTGATTTTCAATTTATGCATGCAGAAATCACGCTAGCTCTCTAATAAGTTTTAGTACTGTTTGTGAACATTCAGCATGCTATACTAGGCTTCTATGACAAAAATTCCCCAGTTCTAGCTTTATGGAAGTACCCGGGGAAAGAAAAGTAGAGAGCACACTCCAGATGACCACCTGCATTTTAAGCACCTGTGTGGCTAACCCTACTCAAAATAGATCTGCATGACATGCGTTTCAAACACCAAGAGTTGCTGTTGTTCTGTCTACACTAGTGCTCCCACCAGTGGAAGTGGACTGATTGTAACAAAAACAGGGAAGTTTTTGGAGAAACAAGTATAGCTTAGACAAGTTTTTAAAATCATGGTCAATATGGTTCTGCAGGAATTAAATTGTGTTAAACTGTAAATGATAAGTTTCAAATATAGTTACTAAGTCACAGTTTAAAAAGTGTCTTAAAAGAAGGCGGCATTTTTAATTTCTCTCTCTCTATATATATATATAGTAATATCTAGAGTGGGTTAACAGTGTCTCCTGCTTCTTTCAAGGCTATCCTAGGGCATTCAATCATGGTTTGCATCCACACCAAGGGTGGCAGGAAGGAGGAATGGACAATTTTATTTAAAGATGAACTACATAGCAAAAATCAAAGTTAAAAGCGTTCTTCACAGAAATCCATGCCTATCTAACTGTGAGAGGAACATGCCATACAAAAAAGTTAGTTTATTTAGCTTAGTTTTTCCAAATGTATGCATTTTCTGCCATTTCCTAGTCTATTAACAATATCCCAGAATGCCATCTCACAAACAGAAGGCTCCTTGCAGCGCACAATATTTATGATGGTACCGAGTGTATCATAAGCATTTCACAAAGGAAGTTTTTCTTCTAACAAGTTAATTCAAACGTATTTCTGCTCTGAATACCAATACATCTAACATAAAACTTTTGGTTTTGCTTTGTGAAGATTGACAAAGGTTTAGATTACCCAGAAGAGGTGAGAAAAATTATATGAATAAAATAAGCTTACTGATTTATTTACTACATGGGCTTAATACATTTTAGATGAATCTTTCAATTGCTTAGGTCTACAGTAATACATATGCTGCACACATAAAAAGCAAAACACAGCCTTTGGCTAAATTTAATGGGAGCTATGCACATAGTCAGGGACAGAAGTTAGACCAAAGGATTTAATTAGTGGGCAGATCTGAATTAGTTGATCACATTTCCATATATCAGAAATAAACAGGCATCCTCTGATGAGCAACTGCAGCCTGCACTTGAAGTGGATGGGGACTCCTTTCATTTCTCAGTACAGTACTATGATCCTGTAAAGTCGCAACAGCTTTTTCAAGAAAAAAAGGCACAAATACAATCTTAGGCATCAATCCTGCAATTGGATATATGCAGGAAGACCCCTGCTCCTGTACAGCGCCCTTAAGTTGATAGGGTTCTGCATGGCGACAGAGGCCCACCAATGAAGATTTAGCTGAATGGTCAAGGCCTTAAATTAAAAAAATGTGATGACTTACAACTTTAAAAATAAATAACAGAATCCTTGTGTTATCAGGCTAAGAAATGAGACAGAATAAGTCAAACTCTAACCTCATTTCATTTACAATAGCCAATGAAAATTACCTGAATAAAGTTTGAAGAAGTTGAAACATGTTCTATACAGCTGCCTTCTGACGACACATACTGGTAACTTGGAATCTAAAAGAATTCAAAAAATTATCTTTGCACATTATAAAAAAACAACTTTAGAGACTGATTCAAATTTTAGAAAATAGTAGAGTTTTAATTAGAGAGTTTAGAAAACTTAAATTACTAAATGGCTGAAAACTGACTTCAATTAAATGATCTTTTATTTTACAGACTGTCTATTTTCAAACTTGATAAATAATTTTGAAACTGGAAAAAATTGCCAAACTATGTAGCCTGATTTTAGCTTGAGCAGAAGACTGAAATTTGCACTGCAGTCACATTTTAAAGCAACATTCAAGTTAAAAAAATAGTTTTAAACATCTTACTAATACTTGATACAGTTTAAAATCCAGTCTGCGTTTCTACTTTGAAGTATTTTTTTCAGCGTGAAAACAAAAATGAAGGAAGACAGTTGCACTTTCAAGCTTTTAGAATTGCAGGGTTTGATTGGGGAACACTGCTAGGAAATTTTAGTTAGAAAACAACTACCCTACTGAATTTAAAACATATCATGGAAACAGTTCTAACAATAAAAGGTTTTTATGTTTCCTTTTACAAAACATAATTTAGGTCAAAATTAAGTCGACAGGTGGCCTCTTCAGAGACCAACTTATATTTTATAATATGCCAACAGTATAGAAGAAATATACAGTGCAACGAATGAATTTTTGTATGTACATTTAAAACTTACTTGTGCCTGAACAGGTATGTAAAACTGATTTTGGGTTTGTAAGTGTTCTACAGTGGCACAAGGTTTGTGTTGAAGTTTTGATGAACTAGGCTGCTCAGTCTTGATTCCATCTTGTAAGTATCCTTCCTGTTCCACTTTTCGTCGCATAGTGGAATTCCAATGATTTTTTATTGAATTGTCTGTCCTAAAACAAAGTCATATAGTAGGAAGATATGGAAATCAAATTATTTCAGGAACAAATTTTTAATTGGTAAATTACACAACTTTACAAACCACCCCCATCACATTGCAAACACTAATAATTTTTTTTACTCATCACATACATTTCACCACTTCCCTAACTGGTGAGGAACATCTTTTCCTTGACTGGATACCTCAACAGCTGGATATGCTATATCACCATACATTTTTCACCTCTAACTTTATATTTGATAAAGTTGTTAAAAAAATACCCCACAATTTAATTCCTGCAGAACTTTGGACAATTACTTTTGGATCTATAATTTCTTTAAAAATGAATTAGAATCACCCAAAAATTCATTAGATACTTTCTCAGCTAACTACCACACATGGAGGCCAACTACCACACATGCACCACTACTCAAGATTAATACCCTGCTCTTCAGTCCCATTGAAGTTCATTAGACTACTTGCAGAGTAAGAGTAAGGATTTAAATAAATAAAAAAAAAAATGAGGGTATCTACAGATTTTTGTAGAATACATTTCAAAACTTGTAACAAATTGACAGTTAGCAAGCCCTTTACTCTCACTGTTGAGCAGTTACATAAGAAGTCCCACTGACTTCAACTGAGCTACTCATACAATTAATTTAGCAGTCTGAGTAAGGGGCTCACAATCTGTCTCTGAATTTGTCACAAGTTAGCTAACCTGTGGAGAAAAGTAAATAAAAAAAACTAGAAAAATTAGAAATTGCACTTTTTAAAACACTTTAATTACAGTAAGCTTGCCCAAGATCTTTTTCAAAGTTTGTTTAGGATTGGGTGTTTTGGGGGCATGTGTCTTCAGTGAAAAGCCAAAAATGTATCCCCATCACATTTAACCACCTTTTTGGATGTCAGAATACGCACATATTCTAGCAACATTTTGCCTTGCAATGTCCTTAAAAACAGATGGAAAAATCAGGATGTGATAGGTATTGTATTTATTAGTAAAACAGTTAACAGTGTTGGCATTTGAACGATATAAATTGAGGAAGTTCACATTACTCCAGCTGATAATGTTTTTGTGGGTCTGGCAACAAACAAGAAATCATTGCTTAATCACAAGTGTGATCTTTAACTAGAAGACATAAGCTTTGTTGTTTTTTTAAGCAGAACTTAAATTTTGGCAAACACCACAAAAATCCATAGGAAGACAATTAGGTTTCTGTGGATTTTTTTTTTTTTTGGTTTACATTTAGATTACCGTTACATTAGTTACATGGATTTTGGAAAGACCTTGTAACAACAGGCTTTCATACTCTTACATTTAATACAAAAATGTTGAAAAGCACCTTCCAGGAAGAAGTTTTGCAATTTCAGCCCATCTGTTTCCCAAACGCTTGTGAGCTTCGTAGATTATTCTGTCTTCATCTTCTGTCCATGAAGATTTCTTTACCTCAGGATTGAGGTGGTTATGCCATCTCTCTCTGCACTGCTTGCCTATTCTCCCTTTTAGGTGTTTTGCAATTAAAGACCAGCGTTTTGGACCATACTTCTGAACTAGTTCAATAACCTGGAACACAAATCAAACAGTAGCAATGATAGACAATTTAGTATGTTTGAAAAATTAGATTTGAAATCCTATTAAAGAGCATTTGTGAAATTAACATCTCAAAAGATGAATAATAAAACTGATTTGTTAAAAAATTAAGTTAAGGATTAGAAAAGGCCTATAGAGAAACAGTCATGGTGCTTTCAAAAGTCATTGGCAGGAATCCTGGTTTCAGAATTATGTATAAACTCCTGCTTCTAAAGTTAAAAGAGACTATGTTGTGAAGGCAATATTAGCTGTAGAAAAATATATGCTGACCAAGTTAGATTTCTGCCAACTGATGCACTGGCACTGGCAAATACTTAAATTACTTGATTAAATGATTAAAGGCCTAGAAAACAGGACCTTGAGGGAAAATTGAAAAAAATTGGTTTGTTTAGTCTGGAGAAGAAAAGACTGAGGGGTCATAACAGTTTTCAAGTATATAAATGGTTGTTACATGGAGGAGGGAAGTAAATTGTTCTCATTAACATCTGAGAATAGGACAAGAAGCAATGAGCTTAAATTGCAGCAAGGGCAGTTTAGGTTGAACTTAAGGAAAAGCTTCCTGTCAGGGTAGTTAAGCACTGGAATAAATTGCCTAGAGAGGTTGTGGAATATCTGTCATTGGAGATTTTAAAGAACAGGTTAGACAAACACCTTTCAGGGATGGTCTAGATCAAGGGTTCTCAACTTTTTTCTTGCTAAGGCCCCCCTCAACACGCTATAAAAATGCCAGGGACCCGTGGTGGCAGGGAACTCGGGGCTCTGGGCGGGTCTTGAGCATAGGCATAGTTTTACTTTTAATTTGGGGGGGGCAAGGGCTGGCAGGGATCAAGCCAGCTCTGCACAGCAGGGTCCAGGGAGCACCACCTCCACCCCCTGACTCACTCAGGTGGCCACCCAGCCTGTCTGGGCTGTGGGGGGATGCAACCAAAAACTATAACTCCAAGGGAGGACACAGTTCAAAAGGTTTGAAAACCGCTCAGGGTGCAGGCCAGGGGGGTAGCTAGGGGTTGGGAGGGGGCTCCCAGCTTCAGCGGGGGTTGGGCGCTGGGGCTCCCAGCATCAGTCCCTCCTTGTTTGGGGAGGGGAGGGGAGGGAGGGAGGGAGGTTTGTCAGCTTCAGCCCCACACCGCTCCCTGCTGGAGGCGAGGGACCGCGGCTAGCTTCAGCCACATGCGCCGCTCCCAGCTTGGGGGTGAGGGGGGACTGCTGCCAGCTTCAGCCCCAAGTGCCGCTCCCGGCTTGCGGGGGAACACCGCTCCCTGCTTTTTTGGGGGGGGGGGGGGACCACCACCAGCTTCAGGCATGCATACCATTCCTGGCTTCAGCACTGGGGCTTGGGGCACCAGGTTTCAGCTGCAGGGCTCCGCGGAACCCCTGAAAGGGCTCGCGGACCCCTGGTTGAGAACCACTGGTCTAGATAATACTTAGTCCTGCTTGACTTCTAGAGGTCCCTTCCAGTCCTACAATTCTAGAATTCTATACTTCTTGTACAGAAGTATGTGTGCAGGCTGCTTGTTTTACACATTAGTAATGAAAGGTCTTGTCTGTTTTTCCTGGAAGGCTATATGTAACTGAAGAACTGAGATCGTCACCAAATGAGATATTAAGTAAAGCCGTACGAGGAGGGGATGATTTTTTATTCCAACTGTTTAAAAACGGTATTTTTTTCTTTTTAAACACTTATGGGTTTTAAACAGTTTGAATAAAAATCGTTTCCACTCTCACACAGGTTTCACTTGTTTGGTATCTGTTATGTCAATCCTCTTAGTTTTCCAGTGGTTCTGTTTTCATAGAAAACAGACAAGATGTGAATTAATACTATATTAATACTATACGCAACAGGCAGAAAAAGGGAAGGGTTTTGTTTTCATTTTTTTTTTTTTTTTTTTTTTTTTTTAAGTCTTATAAGCGTCTTTCACAAGAGAATACAAATCCATTTCCCCCCCATCAGGGCAGGTCATCTGTTACGTCTGGTGGTCTGGGGGAGCACAAGGTGTAAGACAGGCCAGATTATGGCCTATGAATGTCAGTTCCAAACACAGAGGTCTCTTCTACTCAGTGAAGAAGAGAAGCTGTTCAACTAGCATGGGGAAATGATAAACACTTGAGCAGGCCTCACATTTTATGTCATCCAGGGAAGTGGCATATACCCAGCGTAACATAGTGAACTAGCTAGTATGTACAAAAACAACAAGGAGTCCTTGTAGCACCTTAGACACTAAGGAATTTATTTGGGCATAAGCTTTCCTGGGCTAAAACCCACTTCATCAGATGCATGGAGTGAAAAATACAGCAGGTAGATATATATATTACAGCACATGAAGAGATGGGAGTTGCCTTACCAAGTGCGAGGACAGTGCTAAGAGGGCCAATTCAGTCAAGGTGGAAGTTTCCTATTCCCAACAGTTGACAAGAAGGGGTGAATATCAGAGGGAAAAATTACTTTTTGTAGTGCTAACAAGGCCAATTCAATCTAGTATGTGTCATCTGGGATCTGAGAATCCAACAAAACCATGGTAATTGGGGTAGGGAGGAGACAACACAGAAAGAAGTCTTGATATGCTTTTGCTACAGTCAAAAAATAACCAAGCACAATGTGAAATAGGTTCCATTACCCTCTGATCCTCTTCTTTAGTCCAGGGACCTTTAATCAATTCTGGGTTTAGAACCTTCTGCCAGCGATGCTGGCACTGAAAATCCGAACGATTCTGAAACAGTTTTAAAAAACAACTTTGCTAAAGATTATCTTTATAGACAGTTTTCTAAACCATTTTCTTAGCAAACAGTAATAGTTTTGACTAATGCCAAATGTACAACTAAATAATGAACTATAGATGATTAGTATTACACAGGTTATTCCAAAGTGGCAAAGATTCAATCACTGAGCTTCCTAGCCACTATTATAGTTGAGCTCTTTTTGTTATGAAAAAGTTACTTACCCATTCTGTACTTGTTCTTCGAGATGTAGATGCAGATATGTATTACACTCAATATGTTGCTGCCTTGTGCACAAAAAGCCAGAGACTTTTTTTTACTACAACAGTAACCATTAGGGCACTGCACATGCGCTTTATGTCCTCATGGCCCCTCTCAAGGTCACATAAGACAAAGCACTTGTGTTGCTGGCACAGAGGTGCCCGAGGCAAAGCAACAGGGGTTCGTTGCCCGGCGTGCTTCGCGCCAATAAACACACCAGGTGGAGAAGCAAACAAAGTTTATTTGAGATCTCAAAGCGGTGCAAGGAGACTGACACATCTCAAATCAAGCACAGTAACAGAAACAGTTTTTTTTCCTTTATACCTTTACAGTCAAGCCTCACCCGCCCCTTCCCCCGCTACCCCTCCCTTCCCTCCCCCCATTCCTCTCTCTCTCTACCCCTCCCATCTCTGGTAACAATTACTAAGCAAATAGCAATTACATTTAAGCAGTTAGTTTACGTTGGCAGCTATAAGTTCAGCTCGTTAGTAACTTCTTGAACTACTATCTTGTCCCGTTCCTTTGATTTATTATCTTTCCTTCGGCCAGAGGTATACAGGCCTCATTATACTGCAAAGTGGGGTTTACCACTGATATCAAGCTGCTTACACATTTCACTTGCACCTGGCTTTTGAGGTCGATTAGAGTTTAAACATGGAAGGAGTTTGGTTCAGGCCTAGTGCAGGAAGGCTTCATTGACACTTGTGATTTTCCACCCTCCTGAGTCACCTGGGGTGATGGTGATGCCTGGTGACGTCAACACTTGGGTACTGCCTTTGACCAAAAAATGAACTGCATTTCGGTCAGGCTTAGCTAGCACGATAGCTACACTCTGCCACCTTTTTGGTCAAGGCAAAGCTAAAAAGTTTAACAGACTGACTATAAAACCCTTTCAAATTCAGTGCCAATAACCTGTCACAGAACCGCAGATTTCTGTAGAGGTCATATCTACAGAACACCCTAGCCTGCCTACTTTTTTTTTTTTTTTTTAAATAAAGAATATCAGCAACAGATCACAGGTACAGTTCCTGCCCACAATTACTATTTGACTTTGGGAATGGATGCTTGATCCTTCCCTATATTTTTCCCAGGCTGGTTGGGGGGGGGGTCCCCTTAACTGATCCCCCCACTGCCACATAGCAGCTAAGTAACTTCTCTTTTCAGCAGTTAGGTTGATTTCCTTTGATGCTACCAAAAGGGAGTCTTCGGGGGCACCCACCCAGCTACTGAGGTGAGGCAGACCCCCATAAAGACTTAAAAAACACAAACAACCCTAAGTTTTTAAGAGCTAGAATCACATTGGTCTATAACTGATCCTGTCCTTACCTTTAAAAAAAAGTTAACCACCATACCTTTATCAATCTCCTCAGCTTTGGCTCATTTCCTTCTCCCTACAAGTAGGTTTTAGGAACCTCTTAGCTTGGGGAAAGTTACTGTATTTCCTCCCTTTCCCTCTAAGGTCCTAAAGTCATTTTGTATGTTGAAAACAATTTACAAGCATTAACTAATTAGATTTCTGCAATGCAACTGCACACCATTAAGTTTGGTCATACTCTAACCTATTTGTATTTTTTATTCAAGCATCTTTGAGAAAATACAAGAAACACCCCTACTTGCACTCTCACACACACACACACACACACACACACACACACACACACACTCCACCAAAAAAGGTTAGTCTCTGATGGAGGAGGAGGAGGAAGGAAGAGAAAAGCCAAAAGTTTTCACACCTGCGTGCCTAAGGGTAGTCTCCTAAGATCCATAATTAGCCACCAGTATATAAGGAGCCTTAGATTCAGAAGCACTAAGGTTTCACAAACGCCATTGAAGCCAGCATGAGCTGCAGGTGTTCAGCAGCTTTGAAAACTTCTGTCCACTTTCATTTAGGAGATGAATTTTAGGCAACCAAATTTAATTTTAGCCAGTACTTAAAAAAATTTCTTGACAGTTATTTTAGTAAATTGTCACGTTTCTGTCATGTGAACTTCCTAAAATGTTTTTGAAGTTAACACCTCATTCAGTTTATAACTAGAACCCTGTGTAAATCACAATTTTTTAAAAAAAAAATTCACAACAGTCTAAATGGCAAAGTATTGAATTTCATGGCGGTTGCATGGAATGAATTTTGTAACTAAATTTAATCCTTGAAATTGACTAATGTTACTTGTAAAATTTATTCTCTCCTTGAAATTGACTAGCTAAGGCAGTTGTTTCTGTTAAAAACTGTTGTAGACATTTATCTTTTAAAAGAATATTTAAGAGATCATGGTTTGAGGGCATTTCCATGATTTCCATGCCTTCTGAAATTGTGATTTACAGTAGGCCTTATTATATCAGCTGCTGTAAACACATTTAAAAGACGTATTACCTTGTATCTAGTCATTATCTGAGTTAAAAACCTAAGATGGAATTCATCACCAAGACAGCAGCACTGAAAGCAATGACTATCTATACCATCACCCATTAAGGTGACTTTCATGATTGCTGTAGGCTACCAAAGGGCACCTGACATACCTCTCTGTCCTCTCCCCAACCCCAAGATAAGAACACAGAACATATGAACGGCTACACTGGGACAGACCAATGGTCCATCTAGCCCAGTATCCGGTCTTCTGACAGCGACCAATGCCAGGTGCTTCAGATGGAATGAACAGAACAGGAAATCATCAAGTGATCCATCCTCTCGCCCATTCCCAGCTTCTGACAAAACAGAGGCTGGGACACTTCAGAGCATGGTTTTGCATCCCTGCCCATCCTGGTTAATAGCAATTGATGTACCTATCCTCCATGAACTTATCTAGTTCTTTTTTGAACCCTGTTATAGTCTTGGCCTTCATAACATCCTCTGGCAAAGAAATCCACAGATTGACTCTGCCTTGTGTGAAGAAATACTTCCTTTTGTTGGTTTTAAACCTGCTGCCTATTAATTTAATTTGGTGACCCCTAGCTCTTGTGTTATGAATAAATAACACTTCCTTATTTACTTTCTCAACACCAGTTATGATTTTTATAGACCTCTATCATTTTCTTTTCCAAGATGAAATGTCCCAGTCTTATTAATCTCTCCTGATACGGAAGCTGTTCCATACTCCTAATCATTTTTGTTGCCATTTTCTGTACCTTTTCCAATTCCAATATAACTTTTTTCATATGGGGTGATCAGATTTGCATGTATTCAAGATGTGGGCATACTCTCTCTATAAAAATCCATGGTATGATATTTTCTGTCTTATTATTTATCCCAGGGGTGGGCAAACTACAGTCCGTGGGCCACATCCGGCCCGACAGCCGTTTTAATCCGGCCTTCAAGCTCCCGCTGGGGAGCGGGGTCTGGGGCTTGCCCCACTCCGGCGCTCCAGCTGGGGAACAGTGTCGGAGGCCACTCCTAGCGGCTCCAGGAAGCAGCAGTATGTCCCCCCTACGGCTCCTACGCATTGGTGCAGCCAGGGGACTCCACTCTGCACGGTGCCCCCACCCCAAGCACCGCCCCCGCAGCTCCCATTGGCCAGGAACAGCAGCCAATGGGAGCTGCAGGGGCGGTGCCTGTGGATGAGGCAGCATGCAGCAGAGCTGCCTGACCGCGCCTCCGCATAGGAGCCGGAGGGGTGGGGGGACATGCCGCTGCTTCCGGTAGCTGCTTGAGGTAAGCACTGCCCGGAGCCTGCACCCATGAGCCTTCCCCAACGCCCAAACCCCAGCCCTGATCCCCCTCCTGCCCTCCAAACCCCTCAGTCCCAGCCCGGAGCACCCTCTTGCACCCCAAACCCCTCATCCTCAGTCCTTCCCCAGAGCCTGCACCCCCAGCCCTCAGCCCCCTGTGCCCCAATCCCCCTCCCGCCCTCCAAACCCCTCAGTCCCAGCTTGGAGCACCCTCCTACAGCCCAGACCCCTCATCCCCAGCCTGCACCCTCACCCCCCACCCCAGCCCAGAGCCCCCTCCCACACCCTGAACTCCTCATTTCTGGCCCCACCCCGGAGCCTGTGCCCACAACCAGAGCCCTCACCCCCTCCCACACCCCAACCCCAATTTCGTGAGTATTCATAGCCCGCCATACAATTTCTATACCCAGATGTGTCCCTCGGGCCAAAGAGTTGTCCACCCTAATCTATCCCTTTCTTAATGATTCCCAACGTTCTGTTTGCTTTTTTAACTGCCGTTACACATTGAGCCGATGTTTTCAGAGAACTATCCACAATGACTCCAAGATCTCTTTCTTGAGTGGTAACAGCTAATTTAGACCCCATCATTATATATGTATAGTTGGGATTATGTTTTCCAATGTGCTTTGAATTTCATCTGCCATTTTGTTGCCTAGTCACCCAGTTTTGTGAGATCCCTTTGCAACTCTTCACAGTCTGCTTTGGACTTCAACTATCTTGAGTAGTTTTGTATCATCTGCAAATGTTGCCACCTCACTGTTTACGCCTTTTTCCAGATCATTTATGAATATGTTGAATGGTACTGGTCCCAGCACAGACCCCTGGGGGACACCTCTCCATTCTGAAAACTGACCATCTATTCCTACCATTTGTTTCCTATCTTTTAACCAGTTACTGATCCAGGAGAGGACCTTTTCTCTTATCCATTTACAGCTTACTTTGCTTAAGAGCCTTTGGTGAGGGACCTTGTCAAAGGCTTTCTGAAAAATCTAAGTACACTATATCCACTGGATCCCCCTTGTCCACATGCTTTATGGCACCCTCTAAGAATTCTAGTAGATTGGTGAGGCACAATTTCCCTTTACAGAAACCACGTTGATTCTTCCCCCAACAAATCGTGTTCATCTATGTGTCTGATAATTGTGTTCTTTACTACAGTTTCAATCACTTTGCCCCCTACTGAAGTTAGGCTTACTGACCTGTAATAGCCGGTATCGCCTCTGGAGCCTTTTTAAAAAATTGGCATCACATTAGCTATTCTCCAGTCATCTGGTACAGAAGCTGATTTAAATGATAGGTTATATACCACAGTTAGTAGTTCTGCAATTTCACATCTGAGTTCCTTCAGAATTGTCGGATGAATACCATCTGGTTCTGGTGACTTATTACGGTTTATCAATTTGTTCCAAAACCTCCCCTAATGAAACCTCAATCTGGGACAATTCCTCAGATTTGTCACCTAAAAAGAATGGCTCAGGTTGGGGAATCTCCCTCACATCCTCAGCTGTGAAGACCGATGCAAAGAATTCATGTAGTTTTTCTTCAATTACCTCATCTTGAGTGCTCCTTTAGCATCTCGATCGTCCAATGGCCCCACCAGTTGTTTAGTAGGTTTCCTGCTTCTGATGTACTTAAATTTTTTTTTGCTGTTATTTTCTGAGTCCTTGGCTAGGTGTTCAAATTCTTTTTTGGCCTTCCTAATTATAATTTTACACTTCCACTTTTTAAAGATGCCCTTTTGCCTCTAACTGCTTCTTATACTTGGTTGTTTAGCCATGGTGGCACTTTTTTGGTCCTATTACTATGTTTTTTAATTTGGGGTATACAATTAAATTGAGCTTCTATTATGATGTCTAAAAAGTTTCCATACAGCTTGCAGAGATTTCACTTTTGGCACTGTACCTTTTAATTTCTGTTTCACTAACTTCCACATTTTTGTGTTGTTCTCCTTTCTGAAATTAAATGCTACTGTGGTGGGCTGCTTTGGTGTTTCCTCCCACTTCCCCCCTCAGGGATATTAAGTTTTACTATGTTATGGTCACTATTACCAAGTGGTTCAGCTATATTCACCTCTTGGACCAGATCCTGTGCTCCACTTAAATCTAAAGAAAGAATTGCCTCTCCTCTACTGGGTTCCAGGACTAGCTGCTCCAAGAATTGGCCATTTAAAGTGCCAGGAAACTTTATCTCTGCATCCCCTCCTGAGGTGACATGTACCCAGTCAATATGGGGATAGCTGAAATCCCCCATTATTATTAAGTTTTTTATTTTTATAGTCTCTCTGATCTCACTGAGCATTTCACAGTCATTATCACCATTCTGGTCAGTAGTATATCCCTACTGCTATATTCTTATTCTTCAAGCATGGAATTACTACCCATAGAGATTCTATGGTACAGTTTGGTTCATTTACGTTTTTTACTTCATTTGACTCTATGCTTTCTTTCACATACAGTGCCACTCCCCCACCAGCAATAGAACTAAAAGCATCAATGCCTTCAAAAGGTTAACTATTACATTCACTTTAGAAGGCAAAGATTAGTCAACCATGAAATCTGCTCTTGGCATCAATAATCTTGCCGTTTATTGAATATATTCCAACCCCTCATTTTCTTAGTGAAGTCACTGAGAAGGTAGTGGCACCCAAATTCCAGCAGCACTGTCATCTTCATCATCCTGGATCAATCACAATCACATTCCAGAAGAGTACCGCACAAATTCGCCAAAGGCGACACGCGAGCTGATTTTCAGTGGCACTCACACTGCCCGGGTCCTGGCCACCGGTCTGGGGGGGGGGCTCTGCATTTTAATTTAATTTTAAATAAAGCTTCTTACACATTTTAAAAATGTTATTTACTTTGCATACAACAATAGTTTAGTTATATATTATAGACTTATAGAAAGAGACCTTCTAAAAACATTAAACTGTATTACTGGCACGCGAAACCTTAAATTACAGTGAATAAATGAAGACTCGGCACACCACTTCTGAAAGGTTGCCGATCCCTGAGCTAGCATGTTAAAGATAGCTGTGTGGACGTTACGGCTCTGAATTTGAAGCCTAGAGGGTTGGGTGGGCTTCAGAGCCTGAGCCCCAGCCTGAACCACAACATCCATACTGCTATTGTTAATGCGCTAGCTCATGCCGCGCTAGTGCAAGACTATCTACCTGGACTGTAAATTTACCCTAAGCTTACAGTACTGTATAGATCTGTCACTTGACACCAGTGACCATATGGTGCTTTTGACATGCAATATCACAAAGTACTCATTCTATTCATTTGTTTGCCACACAAATCCCAATACCAAAATGAACACCAGCTCTGCCTCACTCAGACTGATCATGCCATGGCCCACAAGACTCAATACTCGCTCTCTCCCCCTCTTCATCATGAGGAAAATTGGGAAAAATAAGAAGCCATGGACTTCAGTGCCATCAATATGCACGTGGCAGTTATTCTCCATTAATGCAGCCCACCACCATATCCCAATGCGTGGAAAAGATCCTCAGATGGATAAAGCTGCTAGTTTAAACTCAACTCCAGAAAAGGGGTGGAGGGGTTTTGGGGGGGGGGGGAAAGAGGATTGGAAACTGGATATTACTCTAACCTTATCAACTGAGGGAGTAAGACCACAGGTTGCCAAATTGGTACAAAGCCTTAGGTTTGAGATGGTTTCCTCATAGCTCCCGGACACAGATTGCCATAGTGATAAAGAATCCTCCTTTGGTCAAAAAACTAACCTCTTTTTCCTTTCACATCTGAAAGGAGGATTTTGATTGATTTGCACTTTTATCACCTCCTAGTTAAACTACTTCAATCCACAACATGGACTTGACTGTAACCCCACATGAAGACTGCAAACGATTCAGAATGCAGCAACCCACTTCAGATATAATGGCAGACATGAGCATAGCACACTGGTGCTTCACAAGCTGCTGGCTTCACTCCTGAAATTAATAGGAAGTCAGAGTCTTAGTCTTACTCAATAAGCCTCGAGGGTTTGGGACTTGGCTGTCCCAGCCCAAGTTACGGGTATCCATAGAATAGTCAAATATAGCAGTGATGTATGCCTCCCCATATAAACTGCTTCATAGCCAGTCATCTCCAAATTAGACATATCATGGTAGACCCTTTCATTAAAAAAATTATACTTCACACTTACTTGTAGATGACTAGCAATGAAAGTCCAATCATCTGTACCATTTTGTTCTACCAGCTTCTTTAGCTTCTCATCCTGTAAAGACATAATATCAGCTGAAAAATATAGCATTTTGGTAGGATATAAAAAGTAAAGTTATCTGGTCACGTATTACCTCATCACGTGTCCATTTTACTCTGTTACATATCTTCTTCAACCCTTTTTGCTGTGGCACTTCATAGTCGTGATCTGCATACTGAAGGTCGTCGTCTTCTTCCTCACTGCAGGTTTAAACAAACAGAACAGTTTAAACAAACTAGAAATATATTTTAAAATTAATACTGATCACCAATAACTCAAGAAACCAGAGAGGATTTTGGTTGTAATCTGTGCATCTGGTGCATCTCTGGAAGATATCTAGAATGAAGTATAAAATTTGTAGGAACAAAGTCAGAACATTGTCTTATCCAGTATAGTACAGTATCCTTCCTCTTCATATCCTATGCTTCAAAGGTAAGTAATAAACCCCACAAGGTACCTAGTCAATTTTGCAGAACTATATATTGTGAGGAATAGGCAGAAAATTTCTAAAAGCGTAAACTGAAGCAAAAGATTTGCTTAATCTCACTATTTAGGCTTTTTTTAAACATAGCATCTAACAATGTGTCAGCTAGGCACAGCAAATAACTAGGTGCATTAGGGCCATAACAAAACGGTTTTCTAGTCTAGTAAATCCACAGATTAATGCCATGTTTCAACTTTCTTAATTCACACAGACATGCTATGACATGTACTTTGATGTACACAAGTGCAAGTTCTAGGTTAAAACACCAATTAAAGTATGTGCTTTTTTAAAAATACTTAGGAATTTAATAGAGTATATGACAGTCACACTATGAGTTATGGCAGGTGTCCCGCTTTGTTTAACTTAAGGATGTTACTCTAGTGGAAGCAATGTCTTCTAGATTCTTTTTTTTTTTTTTAATCCTTTCATGATCACTAAATCCAGACCCACAAAAAATACATTCTGCTATACGTCAGTATCAGAACCTAGATAAAATGCTTGCTACAAGCAGTAACCAGCGTATCAGAGCGCACAACCAAGCCTGAACCTTCTTACTGTGAATCTTAGAATGGAAGAGCTGCAGAGGAATAATTCAGTCTCTGAAGGTGGGAGGCAGGAAAAAATTATGAGATATACACCCTTATCTAGGGGTCAACTTAAGAAAAAATAAGAGCCAAGCAAAAGAAAAAAAAATCCAATGGAATCCTGAAAAGTCAAACTGAGACCATGAGTAGGGGTTCCTTTCAAAAATAAAAGAAAAATACAAAAACTAACGACGAAGTATAATTTCAGATGGACAAAATTTAGCTGAGCAAGCAGCAGAACTGAAACTACAGTGCTGAGCTCCTTACCTGATAGTCAGAGGAAAGAAATGGTAGAAACAGGTAGTGACCTTTGTGCCTTCGTGTTGAGTATGCTCCATCTACTGGAGAAGTGGTATAATACTTCACAACCTTCACTTTGCGAACAAACTCAGTTACACAGAGGTGTGTAATGGTTTAACTCATTCTTTCCCCCCCTCCTTTACAACTGCATTATTTTCCCGCTTTTAATTTGTCACTAAAAGTACTTTGATTTTTTTTTAATCACAAATATACATGTTTAATGATCTATAGCAAATCCTTCCCACTACTTATGAAAATAGATTACACTCAAAGTGATCACTGTAAAATAATCATGCTGTCCTTATTTGTTTTTCAATTTTACTGTAATAAGAAATATCCAGTCTATAAAAAAGAAAATTCAAAAATTTTCAAAAGCATCTAAGTCCCATTAATAGTCAAATATAAAAAAAAGTACATACGTTCTAAGTCAATGGGACTTTGAAACCTAACTCTCTTAGGTTCTTAGGAAAGTTGTACCTAAAGTTGTAAAGAAAAAAGACTTAAGGTTTTGGATACAACTTTCAATAGGACATAAGTCCCATTGACTTTCAACATAAATCTATTTGGCTTTTAATGGGATTTAGTCTCCTAAGTGCTTTTGAAAGCTGTACCCCAAGCCTTAATTTCTTTTTTCTCCCTGCCCACATCTCTCCCCCCCCCCCCCCCCCACACACACACACACACTCACTCCACCTCTACACTCAGGCTCAGCAATTGCATGTTGATACTACCTTTTTTCACCTCAAGTAAGCCACAAAGTACACTTAAAATTACAACTCAATTGTCTCTATGTGGTTACACTCTGTGAACATGATCTCCGTAATTTAAGCACTGCATAGTGGACCAAAATTAAGTTAACAACTCACAAAAGGAGTCTGAAGCTATTACAAAGAGTAGGCTGCCGAAAAAGGGCCAATTCATCTGAATCAGGTAATGAAATAGACAATAAGATACTGTTTTGTTTTGTATAGTTCTCCCAATTATGTTACAGTACAGTGAATCTAATTTCTCATTTCCCACATCAAAAAGGCATCCTTTAAATCCTGTAAATGCTTTACACATTTGAATGACTATTTTACCAACATTAATTTTTAAAATATTGATAATTAATAAGCAAATATCTCTTCCTGTTTTAACTACTGCCCAACGCACACAACCCACTGGTCCAGAGACACTAGTCTTACTAATCTACATCTTCAAATACTACCATTTCTGGGTCAAACTATTTAATACAATACTATTTTGAAAGGCAATAAAAAAAACTAAAGCTTATCTGTATTTGAATTATAGCCAAGAATCAGTACACTCTGTGAAAAGCCTGACAAAAATTATGCAGCAACACCACAGTTCCTGGTCGCTGTGGCATTCTAGTACGGTGAATAGGAAACTCTGGAGCAACTTTGATATATTTTTAAAATGTAATTTTTTTCTCAAATGAAATATGAAAATGAATATAATCAATTGTTATTTGATATTAAACTCAATAAATTTACACTACCCTACATTCCCAGTAGACCACGGGATGGATGGATGCGTGTTTTTGTTTTTAAGAAACAAAAATCACACTGTAGAAGTTTCTATGGGTAAAGCTGGATGTTTTGGCAAGTGGTAGGGCACAGTTGGCACTTTTGACACCAGATGTGGGAAATAGCATGGAATTATGCAATAATATTAGTTGGTTGTTTCTACTAAAACAGCCAGCACTAAAATAATGTACAATGCTTACATCTAAACTGTCAATTAAAACTCAGAATTAACATCACTGAGGTGAACGGGGCAGGTCACATCTTTGGAGCATTAGTTCAGGCTGTCTACAGCCTCAGGAAGACAACAGAGAATCTTCCTATATTTGTTTTATATATTTAAGGTTCTCTTGGCTACCGTGTGCTAGGAACAATTTTTTTAAAATTGTATCTAGATTCTGGAAATGGAGCATATCACAGCCAGCAGTGGATTCCTCAGCAGTTCAAGATACACACAGCCCTGCCTACAGTGGCAGTTAAGAACTATTCACTTGAACGTTCTACAAAAAGACAAACGCATTCTACACAGCCCAAAGATTGAGAGTTTAAATTTCACAGAGAGAAAAAGAGTATCTACACTAGAGTCCACATATTAAAATTTCTTGTACCCCACCCATCTCAATCTGAAAACAAACATGAATTTGTAGCATATAGATTTGCTTAGACTAGGACACAAACAGTTTAGGTCCAAAAAATTACATATGTGCTTAAGTAATCAAAAGGTAGTTTAAAAAAACCCTCAAAACCTAATATGAATGGATTTTTTAAAATTTCAGTGATTACAATTTATTTGACCATTCCTCTGTAGTGTTGTGAACTGAAACTGTATTGAATTAGTGCATGAAAACAGAAAGTGAAACGGAGCCATTTAATTTCACCAAGCTGTTTGAAAGAGTAAACAAAATACACCTCTACCCAGATATAATGCGACCCGATATAACACGAATTCAGATATAACACGGTAAAGCAGTGCTCTGGGGGGGGGGCAGGGCTGCGCACTCCGACGGATCAAAGCAAGTTCAATGTAACACGGTTTCACCTATTTCGCGGTAAGATTTTTTTGGCTCCCGAGGACAGCATTATATTGGGGTAGAGGTGTACATAAGTTAAATTTCAATAATTCAATTCTAATAGTCAAAAGACTTTTTAAATTAAGATTCTAGGCTTCGGTGTCCCTCTATTATGAAGCTGAAGAGTTGGCAGATGCATTAAGAAATGAAAACTTCTCATTTTAAAAATCAAAGACAATGTTATACCTACCTGGAACTCAAAGATCAAGATGCCTCCTTACTCTTGTACTAAATTAGCAATCCCAAAAGCCATTTGCACCCGTTCTTGCAGGTCGTGTTGTTATATGCCAACATATAATTTTTGTTCTGGTGTTACCAATCTGTAGCAGATGAGTTCATCCTCTATGCACAACTATTTTAATTATCTAGCAAGAAATGTAAATTCTTCACAATTCAATATTCACTGACAGCATGTTAGCACTTACAGAAAGACTAGTAAGTCTTGCTTAGCTCCTAAACGCCAGAGAGACAAGGTGGATGAGGTAATAACTTTTAGTGGACCAACTTCTGTTGGAAAAAAGAGAGAAGCTCCAGATGGTATACTGGGTACAATATTGTAGATGGAATTTCTGATGTTATATGATACCTATATTAAGGTAGTTGATCATCTCTAGTTTCTCAGATATTTGTGTGCTCCTTGAAACAATTACAGGGCAAACATATTACTTTCCTCCCCCGCTGCAGTTTTTCAACAAAAACTATGAATTTATAGTGTACTTGTAATAAACCTGATCTCCTCAAGAAGAAAAATACAGTATCAGATTCTTATGTAGCAACCACCAAACTATAATTTCTTCACTCCTATGCACAATATGAATCCACAGCAACCTCCAAATAGTGTGGAAGGTCAAAACCTAATAGTTTTCATAACTAATATTAACCATTTACCCGGCTCTTCCTTTATCAACCTTATAAATCCCCTTCTGTATTTCCTTATCAGTTTTCAAAATTTTATTGTTTTTAAAAACAGGTAACACTACGGAAGTCCACAGCTAGAAAAAAAACTGAAGACAGCAGTAACTATATTAATACATTTAGTTTCATTTTATATTCAAAATCTGTTTTTAGGAAACACACAGGCTCCTGCAAAATTGAGGATTTATCTAGAACAGCTCTCAATGTTTGCAGCTGAATAAACACACTTTCTCTCATAGATCCCCAGCTATAGAGAAAGAACCCCATATAGCTTTCTTTCAATCAGTGGACATGCCAGGACTAGAGAAACAGTCTGTGTTTTTTAAAAAATTAGGAATTAGTGAAGACAAAGAATATTAAAAGCACATGGTTGGTTATGGTCAAGCCTAGCTTCCCATCAGGGGTGTGTGAAAGCAGAGAGGTAAAGGATCAGGAAGGTTATGGAAGAAGTAGGGAAAACTGACAAAAACAACTATTGTGTGGGAAGAATATCGATTACTTGCGGGGAAAGAGAAGATGAGGTTACCTTTATGTCTGGGGTACGGGGTAACATGGGAAAGACACGGATGCAGCGACTCCTGGGGGATCCAACATGCAGCGGAGATGGAGAAGTCAGGGAACACCTGCGTAGCGACAGGCGGGTGACAGGAGATGGGGGTGATGCAGACGGGATCGGGACAGCTGCGGGGCGCGGAGAGTGGGCAGTGACAACTGAACACGGGGAAGGACAGCTAGGTAAGAGGAGAGTCTGCGCCTCTGGTCCGGGGAGAAAGATGAAGGGGGACGAGGGGTGGGGGCAGGAGGACTTACCTGCCCCACAGCAGAGAGCGGACCCGGCGGGGAGTGCAGGGGACAGGTACCACCTGGGCGCGGAAAACAGAAAGCGCTGAGACCGGGGGAGGGAGCAGGGATTTGGGACCAAGACCCGGAGATACCTGAGCCAGGGCAGGCGGGCCGGCCAGTCGGGGGGCGTTACTCACCTGCGCGGTCTCTTCGCCATCCTCTAGGCGCACCATAGGGAGGGGGCGGAGGCGGGCTGGCGAACAGAGCTGCGCGGCTCCCCGCCCGGGCTCCTCACGCTGCCCCGGGGCTCACGCACGGGCTCGGGAGTCTGTGCCGGTCGTGGCGCCCGTCCCCGTCACACACCGGGGGGAGGGGGCGGCTCCCTCTACCACTCCCGGAGACTTCAGCGCATCTAACCCCACCGCCTCCACCGGCAGCAGCTCCTAGCCCCGGCCTGGCCCGGCCCCCCACACACAGAACATGGCTTAGCCCGGCCCGGCTGCGGGGACAGGATCGGGGGCTGCGGACGCTTCTTGTCCGGGTCCAAGCTGCGGCTCCAAGGCCCCGTCACAACGGCCCCGGCTCCAGCTGCGTCCCCCGCCGCCGCCGCAGCTTCCCCCGTGCCCGTCCCGGCCGCGCCTCTCCAGCTGCTCCGCCGCCGCCACACTCGCTGCTGGTTTTGTCCGTGCCGCCGAATCTCGCGCCCAGCCTCCTTCCAGAGTCACCGTTTGAATCTGCGCACGCGGACTGCAACCCCATTGGCTGTGGGGGCCGCACGAGATCGAGGCGGGGCACCGCGCCAGCGGGGGAAGGGGTGCGACCAGTAGGGAAGGAGGAGGCGGGGCATAGAGCCCGACAGGGATGGACCCGGAGCGGGGAGGCTGGACGTAGCGCGCTGCATGCTGGGGGAGTGAGTTTTCCCTCCCGCCAAGCCTCACGGTGGGAAACAGTGGCTGGTTGTTCCACTGAGGCTGCGCAATAAGCTCACAGCCCTGTCCGGGCTCTGCTGCTGCCGCTCTTGGCTCCCAGGCCTCGGCCCTCTCCCCCTCAGTTGCTAGGGCTGGCGCTTGCAGGGAGGCAGTGGGGCTGGTTGTGATCAGTAACCACTTACACTCAGGAGCTGTCTCGCATGCCAGTGACTCAGGACTAATCAAATGCACGTGAACCGCACAGTCTGCAGAGGAGGAAAACACCCTTTCTAAGACAAATGTTACTGACAAGGGATTTCTCATCTTCACCGCTGTAGAGCGTAATCTACAAAATCATGTCTCCTTCGAGCCGGAATCGAACCAGCGACCTAAGGATTCCCATAGGCAACACCTCTACAGTCCTCCGCTCTACCAGCTGAGCTATCGAAGGGACTTTATGAGTCAGCTTGTTTCCTCTGTACACAAATCTCACTTTCATGACTCAACTAGTCTAGTATAATTCAGTTCATAGCACTTAAAGAAAAGGTAATCTGGGGCAGTAATAAATTTAGTGAGGGCAGCTTTTCTACCAATAACAAATGGAGAGAGAAATGGAGCTTTGGAGAGGACACGTGTTGATTATTGCAGGGCAGGCTCCAGGGTTTTTGCCGCCCCAAGCGGTGAAAAAAAAAAATGCTGTGATCATGATCGGCGGCACTTCGGCATAAATGCCACCGAAGGGCCGGATGTGCCACCCCTCTTCATTGGCCGCCCCAGGCGCCTGCTTGCTGCGCTGGTGCCTGGAGCCAGCCCTGGACTATTGATGCAATATTATGGTAGCCAGACTTACAATTTTCCCCCCTATAAAAACAAGTAAATTCTCTCTAGGGAGATTTTCCTTCCTTTCATGTATATTTGCCTGACATAATATGGTATGATATAATGTATAATCTGAGGCTTGGTCTACAGTACAAATTTATATTGCCTGAACAAAATAGTAATACCAACCTAGCCCTTGGTGTAGACAGCACGACATCAATGGGAGGGCGTCTTCCATTGACATGGCTACCACCTCTTGGGGAGTTGGAGTACCTATGCCAAGGGGCAAAGCTCTCCTGTCAGTGTAGATAGCTTCACTAAGCACTACAGCTGCATGGGTGCAGCTGCAGCACTGTAAGTGTAGAGAAGCCCTAAGGACCCTCCCTTACTCCTGTGAAAAAAGCATTATGAGTAAGAAAAGGCAGAAGATCAGCCTCCTCACTTATAAGGTACTTTGTATTGGGGAAGGGAGGTTAATTATGAAAGTCAAAGTGGTATTATCTTTTTGCCTTTTATTTAAATCAAACACTAATAATAGGTGTTCAACCTAGTCTAAAAAAAGCAACTTTTCTAACCACATTTTCCGTCCGTCCCCCCCACCAACTGTTTGCAACCCAAGCAAAATAGTCTATAAAAACTAAAGAGGAAATGACTAGACATTCAAAACAAAACTTATTTATCATTATTGTCTACCCTGAGAGAAATGAAAGTACAATAAAACCTCCGTTACTTACGAACAACCTCCATTCCGGAGGTGTTGGTAACTCTGAAATGTTTGTAACTCTGAACAAAATGTTATGGTTGTTCTTTCAAAAGTTTACAACTGAACATTGAATTAAAACAGCTTTGAAACTTCTCTACGCAGAAGAATAATGCTGCTTTTCTTTTATTTTTTTAGTACTTTATGTTTAACACATTACTGTAATGTATTTGCTTTTTTTTATTTTTTGTCTATGATGCTGTCTGACTGTGTACTTCTAGTTCCAAATGAGGTGTGTGGTTGACTGGTCAGTTTGTAACTCTGGTGTTCATAACTCCGAAGTTCTACTGTAGTAAACAGTATGTAGAAGATCAAATTCTAAAAATTATTTCACTTAATATACTGATTCGCCTCTATCACATATGTAAGGATTTTACAAATATTTTAACTCATGGTGTCTCTAAATAAAATATTTTATCCTTTATGAACAGCATTTAGTACCTAATGCTTTTACACCTTTTATTTAATTAGTTAATTGAACGTAAGAACAGCCATGCTGGGTCAAACCAAAGGTCCATCCAGCCTAGTATCCTATCTACCGATAGTGACCAATGCCAGGTGTCCCAGAAGGAGTGAACCTAACAGGTAATGATCAAGTGATCTCTCTCCTGCCATCCATCTCCACCCTCTGACAAACAGAGGCTAGGGACACCATTCCTTACCCATCCTGACTAATAGCCATTAATGGACTTAACCTCCATGACTTTATCTAGTTCTCTTTTAAACCCTGTTATAGTCCTGGCCGTCACAACCTCCTCAGGTAAGGAGTTCCACAGGTTGACTGTGCGCTGTGTGAAGAACTTCCTTTTATTTGTCTTAAACCTGCTGCCCATTAATTTCATTTGGTGGCCCCTAGTTCTTATATTATGGGAACAAATAAATAACTTTTCCTTTTTTGACTGCCGCTGCACACTGCATGGACGTCTTCAGAGAACTATCCACGATGACTCCAAGATCTCTTTCCTGATTAGTTGTAGCTAAATTAGCCCCAATCATATTGTATGTATAGTTGGGGTTATTTTTTCCAATGTGCATTACTTTACATTTATCCACATTAAATTTCATTTGCCATTTTATTGCCCAATCACTTAGTTTTGTGAGAACTTTTTGAAGTTCTTCACAGTCTGCTTTGGTCTTAACTATCTTGAGTAGTTTAGTATCATCTGCAAACTTTGGTACTGTACAATTATTTAAATGAAATAAAGCATGATTTTAAAAAGGAAAAAGGCAGGAAACTAAAACCAAGACAGGGGGATTGCCTAAACACTTAGGCCTTCGTCTTGCAAAATAATTATGCACATGGTTTAGTTTAAACACACACACACAGAGACCCAATGTGTGTAGTACTATACATGTCCATAGGTCATTTCAGGACTGGATAGGGTTGACAACGTTCCAATTTCTGGAAACTGGACACTCCAGCTCCGCCCCCTCTCCCTGAGGCCCCACCCTATGCTCCACCCCCTGCACCAGACACCGTCAGGTGCCGTTTTCAACTGGAATTTCCGGTCGAAAACTGGACATCTGACAACCCTAGGACTGGGACAGGGCCGGCACAACCCATTAGACGACCTAGGCGGTTGCCTAGGGCACTAACATTTGGGGGGCAGCGACCGCGACGGCCGGATCTTCGGCCGCCCTGGTCGTCGTCGGCATTTCGGGGGCAGGAACTTCCGCCGCCTAGGGTGGCAAAAAAGCTGGCGGCACTCCTGGACTGGGGCCTTAGTTCTCTTTGTGATCAATAAAATGCTTTATTTCTGCCATTTAGGGGTTAAACAACTCATTTATTTAGCTCCTATACCACTTAACTTGTGACACCAAATATTGTTAAAATTTGAAGAGAGCAGTTAGGAGATTTCTCTTATCTATACAGGAATTAGAAAAATTGTGTGTGTATACATAATTTATTACTTTATAATCTAATGCCCATGGTGCCTTACACTACAGTACAGATAAAGACAGATTGTAATCTCTTGGGGACAGGCACTTCTGCAAATATTTCTTCCAAGCAAAGTGCCTCATACTGTGACTAGTCCTATCGGCAGTACTTTACTGGAATTACTCATGGTAGTAGGCACTCTGAGTCAGATCCTGCTCATGCTATCAATGGAAAAACACCCATACATTTAAGGTGTAAAGGATCAGGTCCCATTCACAGCAGTATGCATTTGGAGGACTGGGCTGAGCAGAAATAAGACACCCAACCCCGACAAGGAAGAGAGTCTAAGGAAGAGGACAGTATCGTTATATCATGAATTGTGAAGGTAGTATATGTGTCTCAGTCTGGTCAAAAAGCGACTCTGTCAGCTCTGGTCAGCACATCTGATCGTGACGCTAAAAGTCTGGTTGGCATCATTAGGCTGGGGCCGGGCTGCGCGGCAGGACAGCGGGGCTAAGGCAGGCTCCCTGCGAAGCTCTGCCTGGCTGCCAGGAAGTGGCAGCATGTCTGGCTCCTAGGCAGAGGGGTGGCCAGGAGACTCCACGTGCTGCCCCCAACCATAGGCACCACCCTGAGCACCGGCTCTGCAGCTCCCATTGTCCGCTAATCCACAGCGGACACGAATCTGGGACATCACGGGTGCATCCAGCTTCCTGCGTCCCCAGGAAATGCCAGGGAAGCACTGGTGCGGCTACTATTTAAGGGACTGCCTGAGGTGAGTGCCTCCCGGGGTCGCTGTGAACCACACCAATCAGAGCTGTCCGGATCCCACACCCCAAGCCCCTCCTGCCCCCAAAGTCCCTCACAGAGCCCACACCCTGCACTCCAACCCCCTGCCTCAGCCCCCTCCCACACTCAGAAACCTTCAGCCCCACCCCCCAGTCTGGAGCCCCCTCCTGCACCCCAAACTCCTCATTCCCAAAGTCTGCACCCCCAGCCAGAGCCCTCACCCCCTCCTGCACCCCAACCCGCTGCCCCAACCCAGAGCCTCCTCCCGCACCCTGAACTCATTTCTGACCCCATCCCAGAGCCCACAGATCCTCCTGCACCCCTAACCCCGAAGCACCCTCCTGCTCTTCCTAGCAACCACCCCAGCTAGGTGGAGGCTGCTTGGGGAGGAGGGGTCCAGTGGACATGCTCCAAATTTGCGGCTCCCTTTCCCGGTAGTCCTTACCCAGGGGCCTCCATTTCAGCCACTCTGAGGTATTTCTACACTGCAATTAAATTCCCTGCTGGCCTGGCTCAGCAGACTGGGGACGTAACATTACAATGTAGACATTTGGGATCTCTGAATCCCTCCCCACTCAGGGGTTTCAGAGTTTAGGATTGAGCTAGCCCAAACAGCCCCACAGTGAGCCAAAGTCAGCAGACAGAGGGCAGGCAGCTTTAATTGCTATGAAGATACACCCTACCCCCAGCCCTTCCCAGCAAGTGGGACACAGCAGCTGTGCAGGCCAGTCCCTCCCTGCAGGAGGAGCATGAAGGGTGTGTGTCTATTAAGGCATCCAGGGGCAGTGCACTGGGGCTGGTCCAGCCTCTACCCTTGGGTGGCCACTGCAACCCCAGGGCCGGTGCTACCATTTAGGCAAACTAGGCGTTGCCTAGGGCGCCAAGATTTGGGGGTGCCAAAAAGCAGTGCCCCCAATTTTTTTTTACAGCCCCCTCCCTGAGCGCGCTGTCGCCGCTCCACTTCTCCCACCTCCCAGGCTTGCAGCGCCAATCAGCTATTTGGCACCGCAAGCCTGGGAGGGGAGGACTCATAGACTCATAGACTCATAGACTTTAAGGTCAGAAGGGACCAATATGGTCATCTAGTCTGACCCCCCGCATGATGCAGGCCACAAAAGCTGACCCCCCCACTTTCCCTTAGCTCTGCTGTTAAAGTCTCCAGATCGTGATCTAAAGACTTCAAGTCGCAGAGAATCTTCCAGCTTGTGACCCCTGCCCTATGCTGCGGAGGAAGGCGAAAAACCTCCAGGGCCACTGCCAATCCACCCTGGAGGAAAATTCCTTCCCGACCCCAAAAATGGCGATCAGCAGAACCCCGAGCATACAGGCAAGAATCTCTAGCCAGACCCTCATTTTACCAGCGATGGCCGTTATTGCCTAATTGATTAGAATCACGTAATCCCATCAAACCATTCCCTCCATAAACTTATCTAGCCTAATCTTGAAGCCAGAGAGGTCTTTCGCCCCCACCGTTTCCCTCGGAAGGCTGTTCCAAAATTTCACCCCTCTGACGGTTAGAAACCTTCGTCTAATTTCAAGCCTAAATTTCCCCACGGCCAGTTTATATCCATTCGTTCTCGTGTCCACATTAGCACTGAGCTGAAATAATTCCTCCCCCTCCCTGGTATTTATCCCTTTGATATATTTGAAGAGAGCAATCATATCCCCCCTCAGCCTTCTTTTGGTTAGGCTAAACAAACCAAGCTCCTCGAGTCTCCTTTCATAGGAAAGGTTTTCCATTCCTCGGATCATCCTAGTTGCCCTTCTCTGTACCCGTTCCAGTTTCAGTTCATCCCTTTTAAACATAGGAGACCAGAACTGCACACAGTACTCCAAGTGAGGTCTCACCAGCGCCTTGTATAACGGAAGCAGCACCTCCCTGTCCCTACTAGAAATACCTCGCCTTATGCATCCCAAGATCGCATTAGCTTTTTTCGCAGCCACGTCGCATTGCCGACTCATAGTCATCCTGCGATCAACCAGGACTCCGAGGTCCTTCTCCTCCTCAGTCACTTCTAAGCTATGCGTCCCTAGCTTATAACTGAAATTCTTATTAGTCATCCCTAAATGCATCACCTTACACTTCTCACTATTAAATCTCATCCTATTACTAATACTCAAATTTACAAGGTCATCCAAGTCTCCCTGCAGAATATCCCGATCCTTCTCCGAGTTGGCAATGCCTCCCAACTTTGTGTCATCCGCAAACTTTATCAGCCCACTCCTACATTTGGTTCCGAGGTCAGTAACGAATAGATTAAATAAAATCGGACCCAGAACCGAACCTTGAGGAACCCCACTGGTGACCTCCCTCCAATCTGACAGTTCACCTTTCAGTACTACCCTCTGCAGTCTCCCCCTTAACCAGTTCCTTATCCACCTCTGGATTTTCCTATCGATCCCCATCCTATCCAATTTAACCAATAATTCCCCATGCGGAACCGTATCAAATGCTTTACTAAAATCGAGGTATATTAGATCCACCGCATTTCCTTTATCTAGAAGGTCTGTTACTTTCTCAAAGAAGGAGATCAGGTTGGTTTGGCAGGACCTGCCTTTCGTAAACCCATGTTGTAATTTGTCCCAATTGCCATTCACCTCAAGGCCCTTAACTACTTTCTCCTTCAAAAATTTTTCCAAGACCTTACATACAACAGAAGTTAAACTAACAGGCCTGTAGTTACCCGGGTCACATTTTTTCCCCTTCTTGAAAATAGGAACCACATTAGCTATTCTCCAGTCCAACGGTACCACCCCCGAGTTTACAGATTCATTAAAAATTGTCGCCAAGGGGCTCGCAATTTCTCGCGCCAGTTCCTTCAGTATTCTAGGATGAAGATCATCCGGTCCGCCCGATTTAGTCCCGTTTAGCTGGTCAAGTTTGGCTTCCACCTCTGATACTGTAATGTCTATCCCCCATCCTCTATTCCCCTCTGTCCTACTCCCTCTATTCCTAAACCCTTCATTAGCCTTATTAAAGACCGAAGCAAAATATTCATTTAGATATTGTGCCATGCCTAAATTACTGTTAATTTCCACTCCATCCACATTCTTCAGCGGTCCCACTTCCTCTTTCTTTGTTTTCTTCCTATTTATATGGCTATAAAACCTCTTACTATTGGATTTAATTCCCCTCGCAAGGTCCAACTCTACACGGCTTTTGGCCTTTCTCACCGCATCCCTACATGCTCTAAACTCACTAAGGTAGGTTTCCTTGCTGATCCCTCCCTTCTTCCATTCTCTGTATGCTTTCTGTTTTTTCTTAATCGCCCCTTTGAGACTCCCGCTCATCCAGCTAGGTCTAAATGTCCTGCCCACTAATCGTTTTCCCTTTCTTGGGATACAGGCCTCAGACATCTCATGCAACTTCTGCTTGAAATAATCCCAGGCGTCACCTGCCTTTAGATCCCTAAGTATGTTAGCCCAATCCACTTCCCTAAGTAGTTGCCTTAATTTATTAAAGTTGGCCTTTTTGAAATTGTAAACCTTAGTTACAGTATCATTTCTGTTAATCCTTCCATTAAGTTTAAACCGAATTAGCTCATGGTCACTCGAGCCAAGGTTGTCCCCTACAACCATTTCTTCAACGAGGTCCTCACTACTCACCAGCACTAAATCTAAAATGGCATCCCCCCTCGTTGGTTCACTTACTACTTGATGAAGGAATTCATCTGCTAGTACGTCTAAGAACATCTGAGCCCTATTATTGTTACTAGCATTTGTTACCCAATCTATATCTGGGAAGTTAAAATCCCCCATGATGACACAGTTCTTATCAGTTTTTACTTCCCTAAAAACATTAAGTAGTTCTTTGTCTGCCTCCAGGCTAGATCCCGGCGGTCTATAACATACCCCAAGCACTATCTCAGGGGAGGCTCTAGTAGTTCTTTTATTCAGTGTAATTATTGCCCATACAGACTCCGTCTTATCCATCCCATCACTTATTATTTCTTTACATTTTATCTCATTATTGACATATAATGCCACTCCCCCACCTTTACCTTTTTTCCGGTCATTCCTAAACAGCACATACCCTTCCATACCTGTACTCCAGTCATGATTACCGTTCCACCACGTTTCGGTTATTCCCACGATATCAGGTTTCATTTCTCGGACCAGGAGCTCCAATTCCTCCATTTTGTTACCTAGGCTTCTCGCATTGGTGTATAAACATCTTACCGTATGCTGTCTATCCTTTCTCCCATTAGTTATGCAATTTGGAACGGACCCCATGCTGTCCATCCGCCTCCTCTTTCTTATGTCCAATTCCCTACCCCTATCTATGTCTGTGCTTAACTCCTCACACTCCTTTTCTGTGTTGGAATCTGGCGTGGAGATTACCTGAACATCTCCCAACCGTCTCCCCCAAGTTCCTAGTTTAAAGCCCTTTTGATGAGATGAGCCAGCCTCCCTCCCAGAAGTCTATTCCCTTCCCTACTCAGGTGAAGTCCATCCCGTGAGAACAGCTGTCTGTCCCCGAAAGCCTCCCAGTGGCCATACATCCCAAAGCCCTCCTTATAACACCACTCCCTTAGCCAGCTATTTATCCTCATAATTCTGTCGGCCCTTTGCTGTCCTTCTCTTGGAACAGGCAGAATCCCACTAAAGATAATCTGAGCCTCCACTTCCTTAAGCGTCTTCCCCAGCCTGGCATAATCTGCCTTTATTCTCTCTAGCGAGAACCTAGCTGTGTCATTCGTACCTACGTGAAGGATGATTAAAGGGTTCTTACCTGCTCCTTTTAGGATCCTTTTCAACCGCAGGTCCACATCCCTTATCTTAGCGCCCGGCAGACAGCACACCCTTCTGTTTTCAGGGTCCGCTCTGGTCACAGGCCTGTCCAACCTCCTCAGCAAGGAGTCTCCAATCACATAAACCTGCCTTTGCCTGGTGACAGTACTCTGTACAAATCTATCCCCTGTCCCCTGTAGTCGTACCTCTTGTGTCTCTCTATTTTCCCTTATAGTCCCCCTAGCGCCATCCTCTATCCTACTGGGGCCCGGTATAGGTGCTGTCTCCATCAACTCCTGCCCTCTCTCTATCGGACTAGCCGCTCTTCTCTTCTTCCTCTGCCTCCCACCATCAGTTACCACCTGCTGCCTCTCTTCCTCGTTATCCAAACACTCAAACCTGTTCCTGAGTTCTATTCCCCCCTCACTAGCCCTCCTTTTCCTTGGCCTGCTCCTCACAGTCACATGCTTCCACTGCTCTTGATCTGCCCCTGACCTTCCCCCCTCACAGACCATAGCCTGTGCTTCCACCTGTACCCCTGAGCATTCTCCTTCTGCCACACCCAGCTTCTGCTCCATTAGCTGCTCGAATCCCCTTCTAAACTCTACCATAGTATCTACCTGCATCTGGAGCCCTCTAATCTTTTCCTCTAGCAGGTCTATCAGGCGGCATTTCATGCAAACATACCTTTGTTCAGGCTCCCCAGCGAGGACCATGTACATACCACAGCTGCTGCATGCAATCATCTGCATAGTGTCCCCTGCTGCTTGGCTCATGGCCGCTGTGGTCTCTGCGTGCTGCTCCTGGGAACACATAGAGGAGAATTAGAGCGGGGGCGGCGTGCTCGGGAAGAAGGCGGAGCAGAGGTGAGCTGGGGTGGGGAGCTGCCGCACGGCTTCCCGGGCCGGGGGTGGGGGTGGGGCAGGGCCGCCCAGAGGATTCAAGGGGCCTGGGGTCTTCGGCGGCAGGGGGCCCCCGCCACCGAATTGCCGCTGAAGACCCGGCACTTCGGCAGCGGGTCCCAGGGCGGAAGGACCCCCCGCCGCGGGTCTTCAGGGCACTTCGGCGGTGGATCCCGGGGCGGAAGGACCCCCCGCTGCCGAAGACCCGGAGCGGAAGAAGCTCCAGGGGCCCGGGCCCCACGAGAGTTTTCGGGGGCCCCCGGAACGAGTGAAGGACCCCGCTCCAGGGGCCCCAAAAAACTCTCATGGGGGCCCCTGCGCGGCCTGGGGCAAATTGCCCCACTTGCCCCCCCCCGGGCGGTCCTGGGGTGGGGAGCTGCCACGGGGGTGCCTCAAGGCTGGGGGGCAGCTGCCGCAGGGCTCCCCACCCCAGCTCACCTCTGCTACGCCCCCTCCCTGAGCACACCATCGCTGCTCCACTTCTCCCACCTCCCAGGCTTGCGGCGTCAATCAGCTGTTTGGCGCTGCAAGCCTGGGAGGGGCGGAGAATTAGAGCGGAGGCGGCGTGCTCGGGGAGGAGGCGGAGCAGAGGTGAGCTGGGGTGGGGAGCTGCCACACGGCTCCCCAGGGGGGAGCTGCCGCGGGGGGGGCACCTCAGGGCGGGGGGGGGAGAGCCTCAGGGCGGAGGTGGCGGCGGGGAGCTGCCGCAGGGCTGTGGGTGGGGGGGGCGCAAGGCGGAAGTTTCGCCTAGGGTGTGAAACTTCCTTACACCAGCCCTGTGCAACCCACCTACTCAGTGGAGCACATCAGGAACCATGCCAGCAGCCAGACATCGCTGTGCACAAAGCCTAGCACTTCACACTGGTGGGTGCCCCCCCCACTCACCCACCCGTCTCACCTCCCTGCCCACCTCCTCACAAAGTATAGGGCTCCCCAAAGCACAGGGCCCAGGGCAGTCACCCCGATTTGCTGTACCCTAGGGATGGCTCTGACAGACTCCCCTAACATTAATTTGTCCACGTTGCAAATATTGTCTATTAAAGCATACATTTTAACAATTTAACTAGTCATTAAACATGGAACAGCATAACTTTTTTTCCTTGTTATACAGTTCATTGTCAGGTAGGGAAGGAGTCCATCAATGACTTCAGCTCTACTGATCCCCTACCAGGACAGTTGGGTGAAGGCAAGAAAAATGAAGCTCCTGCAATTTTCTCTTCAGTCGCTCATATTGAGAATGAGTGGGACTCTTTTAGGCAGCAATTAATTTTACAATAGTGTTTAAAATCCTCTCCCTGGTGACGTGAAGGGTATTTGAATCACACATTCCATCTCCCACATTCAACCTGTTGCAGCTCCTGGCCTTCTCCTGGTGCCTGCTTGAGCCTTGCAGTGAAAATGTGCAAGTTAGCAAGGGGAGAACAAGCGACGGCGGGGGGGGGGGGGGGAGGGGGGGGGAATGAGCAGGGCGTTGGGGAAGGGTGAGGCCTCGGGGGCAGGACAAGGGTGTTCGGTTTTCTGCAATTAAAAAGTTGACAACTCTAGTTTCAGAGGTAAGTTTTAATACTCTATAGAAAATAATGTTAGGTCCCTATCCTTAGTGAGAGGGACAAATTGCTCTATCCAAACACATTCCTTCATGGAAGTCCCTAGGACTCTGCTCCAGGATCTTCCTGCACAGGGGACACTGAAGGATCAGGGCTTTAGAAGTTAATGTAATTTCATTTGAAGTTTCATGCTGTATTACAGTAGCATTTTATTTCAGAGGGTATGTCTACACTGCCAGGTAAACAAACACTCACTGGCTCTGCTTGAGCTAGCACAATAAAAATAGTATGGATGTTGCAACACAGGTGACGGTATGAGCTAGCTGCTCAAGTACAAGCCCACCAAGACAAATGTTTATTCTTCACTTCAAAACTAGGTCTACTTATAAAAAGTTACAAAATATAGTTGAGCTTCTTGTTCAAGAAACAGGTATAAGCATTGTAAACAAGCAACGGTTTGAGTTTCATCTTTGTAAATTAAGGTACAAAAAGACTATACATTTGCTTATTCTTTACCCTACATGGCAGTCTTTAAGTTATTCATATAAGTAACTTACAACAAAGTCAAAATTTGAGGTCTTATGAACCTAGGGAAAAGTTACCATTCCAGTGACTTATGGCACAATCCTCAATTCCAAGTAAGGGGGCCATATCCAAGAACTACCATTTTTACAATTTGGTGCACAAAAGGAGGAGTTTTTTGGGGTGGGGAAGGAGGTGGCGTAGGCAGGAACAACAAGACGATTGGGTACTGAACTGTGAACACAGCAAGTAGAAAAGTCTTTACAAAGGCTACTGCATCTGGGCACCAATGCAGCATTTAAAGCTCTGGATTGGAGAGGGATTTATCTTTCTATATGGAATTATATTCAATCACACAATATAATTTGGCCTCCTCTTACCAGTTGTTTATTAAGTGCTTTAACCTCTTCCTGTTGTGTACCCACAAGGTACAACCCCATATTATTGCAAGCAGTACAACTTTCAAAACACAATGGCTGCAAAATAGCAGGTAATCTTAGGTGCTGTCACTGGTGTTGCTCCAGCTTCAAGAAAAATAATTTGAATGGAGAAAATTAGTTATGCACTTCTGAATCTCTAATTTAGAAGCTATGGTCTATCCTTTCTCAACAAGCATGCAGAATTGCTTATGGAATTATAGGTAAAGTTCTCCAGAAATGTGATCAGTTATTAACAAAACTATGGCATGATTAAGGGAATGCAATTAGATAACATTTGGCCCAGAATACAAGTTTTTACAAATCCTACAAGTAACACCATTTTTGCCCATGTTTTCGTTTGCTTTTTTAAATTCCAACTGAAATTTTTGTATATAAAGTAGCTGTTTATAGCAAATGACATTTCCCTTCAAGGTTTGCAAGCAAAATATTGCAACATTATGCTAAGCTATGAAAACTGAAGTGAAAGTGATTAGAAACTGATAGTAAACCAATGACACAAAGTAATTATTTTTATTATCCAGGACTAGTGCAAAAGTTAAGCAAATAGCAAAAATACTTACACATAAAACTGAGTTTAAGTTCTTCACCTTTTGGTATCCTATCATGTCATTAGTAATTCAAGGCAATATATACTATATATAGTTTTAACAGGATTTTTAAGTTGCACATGGTTTGTGGGGAAAATGTGTACACACATTTTATCCAGGGAAACTCAAAGAAAATACAGTTGTGTGAAATTTTCACCTAAACATTATGCCTTTAAGCACTGCAGATTATAAATTTCTGCTCAGAAGCGAAAGGCTTCAGGAAGATAAACATTTTATCTCTGAGTTTTTCTTCTGTATTGGAAACAGATGTGCAGCTTGTACCAAACAAAATGGTAAATCTTAGCTTGTAGCGCCCCCTACACTTTCAAATAAGAATCTAAATTCTCAGCAGTTGTTCCGAAAGTGCATAGGTAAAGCTGTGGTAAAATAGTAATGCGGAAATGGTTCTATTGTTCTGTGAGGAAAAAACAAAAAACAAGACCATAACCTGATTTTAAAATTATCACACAATTTTATAAGCTTTTCTTGGCTTATGTACTATGTCTGTTCAGTGCCTAGTTGCACAGATATGGTTGTGCTGTACAGAGATAATACCACAGCATGTGTCCCCACATCAAGGTCATGACAAAAATCTTTGAACTACACAGGCTGTTTGTTCAAGATCTATATGCAACTAAAACTGCCTTTTTCAGGCAGTTCCCATGTCTTTGTGTCTGCCTTGTACAGCACCAAACATCTGAACTTAATAAATACTTTAATAAAATCATCAGATATAAAGTACAAAGGGCCTGAAATAGACACTACTGGGTCGCAAAGACAAATTTCATTATTAAAGCTCACATCTTTTTATGGGTGTACGCTAGTATATATATAATTTTCACACATTTTATTTTAATATACACACACGAGATTCTGAAGTATTAGTCTTGATTATAGATTAAGAGTTGAAGGTCACAATATTCAAAATTTAGTTTTGCCAAGGTGTGCAGTACATATTGTTCTAGGAGTATGTTTTAATGTGGATCCCATGCACACAAGAGCAGACTTTTTTTTTTTTAAAGTAGCAACGTCCATCAGGGCTGCGGAGGCACCCTGTGCTTCCTCATGCTCCCATCTGAGGCATAAAGGTCATGGTAGTCCCTCCCTCTGTTCCCTTTTACTGTAGGTGGCGGTGAAACAATCTGATGAACACGTGATCCATTACTCTTCAGAAATCCTAAACCGATTTTTCTTTCCAGCCAACTTGGTAAGAAATTTTATCTAAAGCATGTTCCTTTAAATAAATAAAAAAAGAAAGATAAATCAATTGGCAACCCCCAATACAGCACAGCAAGGTGCCTGCCACCAACCACCATGACTCATGGCAGAATCCAAACCCTCAGGGTTTAAACCCTGCCCATGCTGTGATCCCCATGAAGGACAGGCACAGCCAATGTCTCTTCTGCTTCAGAGATAACCATATCATAGACAGCTGCTCATAGACTCATAGACTTAAAGGTCAGAAGGGACCATTATGGTCATCTAGTCTGACCTCCCACATGATGCAGGCCACAAAAGCTGACCCACCCGCTTTCCCTTAACTCAGCTGTTGAAGTCTCCAGATCGTGATTTAAAGACTTCAAGTCGCAGAGAATCCTCCAGCTTGCGACCCCTGCCCAATGCTGCAGAGGAAGGCGAAAAACCTCCAGGGCCTCTGCCAATCTACCCTGGAGGAAAATTCCTTCCCGACCCCAAATATGGCGATCAGTAGAACCCCGAGCATACAGGCAAGATTCTCTAGCCAGACCCACATTTTACCAGCGATGGCACTTTATTACCTAATTGACTAAAATCACGTTATCCCATTAAACCATTCCCTCCATAAACTTATCTAGCCTAATCTTGAAGCCAGAGAGGTCTTTCGCCCCCACCGTTTCCCTCGGAAGGCTGTTCCAAAATTTCACCCCTCTGACGGTTAGAAACCTTCGTCTAATTTCAAGCCTAAACTTCCCCACGGCCAGTTTATATCTGCTCTGTGTGCAAGTCCTTTTCCTCCAGGACCTGCAAGTCCAGGGATAATCAGCTCTAGCTGCTGGATCAGTCCATGCAGATCACTTTCAGACCCAGAGGTGGCAGTTAGATAAAGCAGCATAGGTCTGTGCACACAGACTCCAGGATCAAGCACCTGAAAGACGGTGAAGAGGACGCTGACTGAATCAGCACAGTCAGAAAAGTTAACACAGACCATCTCAAAATTAGTGAAGTCCTCACCACACAAAACCTCAGCACCAACAGCCCTGGTGCTACCAGTACTGGCTTCCTCAAGGCCACCACTTATGCCTGCTTGTGAACAGGACATCATTGCACAAAGTCAGACTGAACTTAAGTATAGCTCTAAGACAGAGGAGAAAATATGGAGGGAGGGCATGAAGCATCACTTCTCCAAGTACAAAGGCTCCAAGCAGTCAGGCAGATTGAGAGATCTGGACCCAATCCTCATCCTGACAGAGCTAAGCAAAGATGAGGGATATGGGCTCCTAGCACCTCCATAGTCATTCCCGGTACTGAAGAGGCAACTAGCATTGAGACCAACACTGCCTCTATGCAACCAATCAGCACCACCTTTGAAGATGAGCAAACATTCCACTCCCCTGCCATCCTAGTGTGACCCCCAAACAGGGCATCAGGAATCCCCATTCAGAGCCCGAGAGGAGGCACAGGAGTGGTACTAGGCCAGCATCCATGTAGGAAGCCAATACAGCCTTATTTGTCTTACAGAGGACTATTATTCCATATGTTGAATCACAGATCACCCTCCTGCAGGTCTACAAAAGGAGGAGGAGATCAGTCTTCTTGACAGCATTGTTTGCTAAGTCACCTTCACTGGAACCAGAAGTGGGCCCACAGGAAAAGGAAATGATAGTGAGGCAACAATACACAGACACACACACACACCATCTCCACCCAAAAGATTCCTCAATACTGGATAAGGCAGTGGCACCAGCCCCACACTGGCAACCCATAAGTGAAGACTTCCAGGAGCTCCTGTCTGAAATTGCAGAGACCCTGAACATTGAGACCACACTCATACAAGAAAAATCTCTAGCTTCTTGACATTTGAGTACAATAATGCTCACCAGGCTCACTCTCCCAATTCATGAAGAGATCTTGGAACTGGCCAAAGGACTGTGGCAATCCCTGGCTACATTTCCTGCAATCTCCATAAGCAGCCCTCTGTTCCTACTTTTGAGAGTTTTCAGCCACCATGGGCTTTAATTGGCAAGGGAATTGAGGGATGGTTGCAATCATCCCACGCTTTACACCCTCACACAGGAGCACAAGGCAGTGCAGGGCACATACATGGCACATGCATGGCCTGACAGACATTGTTATTAAAATAAATACAGTCTTGCATGCATGTGCACCTACAGTGGGATGCACATGAAGAAAATATCTGCTTTACAATCACAGAATGTGATTGCAGCTTCTGTAGACATACCAGGGCTAGCTTTAATCTAGCTAGCTCAGGTACCAGAGCAGTGAAGCCACAGCAGCAACATGGACTAGCTGCCAGAGTAATTACTCATTATTTCAGACAGGCTTGTACAGCCTGTGCTGCATGGTTGCACTGCTACTGGTACCCAAGCTAACTTGATTAAAGGTATGTCAACATGAGCTGTAGTGACACTGCATGAATGATTGCAGTGTAGACATACCGTACAATAACTGGATCTTCAAGTATGTTTCGGGGTAAGTAACAATTCTGCCTTTGACTTCAGTGCTATGACATTAATAATCTGTATACAGGTAATATATAGGCAAACATATTTAATAAATGTTATTTAGGAGTTAAATGTGGAACCAGCTGTAACTGGAAAGGTAATTCTTCCCATATTTATACTCCATTCTTACCTATGACCTTAACCTCTTCAGGCAAACAATATTAAAATGGCTACCAAGTTAGTAATTCACAAGGATAAACTCAGCAGGCTTTTCATGTCTAAAATGTCATTTCATTTCCACTGGCTATACCCACCCAAGGGAGGGGTAGTTTTACTGGTTTATCATTATTTGTCAGCAGCAGCAGCTGGCAAATGTTTTAATAAAAATAAATGAAAGTGTATCCCGTATTTGTGAAAGCTGCCAGATTGACAGCTCTGGCGAAGGAAGGGGTTGTTTGTTTGTTTGATGTACAGCCCAGGCAAGATCAGTGCAAGTTTTCACACACTGCCTAGGCAATGTTCTCCAACCCTTTCCTGGAGGGATCACTTGTATAGGTGTGTGAAGTCAGTTCTGTCTCCATCCCTGCTCAGTGCTTGGTTTCTTTTGCTGAGAAGACTGCAAGTAAGCAGTTAGTTCCAGCTCTGATAGCATTTAGATGACAAGTGGACTAAGCCCACCAAATTTTCTCATGGGGAAACAAAGAGCGGTCAGATGGAGGTAACTGTTGGTCATCACCAGCCTGAGGTAGAGTCAAGCTGGTAATATCTTACTACCAGCCTAAACCATCCAGCCTTTCCACCCCACAAAACCAAAAGGCTACTCTGCTGAAAGAATTCAAGAGAAAGTGTTGCCCAATAGTAAGAATGGGAGACAAGAAATCAAACATCCCAGGTTTCTACCTTTAACACTGGCTCACTATGTAATCTCAAGCAGAGGTGACTGGTCATTAGCATTTAATAAGGCTAAGCCCCACTAATTTCACAACTGTGTAGTGTGAGTGTTGCTCCTAGAGCAGAGGTCCCCAAAGTGTGGGATGTACCCCCTAAGGCAGCACAGAGGAACATCTGGCAAGGGGGGGGGGGGCACAGCAGGGCCCAGGCCAGCCCCCACAGGGGCAGGGAGGGAACACCACCCAGCCCCTCCCCACCCCCAGCTCTGGTCCCGTCCCCAGCCAGGGCCGAGGCTGGTGGCAAGGCCAGGAGTGGAGCTGCACCTGGCCACGGGACCACCTGCTGACCCCACCACAGCCCAGCTGCAGCTCCACCCCCCTCCACTCCCTTGGCCCCATGACACAACGCTGCTTCTGGCCCTAGACCCACCCACAGCTGTAGCCCCAGCCCCTTTAGCCCTGGCCACATCTCTCCCCGTCCCCAGCTGTGTCACTGCTGGCTCCGGGAGGCACTGACAGGTGCAAGGGGGGGTACAATCCTCAAAAGTTTAGGGACCACTGCCCTGGAGGGCTACTTGTGAGAGGCTTGAGTACACTTGTCTGCTTTCAAGGGACTTATAGTCCTGCAGCACATGGACTGCAAGGCACAAAGCACATCTTTTGCAAGACTAGCCCAGAGGGTCTGTCTACACTACATAATAAGCTCAGGTTCAGACTCAGCTTTAAGCTCAAGTTGCTCTACCATCCAAACACAGTATTCTGACCCATGCCAGGAACCCAGGCCTGCAGTCTACTCTGGGTTCCAGCTCAGGGACCCTCTAGTCACCAGCCAAGGTCTGTTCCACCCATATCTTGCTGCATTTCCCCGATCCCTTTCTTAACTTTCAGTCCCTCCCTTCCTTCTCTAGGTCTGCCAGTTTCATGACTCCTGCCTGCCAGGGGGTATCTACAGTCTCCAAACACTCCTTCCAGGAAGTGACTGCAGCCTTTCCCAGCAGATACTTTAGTGGCCCACTTCATGGTTTATATAGGCCACACCTGTTCCTGCACAGATGACCTTCTAATTTTCTCTCACTGTCTTAATTCCCCCCAGCTTGCTGTCTAATAGGCTAACTGGCCCCGCTAGCCTGCCTTAACCCTTTCAGGGCAAATGTGGGGACAGCACCCCATCACAGGCTGTTTCTGAGAAAACTGAGGAGGTTGGAAAGGTGGCAAGGTGATAGGGTTAGCAACTTTCTACTCACACAAAACCGAACACCTTTGCCCCACCCCCGCCCCCTGAGATCCCTCCCTGTCCTGCCCCTTCTCCAAGGCCTTACCCCCTGGCTCACTCCATCCCCCCTCCCGCTGTGACTTTCTCTCCCCACCCTCACTCATTCACTCATTTTCACCAGGCCTAGGGCAGGGGGTTGGGGTGCAGGAGGGGGTGAGGGCTTTGACTAGGGGGGCAGGCTCTGGGGTGGGGCCAGAAATGAGGAGTTCAGGGTGTGGGAGAGGGCTCTGGGCTGGGGCAGGGAGTTGGGATGTGGGAGGGGCTGAGGGCTCTGGCTGGGTGTGCAGGCTCTGGGGTAGTGCCAGGGATGAGGGATTTGGGGTGCAGGAGGGGGCTCTGTACTGGGACCAAAGAGTTCAGAGGGTGGGCAGGGGATCAGGGCTGGGGTAGGGGGTTAGGATGTGGGGGGTTGAGGGCTCTGGCTGGGGGGTGCAGGCTCTGGGATGGGGCCAGGGATGAGGGGTTTGGGGTACAGGAGGGTGCTCTGGGCTGGGACCGAGGGGTTGGGAGGGGGATCAGGGCTGGGATACGGGGTTGGGGCACGGGAGGGGGTCAGAGGCACAGGCTCTGGGCAGCGCTTACCTCACAGAGTTCCCAGAAGCTGCAGCAGCATGCCCCCCCCCCCCCGGCTCCTATGCACTGCCCCATCCACAGGTGCCATCCCCGCAGCTCCCATTGTCCATGGTTCCTGGCCAATGGGAGCTGCAGAGCTGGTGCTTGGAGCAGGAGCAGCATGCACAGCCTCCTGGCTGCCCCTACGTATAGGAGCCAGAGGGTGGACATGCCACTGCTTCTGGGAGCCACGCAGAGCTGACTGGACTTTTAACAGCCTGGTCAGCAGATGGCAGGGTCCCTTTTCAACCGGGCGTTCTGCTCGAAAACCGGACACCTGGCAACCCTGAAAGAGTCAATTAATGGAATGGGTTTGATGGTAGCATAACAGCTATATTGGAATGAGAGAGCCTGAAACTAGCAGAAGACAGTGCCAGAGCCAGCAGAATTAATACTAGTTTTCTGCCCTTCCCTTTACTGGAGCATCCCTGTTTTTCCATTCTGACAGGGAGAAGGAAGAGGACACTCTTATCTTCCTACTTCCTCAACAACTTCCCTCATGCCACAGAAACACACTTCCTTGCAACACCCCTGACCAGAGTGAAGAGCATTCCAGTAATAATCCCCATACAGATTGCAGGGAAGAGGAGAGGGGGAGCAGAAGGAAGAAGAGGGATAAAGATTGCTAGCTACAACCACTGATCTTCGGGCCTAGTTTCAAAAGTGTGTGTAACTGTATGGCTGATGTGTGTGTCCCACAGCTCCATTGAACACAAATACTATTTGGACATGCAAATAGTCATATGCATTTTAGTGATAAAAGAACCGTTATTTAATGCACAAATTAGGCATGCAGATGCGATAATTGTTTTGAAAAATAAGTCCTTAGCCTTTCTCTACTTGTTTTCCCTTCTCTCAAGTGAATTGTCACTCACCTCACAGGAATGTTGTTGGGATTAGATTATGTTTGTCCAGCAATGTGTAAATGATTAATCATTTATCACGTACTATGCTACATATTAGACCTAAATTCAGCCCCAAGCTTCCCCTGCCAAATTTCTGTGGAAGAGCCACACGGAAATTTGGGGGGGGAGGAGAGAAGAGATGATGGACTTTCATTGCTTTAACAGATTATAAAAATCATTTGTTCTGTTCATTTTTATCAAAAGGATTCTAAAGGTGCACTAGAAGGTGAGTATATAACCAATACAAATGCATTAGCATCGCAGCAGAGAAACACCAATTTCACATAGCTAAGAAGCTGCACAGTATGGCTACATAGTTGCCATGTGAAACTGCTAAGTGGCTTATAAGCACTGCATGATAGCTTCCCCTTTTCCACAAAGGGCAGTATTTCAGTCTTCTGTTGGCCCTGCCAGCTATACTGCACCCTCCACAAATGCCCACCTCTGAAAGTCCAGCAGGGCAAATCGCTCATTTCTAATGATCAAATCAGTTTGGCATCTGAGCTTTCATCTTCGCTGGTGTCCTGAATCTTGGAGAATCGTTTTGTCACTACCTCCCATTGTGTCTTTAGAACAGTAGCATGGGGAGAAGTACAGAAAACAGACTAAAACTCCCATTATGAATACACAATAAAAGCCACACAAGCACAGAGAAGAAAGGCAACTGGCAAGCAGACAAGCAGAAAGATGTCAGGAAAATATTTAATGGACCTCTTTGGGATTTGCTGCACAAAGTTTGGGGGGAATGCATGGTAAATTATGCATTCATCTCTACAACTCTGTAACTGCACTATGCATGGGGCTCTGGTTTTAAATAAATCCTTACATGTTGAGTGACTATACAGCATATACACCTGAGTTTCAAAACAATCTAAAGAAAAGGGTTGTTTTTTTTTTTTTTAAACGAGAGCTCAAAATTTAACAGATAATTCTTATGTGTTCTGCTTTCAACAAGAATAACTCCTGTCACTGTTGGCTGAGAGAGGCAATGTTACCACAAAAGTTAATTTTTAATCTATTTACTTTGTTGAATAAAAGCTTCTGGCCTAGGGCACCTGACTTCTGCTAAATTAGTTAAGTAGTATTCAGTTTTGACCCTCAAACTGATTAACGCTGATTTTTGAAGTAAAATTGACTTATTGGCTCTTTACAGTGAGGACGACCAGGAAGTAACAGTTTCAGTGCTGGAACAAAGATGTGAAGGTTCATCTGATTCTCTCTTTAAAAAAGTATGGTAAGCACATGAAATTACAGTACAACCTTGTGCAATTATGCTATCGCTAATGCATATACCTTCTGTTTCATCTAAAAGGAAATTTACGAGATCTCAATGAAGTCAATAGTTGTGTCACCTTTTTTGCTGGTTATCACAATAAAGAAGACATTTATATTCAAAGTAAGACTCTGATCATATCACTAAATTAGCAAATACATTGATTAATATAGATTAATGTAGAGTCATTTGCAGTCAGAATAATAAAGAAAATCATTAAAAGTCAGAAATGCAGAAAGTAAAGAGCTCCAACAATGTCAACTTGGCCTTGAGGCCCATCTATATAGTATTTTCTGTTCCTATTTTTCTTATAAAATATATACTTCCAAATATTACATATTCATTTCTTCAGTTTATAAAATGCAGCTATCAAGCTCTAGACTTATTTGTAACACATTACAATTCTTACAATAGGTAAATCAACCCAATGTATGTATGAAACAAGAAGCAAAATTACACACAAACACCCCCCCCCCCACCAAACATCTTTTGGAAAGTCTACCATTTCTACTAGCTTCTGCAAGAAAACCAATAATAAATAACTAGCCCTTTTGCAACATCAGTAAACATGAGTCCTGACCCCAACGTGGAGATAATGTGCAATCCATGACAAGCACATGCTCTTCTAGTCTATAAAGGCTTGTATACCATGTGGTATCTGAGTTCTTTCTAGTAATGTGTTAAGCAGTGTGAATAATATCTGTCTCAGTTTGTTCTCTCATCCTCTTCCCAGCAGGAGAAGGGTGTATAGTGGAGTTTGTTTTTTGGATGGTTCTTTGTTGGTTTTTTTAAATGTGTTACTATGTAATTATGGTAGAAAAGGCAAGGTCAAAGAACTGTGCCTTCACTGCCCTACCCCTTCAATTCCAGTCCAAAGCTAAAATTTAGACAAGCTTTATGAGTTGAACCAATGTAGCCAGGTTAACATAGGAGTATTAGCTTTCGCATTTTTTCCTCTAACTGTACACCTTTGAACACTGCACTAATGAAATTAGTGAAGCTGCCTAAACCACTAACATACATTAAGTGCACACACCTGTGAAATACAACTCTATAAAAGGGCATCGTTTTCACTTGTGCAAAGTTTTAACATGCAATTAATTCCCCTTCAAATTTGATTCTGGACCTACTCAGAAAGGACTACATACATGCCATTCTTCAGAGTTCTTTGAGTTACCTGTGTGGCTGTTTTTTCCATTCATACAAAATTTGAAAATGGCTGAAGAGATTTTTCCCAGTTTCCAAAATAACGCATCTTTGGCCAAGGCCAAAAACTGAAAGTTTAAACCCCAAAGATGAATTCTCCCAGGAAGATACAAGCTTGTGAAAACCCTGAATCATCTCTGAAACTATTTTGTCTCAAACACAAACACCTCCTTTGGCAGTTTTGTGAATGTAGCCCTTCTTTTCCTCTTACATTAAAAACTGTTTTAAAAAAAGGGTTTGTTCCAGGTCAAACAAAATGTTTCATTCAACACAAAATGAAAATTTTGTTCTTTTTTTGATTCACCAACTTTTTTAGATTTTCAGATCAGGTTTAACTTTTTTCTTTTTTATGATTTTTCAGAATTTCCAGTGAACTTAAAAAAAACACACCAGCTCTAATTCAGACATACGTGGAACCTTACAATGCCATTTTTACCAAGCCCATTTTCAGAGGAAAATTTAACTTATAGCAAGTGAAACTAGCAGAGGTATTTTAAGCATTAGAGATATAGCAAACATAGTATGACCCAAGTATTGCTAGGATTTCTAAAGTTTAGGTTCCCCACCACCACCAATATAAACCATTGCTAATTTTATTATTTTATATTTACCTAGACACACACACCCTTCGTAAAATTTTGCTTTAAATTATAAGGTTTTTTAGTTCACTACTTCATATCCCAGGTTGCATGTTTACTTTGAATGTCTTACTTGGTCTCATGTTGATTTTATTACTTTCCTCTCCAAGCGACATCTTCTAATGTTCGAATCAATAATTCTTCAGAGTTCAGCTTTAGTGCACATTAAATCCTATCTTTAAAGCGTCTTTGACAGCCTTCTAAGTGTAGCTGCATTAAATACTTATTGAAGTATTCAAAATAGGTGTGAGGTTGAAAGGTCCCACTATCATTCTAAAGAGTGAAACATTTCCTTAAAGCAGAAGTGTCACTAAACTAATACATAATGAGGCAAGAGAAGTTATTTTCCCCCTTATGTATTACTAGTACTACTGTGTGCAAGTAGCGTGTGATTTTAATTTAGGTGTACTAATTAATGACATTAAGACCCCCCCCCTTAACTTTTTTTTAAAAAGACGCAAGCAATTTTAATTAAAAAAAATTAACAAAATCTGAGATGTGAAAGGCTAGACAAAAAGTTGTACTTTATAAAGAAGCAGACATTTTAACTTATAGTTTTAATATAGCAATCAAAGAAAATTCCAAATACTGTACAGTGAAGTGTAGTATAGTACACTATATACTGTTATAATACACTATTGTTACATTACAGATAAAAACCAAATGTAATTAGTACAAGAATCACAAATAAAACAAACCAAAATGTGCTGGATAACAGCCAGTGCTGTGAAGATGGTACAATGTCTTACGCTAATTTATTTTTAATTCAACATGTAAAGCACTTACTGTTTAAAAAGATTTGTTTTCTAAATATATACACTATTAATGCTTATTTATACATATTTTAAATAGCATTACCTCCAAATAGTGCACTCTTTTTAGTTTCTTGGCAATAATCCTCAGTAAAAATAAAATAAATCTGAAAATACCAATCATGTTTCAATCTTTTATTGCTCTACCACAGGCATAAGGGCTCAGAGGGAATTCTGCATTCTACAGATTTTAAGCAACATCTTAAAATTTAAAATACTCAGTAACTGATATTCACAAGCAAAACAACATTAAACAGATCACTACTGGTGTTCTTAAACAGGAGGCTCAACTTCATGTTAATATTGTACTACAAATGTATGTAGACTCCATAATTTAAAAAAATTGTCAGGTGCCAAACAAATGTACAAATAATGGCATTTTCCTCATTCACATTTTGTTCAGTTATGCTGTGAAGCATAGTGCTGAAACTCCCACACTTCTAAATATTGAATTGTAATATCCAGCATTTCAGCGTGTTCCAAAGAAAAGGCAGAATTAGTGAGCTAGTCTTAGGGGGCAGTATAGTTTCCCCCACCCTCCCTTTTTTAACCATATTTTGAAGATTTTAAACTAAACACTTTGGTTTTAAAAATACATATATATATATATATACCCTTTGTATGGAGTTAGCACACAGCTTTGAGCCAGTGTACTTCTGTGAAGTTTGCCAGAGTATTCTCTTGGAGGCTACAGAAACCTTGTTTAGACATTAACACAGCCATACCTAAATATCATTCTTACGAACAGCTGTTTTATGTTCACATGCTTGATCTGTGGTTTTAAAAATTCCACATAAGTATTAAACCACACAATAAATATATGTGTAAAATAAAGGACTGCCTTTAATTTCAAATATGATCAGACTCCTTTAAGTTCTGCTATATTTTTACATCTGATAAACTTGAAAAGCTCAAAAAAACCCCAAAAAACCTGTATGAATGAGTGTCTTTGTGATTGCAAAAGGAAAGTTGTGCCAAAGAATGTATTATAGTAACTAATACAGCATTTTAAGAAAGGTATATCAATCTCTACTTCACTCAAGCAAAGAAATGAAATATTAATTCCCAGAGAAATATAACAGTAGCAAGTACTTATTCATAGCCAACCATTATAACAATACCGTTAAAATCTTGCATTTGGCTGGAAAGCTAACTGCATACTGTACTCCAGTGGTTTCCAGTGTGCATACCGATATTGATTCAAAAGCATTTGTCCAATAGTCTGGATTTCAATCTCTATGTTAGCAAGTCTTTGCACTGGGCCCTGGCATATTGCCATTGCCACTGCCTGCCTTGCCTCTCATTCAAATTACATACATTAACCAGCAACAGAGCTTGGGATGCTCCAAAACTTAGTCTAATTTGTCATGCACACTGAGTAAAAGTTGGCAGGCTCTGGCTGGGATAGTAACTGGTACAGTTGTCCCAAAATGTGGGAACCGCTACTGAATTTCACACTGGTGACTCTGTAGTAAGTACTAGTAGACCTGATGATAAACAATACTGACTGATCTTTGCACCTTTAGAGAGAAGCCCTAGTCACACAGCTTTATTAACCACTATTATTTTACTAAAGCTCTCCTCCCACCAGCATGCATCCCCCCACCCAGCATTTCCCTGACACTCTTAGGGAAAGATGACAAGCACACAAGTGGCAGAAAAACAGGCACATATATCTCTCAAACTATATTTGCTTCTATTAGGCCCACTAGAGTTCAGATGAAACACTCTCCCAAACTTACAAGTTTCAGTGCTCTTTATTTATTTTCTTTCATACGGATACACACCTCCCCAGGTGTAGATGAAATCTAACTTCATTTTGGATATGTTGGAAACTGATGTTTAAATGCATCAGAAAGTTAAATGAAATAAAGAAAACTGCAAAGAAATATGCACATTTATTGCAAGCTTGCATGAAACTAGGGAAGCTCACATCAAGCTAAAAAATGAGCTTCAATTACAGTTCTCATGCATCCTGGAGTTTTATGAACATTTAACTATACCTTCTTCATATTTCTTTATTTCACAAAGTGAAGGGTTCTGAAAGACATGATTGTTGATGGGTCCCAGACACATGACACTAATTGTGGGCCAAAAACAAAGAATGAATAATCTGCATCTATGTAATTTCTGTTCATATAGGACAGATGTGTGGAAAGATTTAACAAAATAAACCAAACAAAATCCAAGTCAAAACTGTTCTAAGTCTTCCTCTTCAAGCAATAAGATGTGCACACACACCTACTTATGCAGTCCCCCTGAAAATGCAATAGGTAGCTGACAGGTACACACCATCCCTCTGAATAGGATTAAGAAAGAATGGGGTGTAATAAATTTAAAAATGCATAGAAATACCTCGTTCTCCCCCAACACCCTACACATACTTTACTTATGGGGAAGGTTTCTCTCTCCTTTTCCTTGAAGAGATTTTAGTGTGTGTTTAAGAAATTCTTATATCAGCTAGATTCACTAAAATCCAAAGCCACCCACGTACCTCTTCTCTCAACCCTGCTCATTTATAGTGATTTCTGGGAACACTATACTGCTGCTTGTCCCTTTTTCTAACACCTCTCACCATGTGGAAGCTTGTGCTTCTGTCTCCACATTCCATTTCTGTCTCTAGCCTCCAAACAGCTAGGCTGCAGCAATGGACACTAATACAACATCTGAGGTTATGGCAAGCTTCCAGCTGCTGCATGTGCATCCTATTTCTCATTGGATAAGCACGGTCAGTTAATCAATACACCAAAGAGGTCAATTTTGGTGCCAAGTTTACTTCACGTATTGCAATTCTCAACCAAATGACTAAGTTAGCAAAAGGATATCTTTTAAATTAGCATTTATTCATGAAAAGGTGATTTTTGTGTTTCATATGTAAGTAGTGCACTACCTTATTAAATATTTGTTCCCTGTATGAAAAGAGAAAGCCAATATATGATGTTTTAATTACTAGTAATTTAACTAAATTGGGACTATATTTTAAGTGACTTGCTTCAGGTACTTTTCCATATAAAAAAATATGTCCTCCCTTAATTAGGGCATTCTATCATAACGGTGCTTAGAATTTGTTTCTGTTGATGTGACTATAAATGTAAAAAGTAAGGAGATATTTTTCTGAATACAAACATGTTTATAATAAAAACTTACTATCTGTGGAACTAGTAAAAACCCATGTGTGTACACAAACAGACTTCAAGATCTAAATGTTCTGAATTCCTTTGAGGCTGTTTTAACACCTTTTGCCTAATCCACTTTAGCTTAAATCAGAGGAAGCAGCAATAATGCACTTAAAATATGAATATACAAGTAGAAGGCAAAGTGAAATATCAATATAAAGATAAACATTCCATCTTTATGGAGCACGCACAGCGGCTGCTTAAGAACTAGCACTGTAGATCTGATGATATGCTACTTAAGCGGATACCAGCTTTATCATGAACTGATGCAGGGAATTTTGCATCACAAACTGAAGAGAAACCAATAGAAACAGTAGTCTTTATGGGCATTGAAACAGTACATATTTCCTGTTTCCATGGAGTTTAAAAAATGAGCTTCTAGAAGCTCAACTATCACTGGAGAACAGTTTAGAACAATGCAACTCATTCAAGAGCTATTTCTTTCTAGTGAATTCTGTTAATTCCTCATGCTCTGAAAATATTAGCCATTACTTAACTATAGCCACCATTTACCAGTGCTAATAATCAAAATCTTTAAGAACTGATTTGCTATTGATCTGTTGTAACTTCTTACAACACTTTCCAACCTCTTTCTCCCATACCCTAATATCAAAAAAATTGCATGGCAAAAAAGTGCATGCTATCACTTACTAAGAGAGCACTGAAATGGCTGTGTTGGCTCAGACAGCCATGCGTAACTGCACCGCATTCGCTTTGTCTTCATCTTACACTAAGTAGCCTTTTTTCTAATCTTGCTCAAACTGACAATATGAAGAAGTTAGAGAGACCTTAATTATAGTTACTCTTATTCCAAGGTTCTGACAAGCACATACAGGAATATGGATGCAAAAGTGTTTAAATCTAAGGGAATGCCAGCATCATGTAATTAAAGTGTTGTATATATTGTTTTATGAAGTTTAACATACAATTTAATTTCAGTTGCTCTTCTGAAATTAATGTAAATGTCTGTTTACACTATAATTTTGAGTGGACACAGACTTCTGGGATAACACATTAACTTTGTCAATTTTATATTTTTGCTCTGTTCTAGCCTTTTTGGTAATCTTAAACTAGCACTAAGAATCTCACATGGGCTTAAATTTTAAGACTTTCATGGAATTAAAATTACAAAGAACTTTCAATAACCCACATCTACAGCAGATATTCATCTCAGTGCATTCTCTAATAGCTAATTTACAGGTCACTGAGAGCCAGCCTGGGCAGCAGCATGGAATATTAAAAGCTATTGCCAGTCACACACTTGCTATCATGCACTGGATAAGAAGATATAATCTTTGAAACATACAAGATTTAATGACTAATCATTTTATGTGGCCCAGCCAACAAACATTACATTTGAACAGTAATCTCTATCCTTATCAGCTTTCAACCAATCAAGAGTGATCCATCGGCTCAGTTGTATTAGCAATTCCTGCATCTTGACTATCCATCTCCTCAGCCTCCTCAACAGAATTTCCTTTTTGTGCTTTAGGTCTTGTGTGGAATGTTGCTCCCATTGAATTTACCACATTGCCAGCAGTTGTTTCTGTATTTGAATGTTCAGTGCCACCTGTTACGGAAAAAGATTCTGGCAAATTAGCCTGAATGCTGCCAGTTTTAGGTGATGAACTCACCGCTTCTACTTTCCTTTGTGGCAGATCGATTGATGCTGACTGCTCTGCATTCTGATCCCGCAGGTGTCTGTCCATTGATGCCTGAATAGAAGAAACCATTTCCTGTAACTTTTTTCTCTGTGCCTCAATCAAGGTAGGGTCAAGCTGCCTGCTGTCTCTCATTGTCACTACTCCAGGAGCTATGCGGATAAGCTCACTGTTACCAGAAGCAGCTGTGAATATAGAAGGCTCTATTTTAGTGGGACTGGGATTGAAGTCTGTTTCTGTGTTATGCTTTCTTAAAAGTGGTGTTTCCCTGGATTTCTGATCAAGTTGTTGGCTACTAGATGCAGTTCCTAGTGAGTGGCCCTTTCCTTGAAATGCAGTTACATTATGCAGTTGCTCAGACTTCTTTTTTACTACTCCACCGCTACCTAATTTCAGAAGTCCATGTGAAGGACTTGATTCCCTGCTTCTTGAAGTAGCCTCTGCTCGTACTTGACTTAATGCCTCTTTAACCAAGTCTTCAACATCAGGACCAATAGGGAAATGCCCAGCAGCATCCACACACAGCTCTAATCTATCTTCTGCTGCATTATACACAAAGTTTTTACCAGGCAGATATGGAAAAGTACAGTGCTTGCCATCAGCCAGACCTATAGAAAAGATAGGGGGGAAATCAATAATGTTATTAAGACAGACCATTTTTTCTAAAAACATACTTATATTATGCCATCAAATTCAAAATATTAGTTATGGTATCAGAAAACGGTAAAGTGATTATAGTAGACCTATTCAAGTGTGATCAGATGATTTATGCAGGCTTTTCCTGCAGTGACCACCACATTAGGAGTAAACATTCTGTGCTGCTTTACAGCAAACACACAAAGATGCCCCACAACAGGTTGGAACAAAGAATACATGGCAAGATATACAACTGTAATGTGTTATTTGCTTACTCCACAGAGATGGTGAGGTATGAAGCTGAAAGCTGCAGAATATGCTTCCAAGACTCAAATAAATGCTAAGAACCAAGACAACTAATGGATAGGCTGCAAACAGCTGATTTCAGGGCAAGGAATTTATTTTCAGAAATGACTTCATTTTTAAATAATGCAGCTTTTGAACACAAGTTCTAAGTTTCAAGAAGCTGACTCTGATTTAGTGGTAGAGTATGTACTACCACACAGGATTAGAATTCAAGTCTGAATACCAAAGGCTGGGTAATGCTTTTTAGGTAACACGCTGAGTGTCTGGAGGATGTCCCCCAATGAGGACCCTATCTAACAGTTTTAGGAGCAGAAGGTGAAGTTTTCAAAAGCACCTAAGTGACTAAGGATCCTAAATTTCAATGAAAGTCAATATGACATAGGCTCCTCCTACGTGCCTAAATCACTTTTGAAAATGGGACTTAGATGCTTTTAGAAATTTGATCCAGGGTCTTTTAGTATTCTCTCTCAGATTGTAAACTCTTTGGAGCACAGATTTTCTGTCTTTATAAATCAGACAGCACTGATCGTATTGTCATCACTAAACAAACAAAAGATTGAGAGAGTCATATTAGCTGGAGCAATAGTTACCACAACATGGGGATGAATAAAAGATAGGCAAATAAAGGGAGAATCCTCAAGTATCAGAAGACCATCTTCACAGGGCAAGGAAGAGAGTTATACAGATCACAGCATACAATCATTTTCTGAAATTCTAGCAATTTTGAAGAGATCCAGTTTTCCTTAAATTGTTCTAGTGTCTTGTGTGTAGAGGCAGCACAGCTTAGGTTAAAGCAGCCAGTTTCATAAGAGCATCTACAGGATCCTAACACTGCTTTTGGTTTATATTAAGTTAACATTAAATAACTAGTAAGGCACTGTTGAATTGGGGATAGTCTAAAACAGTGTTTCTCAACCCATGGGCCATGACCCAAAAATGGGTCACAAGAACATATGAAAGGGTTGCAAACAAATTTTAAAAATAGATCATATTTGGATACTTTTTTTTTTTTTTTTTAAATAGATGCCACTTGTGCTTTACCGTATGTTAACACTGTGCATACCAATGGTATTGCCACCCTTCCTTCTGCTGGTGGTGGCGCTGCCTTCAGAGCTGGGCAGATGGAAAGCAGCAGCTGCTGGCTGGGTGGTATGGTATTGCCACCTTTACTTCTGTGCTGCTGCTTGCAGCAGCTTTAACTTATTATTTCTATTGCTGTTATTATTACATGTAGGGGGTAATAAGTATTTTGTGGCCAAAATACTTGTGTTTTCTACTTAAGCTATTTACTGGGTCAGTATTGGCCATCAATGTTTACAAATGGGTCCTGGTCCAAAAAAGGTTGAGAACCAGTGGACTAAAACATGCAAGTGTTCAATATAGAATGGCATGAGCCCACAAGAACATTTCCAGATGAGTATTACAAGGAGGCAGCAATTTGAAATAAAATTAACTATAAACTGAGGCCAGACAGAGGTAAAATGTCAAAAAATTTAGTCAATTTTTTCCAGTCAGAGACCTGTAGTAGATATACAAATCTAGCAACTGACAGGGGTATGTCTACACTGCAGTTAGACACCCGCAGTTGACCTGTGCCAGATGACTCGGGCTCACGGGGCTCAGACTAAGAAGCTGTTTAACTGCAGTGTAGACATTCTGGCTCAGGCAGTTGCCCGAGCTCTGGGACTCTCCCACCTTGCAGGGTCCTACAGCTCAGGCTCTAGCCTGAGCCAGAACATCTATACCGCAATTTAACAACCCCTTAGCTCAGATCAGCTGGCACAGACCAGCTGCAGGTTTTTAATTGCATTGTAGACATACCCTCAGTCATTAGAAGTAGGAGGGCAGGGAGTGTGTGCTATCAGGAAGGTTTCTATATTACTGGGTTTTTGGGAGGATTTTAGTAAGCTGTGTTCCCGACAGCATTTAGGCCTCAAGAATATGGATTTTAATAGTTAAATATCTTCTTCTCAGAAAGAGAAATGTCACTGAGTCACAGAATGATGTCTCAGTCCACTACATGCAGTGAGCCTACAAAGTTGTGTGTGGATTTTGTTTTTTGTTTGTTTGTTTGTTATTAAAGAAACATGATTTGTGTTATAAAACTATGTTTGGTGATCTACTGCTCCATTGCCCATCTGATTCTGCAGTGTTCCTGCCAGGGCTGGTTCAAGCAAGGTTGGAGTGCCATGCAGTCATTTTGATTGAGCTTCCAAGCTGTTGTGTAGAAGAAGGGGATATATCCCAACTTCTCATAATGTTCTAGTTGTCACCACAGAACAGACTTGCATGAGCTATTCTGTGTTACATGCAGTGCTGGACTGTAAGCAATAAGACAGCATTTTAGTGTTGGTGGGGCCCTGTGGCTTAGGGACCATCCGTCAACGAAGACTTTGCAGCACTGCCTGAGCCAGTTCTGTTCACTGCAATTCTTGTAATAGACCTACAAAATTTACAATATCAGAAAAGCGGCAAAAATTGGCATATTTGTGGCATTTTCTTTATATGCTCTTGCAATTCTTGAGGGAAAAAAAGCAGAAATTATTCAAGGTAGAAAAATACAAAAACACACAATTTCTTTATATCAAACAGAATGAAGTCAAGCAAGTATTTTGGGAGCATCAACAAAAAAGGCACTAAAATAATTTTAAATATGTTAAATTCATTGTTTAACATTGAACACGGAAAAGACAATGACAAGTATAAAAAGTTGATCACTTATTACAGATCAAGTCAGTCAATATAAGGGCCTATTTGGCTGAAAATATCCTCCACTGCTACTGGTCCAGAGACCTGCAGAGGTGGCAGGCCAAATTCGGTCTTCAAAAAAAATGACATGCACACAGCTCCCATGATGCCAGTGGGAGATACACACCTTCACATATACCCAAGAGCAGAATTTGGCCTCAAATTGCTACCCTCCTCAGTGGCCTCTAAGAGCTTCAGGAATTAAACATCTCTGTCTTTCCAGTCAGACTTAACACACCTGGATTTATATACGCGCACACACACCAATAGTGTCAGGTTCTTGAGATTAAAATAAGAGACCTCTAACGCACATGCTCATGATATTTCCCAAATCTCTCAATTTGAATGGGTTCTTCCCTAACTCACTGAAGATCACTCATCTGGAGTGTATATGGACCCAGAGACATTACACTCATTTCTTGATGACAGGATTGTTCCAGAGGTAAGCCTGATGAAATATGGAGCTATGCAGTTCAAGAAACAGCTCATATGCTTGAGTTCTTTCTTCACTGGTTCTGCAACTTTCATCTAGTCTTAAGAATGTTTCCATAGCAAACTATTTACTCTGAATAAGTGGTCCTGCGGTTTGAAGGCCATGGATAGGATCTGAGAGATTAACTGTATCTATATGCCACTATAAAACTTGATTTTGTATTACTATCACTTACAGAACTTAAAAATACGTGCACTCCTGTTTCTCATTTGAACTGATGATACAAAAATTACAGCTTTAACTTCCCTAGCTTGCACAAAGGAGTAAGTTCCTTCACTGTGTATTACTAGTTACATGACCATAGCAATTTAAAATATCCATACCACTTCAAAGCATTATTTGTAATATAATGTTGATACTTATCCTATTTGCCTACCGTCTTAGACACTAATACTGGAAAAATAATTCATGGCAATGCAGCAACATTCAAATACAAAAGGTGTCTCTCCCCTCACTTTCTTTTCACGTTTCCTTAGTTGGCAATAGTGACTTCTGGGTCAGGCATTTCCTGTCAGTTAATCACCAGCTGGTGTTTGCCTTTAACGCAGGGCCTCAATTCCAGGTGGTTATTAATGAGGGAGGAACAACAATATCAGGAACTGTGGAAATGGCAGAAATGCTAAATGACTTTTTTGTTTCAGTTTTCACCAAAAAGGTTAGTAGTGATTGGATGTCTAATATAGTGAATGCTGGTGAAAATGAGATAGGATCAGAGGTTAAAATAAGGAAAGAACAAGTTAAAAATTACTTAGACAAGTTAGATGTCTTCAAGTCAACAGGGCCTGATGAAATACATCCTAGAATACTCAAGGAGCTGACTGAGGAGATTTCTGAGCCATCAGCGATTATTTCTGAAAAGTCATGGAAAACCAGAAAAATTCCAGAGGACTGGAAAAGGGCAAATACAGTGCCAATCTATAAAAAGGGGAATAAGGACAACCCGGGGAATTACAGACAATTCAGCTTAACTTCAGTACCCGGAAACATAATGGAACTAATAATTAAGCAATCAGTTTGAAAACACCTAAAAGATAATAAGATAAGTAACAGTCAGCATGGATTTGTCAAGAACAAATAGTGTCAAACCAACCTAATAGCTTTCTTTGACAGGGTAACAAGCCTTGTGGATAGGAGCAAAGCGGTAGATATGGTATATCTTGACTTTAGAAAGCCTTTTAATAAATGAACAATGGAAATACAACCTATATGGAGATACTCGAAGGTGGGTGCCAGTGCTTAATTTGTGCCAGGGCTTGCCAGGACTGAGCCCCAGCACCAATGGGCTTGGCACGTCAGTTATGAATGTAAAAGAACTGCTTGAGTCCTGGCACTTCTTTCATTACAAATTAAGCATTGGTAGGTGCTTAACTGGTTGGAAAACCATTCCCAGAGAGTAATCAGTGGTTCACAGACAAGCTGGAAGGGCATATCAAGTGGAGTCTCGCAGGGATCATTTCTGGGTCTGGTTCTATTCAATATTTTAATCAATGATTTAGATAACATCATAGAGAGTACACTTATAAAGTTTGCAGATGATATCAAGCTTGGAAGGGTTGCAAGTGCTTTGGAGAATAGGATTAAAATTCAAAATGATCTGGATAAACTGGAAAATGATCTGAAGTAAATAGGATAAAATTCAATAAGAACAAATGCAAAACACTCCACTCAGGAAGGAACAATTAGTTGCACACATACAAAATGGGAAATGACTGCATAGGAAGGAGTACTGCAAAAAGGAATCTGGGGGTCATAGTGGATCACAATCTAAATATGAGTCAAAAGTGTAACACTGTTCCAAAAAAAGCAAACATCATTCTGGGATGTATTAGCAGGAATGCTGTAAACAAGACAAGAAGTAATTCTTCTGCTCTACGCTGCACTGATTAGGCCTCAACTGGAGTAATGTGTCCAGTTCTGGGTGCCACATTTCAGGAAAGATGTGAACAAATTGGAGAAAGTCCAGAGAAGAGCAACAAAAATGATTACAGGTCTAGAAAACATGACTTATGAGGGAAGATTGAAAAAAAGTGTGTGTGTTTAGTCTGGAGAAGAGAAGACAGATAGTGGACATGATAACAGTTTTCAAGTACGTCAAAGGTTGTTACAAGGAAGAGGGAGAAAAATTGTTCTCCTTAACCTCTGAGGATAGGACAAGAAGCAATGGACTTAAATTGCAGAAAGGGTGGTGTAGGTTGGACATTAACCACCCTGACAGGAAGCTTTTTCTAAGGTGGAATAAATTGCCTAGGGAGGTTGTGGAATCTCCGTCATTGGAGATTTTTAAGAGCAGGTTAGACAAACACCTGTCAGGGATGATCTAGATAATATTTAGTCCTGCCATGCGTGCAGGGGACTGGACTAGACCTCTTGAGGTACCTTGCAGTCCTACGATTCTGTGATTCTATAATTGCCCCGAAACATCCTCTCCATCAGCCATTGTTAGAACAAATTCACTAGCTACACACAATATACCATTCTCCACAGCATAGATTAAGCATGCAAAAAGATGGAAAACCAGAAAGAAACAGATTGTCATAAGATACTTGTCTACAAGTTGTTGGTGCCAAGATTAAGAATTAAGTTGAAAATAGAGGGTATGAAATATCACTGAAGTATTAATGAACTTTACAGATTTGTGTAGAAGAGAATGGGATGAGTTGTGTAGTCTTTATTAATTATAAATCATGCTCATTGTTGTAGGGCTGTCTCAAAGCAAAAACACATTTTTCTATACACTATGATAAAAGTGTATTTAACATACAATGAAGAGATGATTGATGTGGTACAGCTGTTTCAAGCCAGAATCAAGAGTTTAGCTGAGATTGGTAAAACAGAATCTAGAAATAAATCAAGTGGTGAGAAAGCAGAAGAGTGGGTGCTACACTGTAGATGACACCACAAGAACTAAGTTGTACTGTGAGTGCAAAGTCTTGGGTAAGAAAAGCCTAATATTTCAGAGAAGGAACTTAAAGAGAATCAGGTACTATTAATAGCATAACTTCTCAAAAGGAAACATTATTTCACTTGTAGACAACTGTTTTCTCAGATTCTAAAATTAGTTTCTGAAGAATATAAATTTGTTCTATCTTCTTGCTTTGGTCTTTAACACGTCAGATTATTGGCATTTTCAACAATACAAGAACATCCACTTCATATATGGAAACGAACTAACAATATCACCTATGCATTTTAGAGCATGAAGAACAGAACTTTGAAAGCCTTTATATATGAAAAAAAAGTCACTATTTCCTCAGTCTGCAGCCTCATGCCATGCAAAGTTATGAAAACCATGGCACTTAAACCCAGTTATCTTGCATTCAGCAAAGAAGAGCAGCTAACATACAGAAACTATTTTCCTTATTTATGCAGCTCAGGAAGCTTAACTGGAGATACATAGCTAGGGCCCTACCAAATTCGTGGCCATGAAAAACACATCACGGACTATGAAATCTGGTCTTTTGTGTGCTTTTACCCAATACTATACAGATTTCATGGGGAAACACCAGTTTTTTCTCAAATTGGGGGGCCTGACCCAAAAGGGAGTTGCAGGGGGAAATCGCAAGGTTATTTTAGGGGCATCACAGTATTGCCACCCTTACTTCTGCGCTGCCTTCAGAGCCGGGCACCCAGCTCTGAAGGCAGCGCCCTGCCAGCAGCAGCACCAAAATAAGGGTGAGAATACCATACCATGCCACCCTTACTTCTGCGCTGCAGCCTTCAGAGCTGGGCAGCCGGAGAGTGGCGGCTGCTGACGATGGCCCAGCTCTGCAGGCAGCAGCATAGAAGTAAGGGTGGCAATACCATACCATGCCATCCTTACTTCTGTGCTGCTGGCTCTGCCTTCAGTGCTGGGCTCCCAGCCAACAGACACTGCTCTCCAGATCCCCAGCTCTGAAGGCAGCGGCACCGTCAGCAGCAGTACAGAAGTAAAGGTAGCAGTACTGCAAGCCCCCCTATAATAACCTTGTCACCTTTCCCCCGCCCCCCCCCAACTCCTTTTTGGGTCAGGACCCCTACAATTATAACACTGTGAAATTTCAGATTTAAATAGCTGAAATCATTAAATTTGCAATTTTTAAAATCCTATGACCGTGAAATTGACCAAAATAGCCCATGAATTTGGTAGGGCCCTATACATAGCTGTACAGAGACAATTTTAGAATTAAAACTTAACTCTGGGTAACTTTCCTTCATGACTGTGTAATTTTACCTAGAAACAGCTACCAACCTTCATAACCTCAAAATATTTTACACAATTACCAGGCTTACTGCTATTGGAAAGTATCAGAGGGGTAGCAGTGTTAGTCTGGATCTGTAAAAAGCAACAAAGAGTCCTGTGGCACCTTATAGACTATAAGGTGCCACAGGACTCTTTGTTGCTATTAGAAAGTATCCCATACATAATTACTTTATTATACCCAGATTAAGTTTTAAAATAAATATTATTTAGTCATGTAAACTATCTTTAGGTTGCTACGTTGTGCCCATCACTATGGCATCTGAGCACATTCTATTCTATTAGTAAGAATGTAGGGAAATTACAGAAAAGGCCCAAAACAGTGTTCTATTGGCAATCACTGGTAGGGTTTGCCTCTTCACTGCTGGTTTCTTCTGCAACCTAAGAAGCAGTATAAAATGCAGCTGCAGACTCTGAAGTGCTAATGTTACAGTGAATCAGTACTTTGAGGGGGAAGAATGGGTGGTCACAATGGAGATGTGATTTGCTCCAGATTCTATGGGATTTTCAGACTCTTAACACTTAGCCACTTATAGCTGGTTCCCCCTGTAAGATGTAAGAATTTCAGAATCCTGCCAAGTGCCATGCCATTTTTAAGGAGAAAGTTTCTTGGAGAAATTCAGAAGGGTTGTTTCCATGACTGAGAAAGATTGATTTCAAGTGACTAAGCAAATCTGCTCCACATGACTAACAAGAACCGGAGCCAGTTTGTAATCCCACAGACAACTGTTGGTAACCCCCTTTGTGAATCACAATCCATATGTTGAGAACCCCTACTCTAAAAAGTTACAAAGTAGTATTTCAAGAAATAGAGGCATTTATTCAAGCTACCATGAAAACCAACTATCGGTTGGTTCAGTTTATATGATTGCAGTTCCTGTGTTAAAGTTAGTGAAAGAAAGTGAATATGTACCTGGTGCATTTTAATTGTGTTTTAAAAACCAAGCAAATGAAAAGACTCTTGCTAAACCTTGGTTTTTTGGACACAATCATCATCTACACATGCAAGTTCCAAGCCTAGGCTCTGGGGTTTCCATGGTTCAGCAGTCACAGATCTAAATGTTTGATGCGTGAAGTCCTACAGATTTAAATAATTTTAACCTGAACATGTTGTTTAAAATGTTGTTTTCTCAAATAGCATGCTTTTTACTGCATTGTCCCCCTATTTTGGTACTTTACTAATTTTTTCCATTTAATTTATTCTAAGAAATGAGGGAGCATTAGAAGTTGGTATGGCATTATTAAATTGAGAGAATGTGTTATGGCAGTGCAGCTTAAGATCTTGACTATATTAAAAAATACAAATTTAGGATGCTTGAGGTGCAAATACCTCAGTATCAATTTTCTCATTCTTAATGATTTGAGAAGATACACTCCAAGATTTTAATAATTTTAACCTCAAAGTTAGAAACAAACTGTACCGGTAGTTTTCTTCATTATGCTGTAGAACACCCCACCCTGCTGAAACAAGTGAGGAAGCCCCTTTGCATATGACCAAACATCTTCTCCTGTAAGACAAAAAATAGAGTAATAGTTAGAAGCAAGCAGTCATATTTAATGACACAGGGTAAAATTTTCAATAGTCACTGTTTGATTTATGCCAGGGCTTACCAGGGCTGAGCCCCAATACCTCTAGGCGTGGCAGTTCATAGCCCCGGACCTCTGGGCTTGCTGCATCAGTTATGAATGTAAAAAAATTGCTTGAGCCCTGGCACCTCTTTCATTACAAATTAAGCACTGTCAAGAGTGTCTAAGGGATTTAGAAACTTAAGGCTTATTGAAAGATGATAGGACTTAGCACCCAAAGTAACTTAGGTCCTTTTGAAAAATGTTACCAACAGTCCAGACACAAGTACTCTTTACACTTAAGAACACAAATAGAAAGGAAACATTAACCCTGGTGTCCCAGCCATCTCCTAACTCAGGTGGCACGATTTTATATCTCATTCAAAGGATACTACCTTTAACAGTGCAGCATCTCTTAGGACTGTAGAGAGGCAGCATAGTTTAGCACGGACCATGCAAGGGTCTGGAATCCCAGAAACCCTGGCTTCTGGTCCCAGCTCTGCCAATGATTTAAGAAGGGAGCCCAGCAAGTCAGTTAATATCTCTGCTTCTATTTCCCATCTGCAAAATAAAGAAAATGTCAACCACTTACCTGCCTCACAGGAATGAGAAGTGATTTAATTAGCATTGTACTGTGACCAACTAGGTCAATAGACATTATTACTGCCCTATACAGGGCTTTGGAGCTGTGCTCCGGCTCCGCTCCAGCTCCAGGCAAAAACCTGCAGCTCCACTGCTCCGCACTCCAGCTCCGGGCTCTGCTCCAAAGCCCTGCCTATCAGTATTTAGTATCAGCCCAAATTCTGGAGTGGAACTTGAACCCAATCTTCTGGCCCAAAAAAAACTTAAACTGGACAATTAATTTTTTCATTCTAAAAAAGTGAAATGGAAAAGTTTTCAGAGACTTAAAAAGGAAAAAAATAGTCTAAGAGCCGCCTTCTGCAGATCTTGCATTCTAAACAGCCACGTATTTCTCTGTCTTAACTCTCCATCAAATCTTGTCAGCTGAAGCAATGTCAAATAATAAATAGCACCAAGGAAATAAGTTAACTGTATCTGCTATTTGGGGAGACAGTATGTTTGAAAGATGCCATAAAATATCACCCTTCAGTACTTTTTCAGTCAGTAGGGGATACAAGCTAAAACATAAAGTAAGGTAAACTAGAGAGTAGCACACTTCATAGCTTCTTTAGGCTGAGCTCATTACCCACACCAGGCGCTTCTTGCATTCCTCTATGTCCCCACCCTTGTTCACAAGCTCCATGCGTGCTAGCCTCCCATCCCCCTTAATTTCAGGGACTCCCTGCAATTCCCTCCCAACCTACCCATGCTAAGAGCTCCCTCCTTCACCACATGGCAGGTGTTCTGTGTGTCACCCATTAGGCCACCCCCCAAGCCAGGGGCTCCACGCATGTCCCATTCTCCCAGTCCCACTTTCTCCTCCACTCCCATTTTTATTTCTTTTCTTTCTGTTTGGGAGAGAAAATCATTTAGGGTGGCAGCATTTTAAAACTACTGGGAAGCGAGGCAGAGTTGAGATGGTGAGGTATTGTTATGCTAGAAGTCAAGTATCAGGAGGTAGCCATATTAGTCTGTATCCACAAAAACAAGGAGTCCAGTGGCACCTTAAAGACTAACAGATTTATTTGGGCATAAGCTTTCGTGATCGAAATGGCCCTGTCAACACTGGTTCTCCATTTGTGAGGTAACTCCCTTCTCTTCATCTGTCATTATATAATGCCTGCATCTGTAATTTTCACTCCATGCATCTGAAGAAGTGAGGTTTTTTACCCACGAAAGTTTATGCCCAAATAAATCTGTTAGTCTTTAAGGTGCCACCAAACTCCTTGTTGTTTTTATGCTAGAAGTTGTTAATGCCTGTCATCAACCAGATCTTTGATCTATAGACCCTTGCAGAGGGGGTTGAAGCTAATGCTCAATGTGTCCACACCCACACCCACCCTTTGCTTTTTCTGATTTTCACAAAAATCAATTGGGGTCTGACAACTGATGCCTAGACCATTCCCTGAAATTCTGGAATTGATCAGATGCACTGTTCAAAAATTATCATGTTACAAATAGATAGAAATGCCATTGAGTTGAGCAGAAACCTTGGTTCTCTCAACCGACAAATAGGATGACACACTATTGCTTCTGTTCAAATATTTTCTCACCTATTTTTTAAAAAAAATACTTTCTATCACTTCAATCAGAGAAGTTGCCACTACTCTTTTAGAAGCAATTATATTATAAGATTTCACAGTTCCTGCAATGCAAGCTCCACAGATCTAGGCAAGTCTTAGGGCACATTTTCACTGGCAGCGCTTTAATGCTGTTTAGTCGCAACATAGCACTGGGAGAGAAAAAAACAAAACAACACACACACACACACCCCTCCACGAGGGGGAATAGCTCCCAGCGCTGGTGCACTGTCTACACTGGCACTTTACTTGCAGCGCTCAGGGGGGTGTTTTTCACACCCCTGAGCAAGAAAGTTGTAGGGCTGTAAAGTGCCAGTGTAGACAAGCCCTTAAGTTATCCAAACAAAAATGTTAGCAGCTAGTAGAAAAACGATCTGATACACCTCTACCTCAATATAACACTGTCCTCGGGAGCCAAAAAATCTTACCGCATTATAGGTGAAACCGCGTTATATTGAACTTGCTTTGATCCACCAGAGTGCGCAGCCCCGTCCCCCCCGGAGCACTGCTTTACCGCGTTATATCCGAATTCATATTATATCGGGTCATGTTATATTGAGGTAGCGGTGTATTTAAAACTCACAGTTTTGCCATGATCATGAACTATGACACTGTAAGCTCTTTGGGGTAGGGAGCGTCTTTCTGTTCTGTTTGTAAAACACCTAGCACATTGTAGTCCTGGTCCATGACTGAGACTTCTAGGTGCTATGATAATACAAATTAATAATAATAATATTCTAAAGACAACAATCCAAGATAATGTTCCAAATTTTAATCAATAAGGTTGCAGAATGTATATGAACTAAAACAGACCAGATTAAATGGCTTTAATGCCATACTTCCATATCCATCTGCTTTTATGATGGTTTGAAATCAAACAATTTAACACTTCAACAAATTCCATTGCACTTCTTAAAAAAAAAAAAAAAACTCACTTTAAAAAAAGTGTATTTTCCCTACTCTTTGTAGTCAAAGGCTGAAAGGTGTTTTTTGCACAAACTTTCCAGAGTTCATCCTCTGGCTGAGAGCAGAACTGGCAAATTTCATCCTGGCAGGTGAAAGTTATATGCAACTCATACATGCCATTTACAATGAAAAATATTTATGCAACCTTAACTATAGGTCTTGCTATATTGCATCTATAAAAAGCTGCCCCTACTAAAAAAAAAATAAGAGGAAGTTTAAGAAGGCTGGTAGTTGATGAGGTTCCAAATCAAGAAGACTGTTTCTTGATTCTAAATACCTGTTCAAAGCCAGCAAATACCTAGTATCTCAAGTGAAGCACTGATGGAGATTGTCAATGGGCCCAAAGTCCCTTTGGCTGGTTTTTACTAATCATAAAGACCATGGAACCATCTCATAGATCAGAGGTTGGCAACCTATGGCCCGGGGGCGACATCCGGCCCTTCAGACATTTTCATTTGGCCCTCGAGCTCCTACCGGCTGGAGAGCGGGGTCCAGGGCTTGCCCCGCTCCGGCGCTCCAGCCAGGGGCTTGCCCCACTCCGTGCGTGCTGTGGCTGCGTGCGGCTCCTGGAAGCAGCGGCATGTCCCCCCTCCAGCTCCTATGCGTAGGGGCAGCCAGGTGGCTCCGCATGCTGCCCCTGCCGAGAACCGCGGCCAATGGGAGCTGCAGGGGCGGCACCTGCAGACAGGGCACAGAGGAGCCGTAGGGGAGACATGCTGCTGCTTCCAGGAGCTGCTTGATGTAAGCACCACCTGTAGCCTGCACCCCTGACACCCTCCCGCACCCCAAACCCCTACCCCAGCCCTGATCCCCCTCCTACCCTCTGAACCCCTTGGTCCCAGCCCAGAGTACCCTTCTTCCCCCCCAACGCCTCATCCCCAGCCCCACCCCAGAGCCTGTAGCCCCAGCCCAGAGCACCTTCCTGCACCCTGAACTCCTCATTTCTGGCCCCATCCCGGAGCCCTCACCCCCTCCTGCACGCCAGCTGGAGCCCTCACCCCCTACCACACCCCAGCTCCCAATTACTTGAGCATTCATGGCCCACCATACAGTTTCCATACCCAGATGTGGCCCTTGGGCCAAAAAGTTTGCCCACCCCGTCATAGATGGTTGCTCACCTCTCTAAGTGCACCCCAAATCTTGGAAAAGCTAACAAAATACAGTAAATATTCTTGCTTTATAGATACTCATTTTCATTTAGGCTAGGATTTTTAAAGGAAAATAAGGGAGTTAGGAACTCAAATCACATTGAAAGGATTTGAATTTATTTCCCATAGGTGCCTTTGAAAATCCCCAAACATTAAGCTACAGGCTAGTTTTTTTTTTTTAATCTAACGCACCGTTATAAAGAGAAGCAAAATTAAATTCAGATAGGTGCTCTTCGTTTTATAGAAAGGCATATTATGATGACATTTAAGTGTTCCCTTAACTGTTACTAATATTAACATATTAAAAAAAGAGAACATTTAAAATGTACTTTTCACCCTTATGATATGCTGCATTTATTTTTTGAATATTAACCTTTGTCAGTAAAAAACTCCTAATAGTTTCACTTTCTTTCTCATGAGTTTTGCTTCCCAGTTGTTACACACTACAGTATTCTTGTTGAGTTCACAACACTGCCAGGAAATAAAACTTCTGTTTCCATTTAATTAAGATGTGGTCCTAACAATTCTGCTCATGTTAAATTTAACAACCTTTTTATTTCTTTTTTTTAAATATCTAGACTGTGTATGAAGAGAGTCTAATTGCAAGAAGTATGAATAATGCCTCTGAATTATAGCACATAGAGTCCATCTTACACTTTTACAGTTATTGATTAATTACAGCAAGGCAGAGCTTCAAAAATTAACAGCGGTATCAATTAATCTAGAGATCAAGGCTACTAATCATGGTGAAAAATACTTTTGCTACCATGCCTCCTGCAATTTAAAATGACTAACATTTGTACACTGTTCATTCTGTATTGTATTTAGGTTTGGCAGAATTCAATTTTTTTTTTTTTTTAAATAGTTTTGACAGATAAACATCTGTGGCTGCCGTATGTCAGATGACTTGGGCTCGCAGGGAATCAGGCTAAGGGGCTGTTTAATTGTGGTGTAGACATACAGGCTCAGATTGGAGCCCAGGCTCTAGGACCCTGTGAGGAGGAGGGACAGAGAGCTTGGACTCTAGTTGAGCCCAAACATCTATACCACAATTAAACAGCCCCTTAGCCCTAGCCCTGTGAGGCCAAGTCAGCTGACACAGGCCAATCACGGATGTTAAATTGCAGTGTAGACATACCCTTTATGGATCCAGAGCACCACTCTACTGCTCAGAGCTTTCCCAAGCAGCAGCAAGCCGAAATCATGGTTGCCCACAGGGTTCTGAGTAACTAATACATTGATAACTAATGAAATATAATTTTGACTCTGCTGCAGCTTGGGAACGCTATGACCAGCAGCAATGCAGGCATTACAGCTGCATAAGGCTTCAGACAGACAGTACTGCATCATTTTACACTCTGTTCATATTTGGAAGGTTCTCTTCTTTCCACAGTCTCTTAAGAACTAGAAACTTTTAGTTTAAAAAGCTTTGATTTTGCTGAATTAAATGGCATTCAGCCAGGAAAGATTCCTGTTGCCCCAAGCAAGTGGATTTTTGAAGCACTGCAGCAAAGGAGTTTCTTAGTTTATATGCTCTTTTATGTAACATTAAGAAGGACTATGTATCAGGAAAGAACAAGGATGGAGAAGACAGCTCACACTATAGTAGTGTCAGCCATTGGAAGAAACATATGAAAAGGTTGTGACGCTTTAATGAAGAGATCTCAGATGAGAGGAAGAAAATGTATCATTGCATCTGGACAGATTTATTTTAATGGTACTATAATGCTGTTTGCAATTCAAGTATTTGTAAGTTACCTTTTGGGTCTATACATTTGTCCTGTGTTGCTGGGTTAGGTTCTTTTCAATGCTCAGAAGATGGGTTTAATGAAACAGCCCATTAATCTGGCAGATCATGCAATAGGATTTAGAAACTGCCTCAGGACTCCACATATCAGAGATGATACTCTTAGTAATATGTTGGAGTATGCTGATTACACAGTGGTTATGGATTCCTTAAGAGCAGACTTCTGTACTTCAGCTTCAGATATGGCTGCAAGAATGGCAGTCTTGTATTCACAGGAAGCATATGCACCTGCTTTTTTTCAACAACAGGAATGAGACAGCCTAACCTATATTTATTTTATATATATTTCAATGACACCCCAACAGTCAGTTCATGCACTGGGAGGAGAGGACACACACAAAAATCAGCTACCTGAGCTTTCAGCTTAGGCCTGACTACACAAAGAAGTTGCCTTGTTTTAACTGAAATCAGTTTTAAAATCAGTTTAGTTAAACTAGTGCAAGCCCCTATATTGACACATTTAGCAGTTTAAACCTGGTTATATCAGCTTATCCAACACCTGCTAATTTACCAGCACAAGCCAAACCGATCTAAATAGATTTCAACCTGGCTTGTGAGAGCCCACAAAGGGTTTTGCAATGGTTAAACTAAATTGGTTTAAAAAGACACCTTTAGTTAAACCGGTGCAACTCTGTGTTTAGAGTAGGTCTTTGGGAACAGAAAGTAGTTCCTGTGTATGGTGTGGGCTTCTAAATTTTGAGCCAGGCAAAAATGGGGAAGAAAGCTAGAGCCAATTTTTCACAGGTCAGATATAAAGTGTAAAGCAAAAGTCCAAAAACAAAATAATGCAAAGTATCCAGTTTAAAGCTCTGTAAAAAACATCACAATTTAGAAGTTAGTTGAACACAGCATAATGCTCCAGAGAAAGCTTGTCAAGATCTTTAATTAACTTATTGATCTAGAAATACTTGCACCAGAAAGAGAGCTTTTAGTCAATCAAATAGGCTGAACTGGTGTCCTTCCATTAAAAAGCCTGGATATGGTTTTCCCCAGTGTCGAAGAAAAGTTTTCCAGCATCCAGAATGATCAGCAACAGATTTTCCAAAATGGATTTTCCTTGTAATCATGAAAATGTAAAACAGAATTTTCAGACATGTCTCTTCTCTCTCTCTACCTCATCTATCTACCAAGTCTATAGGATTTTATTGACAAAAGCAAATACTATGCTATCCTCTCTCACTCTGTAAAAAGAGGCGCACAGACGCTTCAGAATTTGTAACACTGTAGCTAGGTGGCAACTGAGAAACTATCACTTACATAGCCCCATATAGCATGATGGCTGAAAGCATCACATCTGAAATGCTCCCAGTCCTCTGCATCCCAAGAATATTACATTCTTTTCCTGTGAAAAATTAAAATTTATAAAAACAAATTGTTTGAAGTCTTAGCTGCCTGCTCAATTAATGAATGGAACTAAACAGCTGTAATACAGTAGCAAGCAGCCAGTTGTCAGCACAAATTCCCTCCAGAAGTCATTAGAATAAAGTACAGTACGGTTTTGATCAAAAGAGTGACTATGTAAAAATAGCATCTTACTCAATGGTTTTGTTCTATGTAATCTGTCGTAGCTGTTTACTTTTAAGAGAAAAAATAAGTGTGTGCTACCATTTATTCTATTAACCCTGAAAAGCTAATACAGCCATAAGAGAGTGAGCTGGATTCTTTTTCTAGCTTGTACATCAACAAAACTGTTAACCAAGCTCCAAATGCAGAATCTTGAACTAGTGATGTGAGAGTCAAAGAATAACTTGAGTCTCTGATCCCAGGCTGAGCTTGCAGCATTCACAATTTAACAATACACCTCTACCTCGATATAACGCTGTCCTCGGGAGCCAAAAAATCTTACCACGTTATAGGTGAAACCGCATTATATTGAACTTGCTTTGATCCACCAGAGTGCGCAGCCCCACCCCCCTGGAGCACTGCTTTACCGCGTTATATCCGAATTAGTGTTATATCGGGTTGCGTTATATCGAGGTAGCAGTGTATTTACTTGTAAACAAAGCAAGTTTGATACAGAAGTCATTGGAACAAATGTAGAATGCCAGAGTGCTTTTTTGAGCGTCAGTTGTCACTGCATTTTCAAGAGTATTTTCTGGGGATCTTGTTATACATTCTGAGTGAGTATTTTAGAGCTCCATCTTAAAGGAAAGCAGTTTTTAACCTAGACTAGTCCAAAATGGGCCCTTGAGGTTGTAGCACATATGCCAAGCTAATGTCTTGGCTGGTGGTTCAAAATGCTATCATACAGGAGATCTGGGTGTAGACAGACTCATAAGAAAGCAAAATAATAAGGTGTAAGCTTCTGTCACTGCACTCTCGGATTATGAAATTGTTTTGTTTTTAAATATTACATTTTACTTTGTGTTAGCCAAACTAATTCCAGGCAAAGGAGAAGGCCCATTCCAACAAAACACTCTAAATATTACTACTCTGTATGCTTGTCCAGCTAATGTACTACAGTGAACGTTGTACTTCCTGGAAATAAGTGAGAGGAATTGTTGCACTGAGTAATGCAAAGCCATTTCAGCTTAGCACACTGGTACATTACTGGGACAAAAACAGAGCAGAGACAATGGGAAAAGAGGAGGCAGAACAGAAATAAATAGAAGAAAGGAAAAATAAAAACTATCAGTACTAGAAACAGTCTCTCTTGTCAGCCACCAGAAGTTTAGACATCAGGAAGTGAGAGAAGCACTGAAAAAGGCCTGAGTCATCTGAGTCAAGGTAGGAAAAATGAAAATAAGATGACAAGAAAAAGGAAGCGGTGAAGAGTCCCTTCTTCTGGCATTATGAATACCTCAAATTCACATTTTTCAATTGTTTTCAAGTGAAGCTTCTCCAACTTACTGGTTGATTTGGGACTCAAATATATTCAGCTTCTTTCTTTGGTATCTATTGCTTCTCCTCTGCTTACATTAAGACAATTACAATACCCAACTACTGTTCCTCACTATGTTTCAGTCTAGCATCAACTTAGCCAAGGTGCAATGTTGCACTGACTTCACTGACCAGTGTAACCTTTTGTGTGGCAAGCTGTAAGGCTTTATCTCTGTACAAAATTAAGAGTTTAGATAGCATCCAAACTTCCAATTAAACAAAAGCTGTAATTATTTTCTTCTCATCCCCTTAGCCTGCATCCATCCTTGCATCCTCTGAAGTCTGGGTGAGGGTGGGAAGAGTAACTTATGTATACAACAAATTTTACCTTCAGAAGGGACTGGGGGGAAAAACAGAATGAGCTCAGAGAGGGCTCCACAAAGACATAGAGTAGAAGGTATTTTCTGTATTGTGTTAAAAAAAAAAAAAAAATGTATGAACTATAGATACCTCACAAGACAAATTAAATACAAATTAAAGTTAGTCTTACCCATTAATGTTGCTAGAAGACACAATGAGTACATTTCTTTATCAACTTGCTCTTGCAACTCCTTGGAAGATATTTTACTGGTTACTGCAACATCTTCATATTTCACAGCATGAGTTGAGGGTGCTGAAGTAGACTGACTACCTTCTTCCTTACCTTTGAAGATCTCTATAGTTATTTTATCACCATGCTGCAAGGGAACTGGCTCGTTTTCCATTCCTTCCTTGGGTGGCAGAAGCTCTTTGGGAGGAAAGCCATAGCGAATACATTGCAAGTATGGAGGAATATTAAATTCTCTGGCTATACTTTCCTGCAGCTCCACGAATGTGGTTGTGGACTTCAATGTAAGCATAGACTGTCGCCCATCATTTGTTGTTATTCGGATCTTCTTTTCTTTTGTAGAAGTTGGAGAATAAGGGGTCTTTGTAGGCGTAGCAGGAGCAGATGATGGCCCATCACGAACAGCGGCAGGGGAAGTAGTCCTAGGTTGCCCTTTTTGTTCTTGTTTTAATTTTTCAGTTTTCCGTTTCTGCATTACAGAAGCCTGGTCTGCAATGTTCTGTTGAATAGTTCTTTCAGTTTTACTCATATTTAACTCTTCCTTGTGCAAAGTTTTCATTTTCTGTCCAGTAAGAATAATTTTGGTTGGAAGTTGCGACTCTAAGTCTTGTCCTTGTTGTATATCATCAGCTCTTTGCGCATGAGCACTATCAATATTTACAGGAGTATAATCATCAGGGTTCTTTTTGGCAGTCTGATGTAATATTGTATTGACAACTTTCTGAACAAGAATCTCACTACCAAATTCACCAGGAAAATGTTTGGTAACAAGTTTCATTGCAACATCATACACATTACTGTTAAGAGTTGTATCACTTTCATACTGGAACCAATATACAGTCTCTCTCACCACTCTTCCACCCCATTCTAAAGTAATAGGAAAGGCTTCAGGGAGATTGTCATATTCTTTACCATCCCAATAGTGCTTGAATCCACAGCCACATTTGCCACCAGTGGATCTAGTATTAGTTCTGTCCCCATCCAGATACACAACAGATCCATCTCCCCTGACACGACGCACCAAGGTACCATGACACCAGTTACAAGCAGTCAAACTACTCAGACTGTAGTCTGGTACCAGGACATCCTTCACAGAATTATAAGAGCACACCAAACTGTTCAGAGGGAAACTGTAATTTTTGTCAGGCCTCAGCTGGCCATGGGTACTTTTGGCCAGGTTATACAGTTTCCCTCCTGGAGCCAGCCATTCTGGAGGAACATGAAGCTCTGAAAGGGCACCACAGATTAGACACTTGTGAAGGCGGTTATCCACGACTGCTTTTTTGGCAGCTGCAGTAACATCTTCAGGCTGAACTCCTATTACACCAGTCCTTCTGTAAAAATACTGATGTACATCAGCTACTAAACTGGGATGAATACCATGCTTATTCATGAAAACCTCTTCCATTGCAGCAACCAGCCTCAGTAAGTATTTGTCTTGCAAACTTCTATCTCCTCCAATCACACAACCATCCTCCTCCAGTTTGATGTACTTTTTGATGAGATCCTGAGGAACTCCCCAAGCTTTAGGAAGTAATTTCATAGGCAGTTTCGGTAAAGCAGCACCTTTTATTCCAACCAGAGGAATATAATGGTTACGTCCAGAGCTACTCCAGGCAATACAGATAGGTTTGTTCAACATGCCATCTTTTCCCATGCATTTCTCTACCGGTACCAGCCCAGGGAGGAAAGTGGCTGAGTAATCTCCAGAACTGCGCATTCCACTCAAGGAATCCAGCAAGATGATGGGCCGGTGAAGCACATTGGCCAAACCAAAGATGTGAATGTTTCGCAGGCCCAATGGCACACCTTCTGGAGGGACAAACAAAGGGTCACACTCATTGATTATGTCCTCCCACTCTACTGCGTCAATGAAATCATGGAATAGAGCCTTGTAGCGGCTCAGGTTCTCCTTGAAGTGCTTCTTCAGGTTCTCCCGGAGAGCATGCCAGAACAGCTCCCTGCCCACCAGTGCCCGTGAGACAGCATGGACCAGGCAGTGGCCGTCACCATCCACGTGGACAGGGATCAGGCAGTCCTGGCTGTTGTTGGCTTTCTTGATGTCCTCCAGGGTGTCATGCAGGTAGAGGAGGCTGCCGGAGCGGTCCTTGCCATAGCCCATAGTGTCAACATGCTCGGGCTCGATGAGGAAGGCGCGGTCGCCCAGGAGAGCACAGTCAAAGATATCCCCCTGGTTCATCTCGGTGAGAAGCTTGGCCTTGCCCGTTTGCTTGTCCATGCCATAGCGGGCCAGGATGGGGGAGAGCAGCTTGCAGTGGTAGTTGGACAGGCCCATAACTTTGACCAGCTCCGTGTTCTTCCTGGGGGGCCCCCCGCCGCTCACCCCCAGCAGCGCGTTCCGCAGCAGGTTGTGCAGCACCAGGTCCGGGTCCGTCACCTCCTCCACCCCCAGCAGCTGCCGCTGCTCGTGGCGCTGCCCGCAGTCCGTGCACTCGATGCTGCCGCTGCTCAGCGGCCCGTGGGCCGGGAAGAACAGGCGCGCCTGGCAGCTGGGGTCCGGGCAGGTTCCGGAGAAGATGCGCCGGTCCCGCTTTTTCGAGACAGGCGGCGGCGGCTGCTGCTGCTGCTGCTGAGAAGGCGGAGGAGGAGGCGGCGGCGGTTGGGACATCGCTCCGCAGTGGGCAGTCTCCCCCCCTAGCTTCTCTCCCCTCACAAGCTCATCCCCTCGCCCCGGGTAACGGCCGGAGCCCGACGGATTCCGCCCCTTCCCCCAACCGCGGCGCACCAAGCCTCCCACGGAACGCGGAAGCCACCGGCACCACCGCTTACTGCTTCTTCACTGCCCCGGCCGTTGCCTGCAATGCAACGGCCTTCCACGCAGACGGCGCAGGCGCGACGCTGCTCAGCCAGCCGGGAATTGTAGTTTTCTCCGCGAGAGGAGCCAGGCTGTTGGCAATAGGAGATTGGATAGTTCCAGAACTACAAGTACCGTCATGCAATGCGTTGGGAAGGGTACGGGAGAGAGAAGAGGTAGGCGAGATTAGCTCCCAATGGTTTCTGGGAGATGTAGTCTTTTGTGTTGGTCACCGGGTCGGCAGGGGAGGAAGCTTGCGGAAGAGGACACAATTCCTAGAATGCTTTGCGGTATCCTGTTTGCTTCCCGTTTTTTCTGGGTTGGGGAAGGGTAGCTGCTGCACTTAAGGTGACACACGCCCGTCGCCCAGTGTGACTCAGAGCCTGGTAGCCAGCCCAGCACAGGCGGTGGGGACTGGCGCTCCCAGTGAGCAGATCCTTGTCGCCGGCGGCCAGGAACGCCTGGCTCTCTCCTTGCCCGCCTCTGACTGCGGCTGATGAGCCCCAGCCAGCTGGGCCACGAGAAGATGAAGGCGCTTTAGGGCCAGTGTTATAAAGCCTGGTGCACTAATCATACAGGTGGAGCAGGAGAGAAGACATTAGAAAGGAGCTGCACTTTGCGAGGGTACTGAATCTTCAGTAGTTGTCCTTCTACATGCCCCAGCAAGCCCCTGGGCATCATGGGGACTCCATGCAATGCTTCGGTGAGGGACAAGGCAAGGAGGGGAACAGGTTGCGATAGAGGGACCTAGACTGAGAAAGGAGCTAGACTGAGAAATGGCCAAGAATTTTCCAGCATCTCAGGATCTATACAGGGCATCCCACAATCTAGACATGGTGCGGCAGATGGCAGCTGAACTGGTTCGGCAGATGAGAATCACTGCAGGCTTGAGCTGGGGCAGTTTTCTGGATGCTAGTAAAAGCTACAATCAGTATTTCAAAAGGATAAATGTGGCCTCACAGGCAGGACTTATATTAAAGGGGGGAAAGATGGCCATACTCTTCCAAACTCAGCCCCCCCCTCATCCTATGAGTCATCAGAATGAGACACTGCTCACCCTTGCATCTGAAGAAGAGAGGTTCTTACCCACGAAAGTTTATGCTCCCAATACTTCTGTTAGTCTTAAAGATGCCACAGGACCCTCTGTTACTTTACACTGCTCACAGTAGATTGTGTGGATATTCAAAATACAATTGTGCATGCTTTGTGAGATCCACTGGGCTCCTGGAGCTTGGCTCCCCTTCAAGCATATTCAAGTGTCATGTCAGGCTCCTTGGGCTTGGCTCCTTCTCGATTGGAGGGTGGGAGATTAACAAAGAAAAGGCGGCATCTCCCATTTGTCACTTATTTGTGGCACTAAAATGAGATATCACAGTAAATTGTGCAGATCTGTGATTTTCATTTCTCAGGTAAGAACGCAGAGAGACATAGGTAATAGTGTTGGCATTTAAATTATCATCACTGGACACCTGAAATAACATCACTAAGATGAAAGGGGCAGTTCACACCTCTCTGAGCTATTGTTATTGACTCTGCTTATTCATGGGGACATCTCTGCAAGAGTTACTGTTGCTTCAAATTTTTTAAGTTTTCTTCACAAACAGCTAAATACTTAGTTTTTTCAAAACATGAAAGCTGAGATTTTGGTGAACAAGATAATGTTCCAGTGAGGTGCTAGTACATGATACTGCTGCCAGGGATGGCACGGTATTTACCTGAGGTAATTTTTACCAGGTAAAATCATGGTTTTTACAACCTTGGGAACAACTAGCTAGTACTAGTTTAAGGCATTTTCTATTTTAAAAACTGTTTCATTAATACACACCACATTACACTTAGTTTTAATTACATAGTCAAATTGTGGTTACATAAGAATAGATTCAGAGGTTAATTTAGGCTTGTACAAATAAAAAGTAAAATTGGCTTGGGCATAATACTAATATATGTAATTATCATACTGAATATCAGAATGTCTATACATTTTGGTTTGGTATTTTCTCAAGGAAGTTATCCATGTCATGACTCATATTTCAGTTTTCAATATTATATAAACAGAAGTAAAAAACATTTGATTTATGAAAATGACAATAATGCAGCATTGTAGGCTTGAAGCATTAATCAATCAGAAGCATGCAGAGTTTCAGACTACTAGTCCAAGTCCATTTGGCCATGCAGCAGTCTGTAGCAGAAAACCTACTTGGATATAGTGGACAGACCCAGCCTATTCCTCAGTTCGGAATGGAAAGTATCCAAAATTGGAAAAAAATTGTTCTATACTTGCTGGACACTGATGCAATTATTTTTCCCAGTTTAAACTGGGTTTAAGCTAGTATTTACCAGTGCCCTGTCCTAAACTAACAGGAGTACTTGTGGCACCTTAGAGACTAACAAATTTATTAGAGCATAAGCTTTCGTGGGCTACAACCCACTTCTTCGGATACAGACTAACACGGCTGCTACTCTGAAACCTGTCCTAAACTAGTTTTTCCCAGGAAATTGCCAACCCTGACTGCTACATACCCTACTCATGAGGGAGCAAAAGTGTCCACCTCTCCCCCTGCTCTGCACTTGGCCACAATATTGCCTCCACCATTCTCTCTCTTCCCAGACTCCCCAGCAGAAGTAGCTGGTGTCAGTCCCAGTCCTGGTCCACTTGATTCATTTCCTTCTAACTCACCCAGTTTGGTATTGTGACAGATATTGCAACCCCATGCAGTATCTTTGGGGATCATTGTATTGAACTTATGAATGTTTTCTGTATGATGGTGTCCTACTCCATGGGGGAGGGTTATCACAACTCCTCCACGAACTAAAACAATTCCAGAGAAGCAGCACAGATCTGCCTGTGTGTATATATCATTGTAGGGCTGAATCCTGCAGCCCTATGTCTATGGGCTTTATTCTGCAGCCTTAACTCATGTGGGCACCTATTCACTAGGTACTGGACTGAAACAAATTCATTTTTCATAGGGCACCATATATTGATTGCTATAGCTCTGGACTGGATTTGAATTCATGACTCAAAAGAAGTTGTATAGCCCTTTACCAACTGTCTAAGCCAGTAATTCTTAACTTTTCACTCCCATAACCCCATGTTACAACAGAAAAAAATGTCAGCATCCCCCTCCACCTAGCCATTATGAACAGGAAGATGGTCCTGATGCCCAGGTTGAGAATTCATGATTTAATTAATTCAGTCCTTCCTACTATGTACTTTCCTTTTCAGCTAATATCCTGCAGTGCAAACTATAGGGCTGATCAAGTACCCATTGAAATTAATGGAAGGGGTCCCATTTGACTTCAGTGGTTAATTTATCAGGCCCGTGGCCCAGATCCTGCAACAAAATACACCCACCTGGTGCCCTGAAGCTCCACGTGGGCACAAAGGTCTGCCTGTGTCTTACTGCAAGATTGGGGCCATAATTTACATTGCTGCATATCACTGAAAACAAAAACACATAGTAGAAAGAACTGAATGGCTTAGGTGATTGTCAAAGACCTATTCAAACTTTCTCACCTTGCTGCTGACACAAATCTAATCCAGGGTTGCAGTCGTCAGTTTTTGGTGCCCAGTGAAAAGTGAAACGATGGTCTCATTCTAATTTCTAGTTAACAAGTGCCCATATTACATACGCCCGCTATCTCATAAGTAGACCTATGGAACTGCTCATGAGCTAGGGCTGCAAGACTGGGCCCATCAACTGTCCTCAGTGCACCCTACTTAATTCCATTGAAGCTTTGCCTTGTTGGTAAAGGCTGCTGGTTGTTACTTTGAAAAATCACATGACAGTTGCATATCTATGGCAGGTAACATGCCTCTGAATTAAATCATCCTTAGCCCCAAATTTACCTGAACCATTTTCAAATGTTATTTCACTTTTACTATCGTAAATTATTTACATCAGAAATGTAAAATTGTGGACTAGAGTTTACAGAGAATAATTCTTCTTCGCCTTGTCCCATCAATTGGGGTTGGTGGCTCTTCTTCTTCATCTCCAAATGTTCCTGTCAAGTGCATCTCCCAACATGATACCTACCTTCTTCATGTCCCCCTTCAGCGTCCTGAACCACCTTTTTCTAGGTCTTCCTTGTGGTCTTTGTCCTGTGACTAATAGCTCTTGTACTTCCTGGCCACATATCCTATATCTCATTGTCTCTGAGAATATTATACTAAAGAAATGGATCCTATGTTGTTAATCTGCGATTATCCCCATTTTACAATTTACATGGTGAGTTTAAGTGACTTCCTGAAGTCACAGTGAGTTAGTGTTAGATCCAGGACTAAAACTCAGGAGTTTCTGGATAAAGCGCTGTGCAAACATTAAATAATTAATTGAATAATTAATCCAATTAATTTGTTGTGAGAATCAATGCAGCAAGTTATATAAATGTTAAGTATTAATTATTAATTGAGCTTCCTTCTTGTGCTGATTATTTTGTCCCATATTTGAGCTTTGAGAAGTTGGAAGTTATAACAGGAATCATTTCACAATGGGAGTTTCACCTCCCTCTGCATCTGGGATAATTTACATCTAAAAGTTAGGATGTTATCCCAACAGGTAATGAACACTTACAGTTCTAATTGACTTCAGTGGGAATTGGAAGAGCTTAGCACTTCCAAGGACCAGGACTGAAGCCAGCTTTACAAGGTCTTTGGTTTTTTTGGTGTGTTTTTTTCTGGTCCCGTTTTGGTTTTAAAAGACTGTGATAAAACACACATCGAGAAACCCTGCTTATGAATTAATCATCTAAGCCTTTATCATTTAAATGTCAGCTGCATGCATTATCTTTTATCAACATCTGAACTACATTTCATAGAAATGAAATCAACTAGCCTATTTGCCTTAGGAAGTCAGAGCAGAATTTTGTACATTTTCTATTACTTTGTCTTTTCCGGTTTTAAATGTGAAGATTACCCAGGGGGATACCTGTCACAGTTTCAGGGCAACTGCACCTGTATTCTCCCTCCGTGATTCACTCCAGGAATGCCTAGTCAGGTCTCTGGACTCCTGGCATTACCTGTCTATGAACAGTATCAGAGGAGTCGCCGTGTTAGTCTGTATCCACAAGAATAACGAGGAGTCCGGTGGCACCTTAAAGACTAACAGATTTATTTGGGCATAAGCTTTCGTGGGTAAAAAGCCCACTTCTTCAGATGCGCTTTTTACCCACGAAAGCTTATGCCCAAATAAATATGTTAGTCTTTAAGGTGCCACCGGACTCCTTGTTATTTTTGTCTATGAATAGGAACCCTTGTCCTACTCCCTTCTGACCAGGGGTTTTTCCTTATACTGTGATATCCCCAGCAAGCCAGTCTGCCTAATGGCCAGTGCCTGTGCATTGCTTTCTCTTCGAGGCTATGAACAGTGTATTGCCAGCCATTACAAGTTCCCACACAACTCTTTCTCAGCAGAATACATTTATTTTAAGTACAAAAGCATCACAGAGTAGACATATAAAAAGTAATAAAAGTTCCTACATGGTTACTAATACATATACCAGGAATCACCCATCTTTATGGGGCCCTGGTAGGTCAGCGTCTCTTCCAACCCTTCTAAAAGGATTGGGGCTGCACCACCCTTGGAGAGAAGGTCCTGTCCATTTGCTGAATCCAAATGAAGGTGCATGTCAGTTCAATCTTAGATTTTCATACCAAAAATCCTTTCTTTGTTTGGGTGTCTTAGAAAACCCAGCGTGACCTAATTCTTATTTATCCATATGACACTCACAGTTTGGGTAGCACCCAGACCTGAAGTGACTACCCATAAAGATGAAAGGACAGTTCAGTCTGTACCCATTCAATCCTTGGCCTTTCCTCTGTCAGTGACAAGGGTGCTAATGATGGTGGTAATTTTTGTAATATAGACACCTGTCTACTGGAAACTAGACTGAACCACTGAATTGATTTTGCATGGATCACTAGCAAGGCATTAGCTGGTAACAATTCCAACCGGGCTTCCATTTGAACTAATAACCTATAGATGAAAGTTCTGTATCCCCTTGCCAATCTTCTTAGACATCCATTCCCGCATGTATGCCAAATGTAAATTTCTGTCAATATTTAATGTAAAGTATTCATTTAAAAACAAAATAATACTATGCTGGAAACATGGACTTCATTAACAAGAGTGACAAATGCATTGTTTATTTCTGTAGTGTGACTTTTTATGAAAGTCCTACACTGGAGCTTACTTGATAAATTAAATGCAGTTCTCTTTCTTAATCCACTACATTGTTTTCAATTATAGATTATATTCAGTGCAGGAAATTTACTTTTCTGGTAACTTGAACCTAATTAACATGAAGGCTGTAAACAGGGTGACTAGATAGCAAGTGTGAAAAATCGGGACGGGGGTGGAGGGTAATAGGTGCCTATATAAGAAAAAGCCCCAAATATCAGGACTGTCCCTAAAAAATCAGGACATCTGGTCACCCTAGCTGTAAAAGAATATTTATAGGTATTCCAACTGCATGCAGACTTCCCATCATGAATGATTACTCAGACAATTTCTGCAACAATTAATTTTAATCACAGAGTCGTTGATAACAAAGACAACTTTCTAGCAAGTTAATTGAGATGCATATTTATATATAAGCTTATAAGGTACAGCTGGGAAGCCAGGATGAGAAAGTTCTGTATTACAGCACTGATTAAAAGGTCCTGTGAGTAACAAAATCTGATCAATTTCGTAGAGGCAAATTCTGTAGGAATTACCTCACTTGTTATTAGAGTCCTTATGGAAATGTAAAGACAAGTCCAAGGAGAGATCACAGCAATAGCCTCCCCATTCTCAATGATTAGCAGGAACATCACAGCTAAGAAATTTAATGTTACTTTCAAATGTACCATATACTTGAATATCACTCTTGTATAAATTTTAAAATATTTTCTCAACAGCTTAGAAAAGTAGTTAATTATCAGTAGCAGGATAAATTCTACCCTGTGCTGCATGGGAGCCTTTTGCTTCTTGAGCTGCATCAGGCAGTGATGGTTTAAGTAAATGTGCCTACACCGCCACAAAACCTGTAATTTCATGCCCTGGCTGCAAGGCCTAAGAATCAAAGTCGGATCTGTTCATCACCTTTCACAAACTATTATGTCATGGACACCGGGGGAATGGTTCACTTCAGGGAAATATAGTAGTACGCTGCTACCTCGATATAACGCAACCCGATATAACATGAATTTGGATATAACGCTGTAATATCCACTCCGGTGGATCAAAGCAAGTTCAATATAACGCAGTTTCACCTATAACGCGGTAAGATTTTTTGGCTCCCGAGGACAGCGTTATATCGAGGTAGAGGTGAACTTGAAAAAGACTTGTGTATTTTGGAGGGAGTTAGTGGAATAATGGATAGAGGTTTTCTGTTAAACAGTAGGAGGGGGAACCTGCAAGCTGTGAAGGATAGGGAGATGTCCTGATTTTCCAGGAGGTGCAATTTATTATCACCATGGAGCTATTACGGTGCACAAACAATAGGCACTCTACACCAGGCAGCATGGGAGCATGATGAATAAAGTTTTACCCCCAGTCTTTGGTGTGGTGATGGTTTTCTGTGGCCTGCAGGTTTGGCAGCATTGTATGAATTGGCCCTAGCAGCATTGTATGAATTGGCCCTAGCAGCAGGGTAGATTCCAGTTTAGTATACTTGAGAGAGCACTGGGAGAGCACATCCTCACCCTGAACTCTACCATATCTAGCTGTCTAGGTATTTATTCTGTGCTCATTGTCATGGTGTCTGAGTGTCAAAAAGGAGCATAACCAGGACCCCTGACTGGCTAACATATATGGTGTCTGTGGTAGATAAGACAATATCCGGGACAAAACCTTCTTGAATTAAGTTTAAGTATTTTAGGAGTTCATTGTATTCAAAATGCAAATGTTGATATAGTCTTACGAGATTATGTAAAAACTTCCTTTAAGGGGTATGTGAATGCACCTGCTCCAGTTATGCTAGAACTTAGCCTTTTGAAGCTTTGCCCTGAGGGGGAACCTATTGTCTGGCTGATTAACTATTCACAGTCTCTTCAAAGATCCAAACTGGATAATGGAGGGACTGACTCACTGATTCATGAGTGTGCTTGTTCTGAGTTGAAGCTGTGATGAAGTTGTGACAATGGGAAAAACCCTTTTGTGGGGTTTGAAGGCCTAACTGCTAACCAGAGCCCTTGTTGGAGAAGGGAGGTGACTGCTGGTAAGCTTATTAGCATGCATGTAGGTTCTTTGTTCTTAATATGTTTTCTCTGTAATGCTTTTGCCTTAAGAATAAATGTGCTTGCTTAGAAAGAGCTAAGTGGTAATTTAACTGTGGCAACTACACTGTTTACCATCTCAGAAAAGAAAAGCAAGGCAGGCCTGCTTAGGCAGTCTGACTTTGCTGGGGAATTCACAGTGTAGGCAGGGAACATGCAATCTGGAAATAACCCACGCAGAAGGGAGAGAGACACAAGTCTCTGCCCAAGAGAGGTGACAGCTGAGGAGCTGGGAGCCCTGAGAATGGGTGCCCTACCTGGACCATAGAGGGGTAATCCAGGTACAGTTGCCCTGTACTGTGACAGTGCCATCTGCTGCAACCAATAGCCAGGGATATACATTGTTCCTTTACAAAGAAATAGTGTGTATCCTACCATGTGGTGCAGTTGCCAGCCCTGTGCAATGTTGGCTCTTGTAATTAATGTGTCTCTCCACTCCACCATCCACCATGGTTCTTACCCATAAGAAATGGTTCACCTTTAAGATTTGTAGAAGTATTTTGAGACCTGTGGATGAAAGGCTATGTACGTGCAAAATGATAATCAACAAGTCAGGCTGAATGTTTGTTGCAATACACTTTCTACCTGTGGAATATTTGAGGAGCACAGTTCAGCAGCAATATTATTTTTTGCAAAAAAAACTGTTATTTCCACAAGATTCTAAAAGCCTCTGACATGCTATCTATATTGCTATCAACAAATCATACAAATGTAGGGAGTCTAGACATGACAGTAAACAAGATAACCCAAGCATTTTGGGCCAGAGCATTCCAGTTTCTTTGCTCTCCTTATGTTTAAACGGATTGATAAATTCTTCATTGCAGACATTCAAGATTGCAATCTTCAGTGATTTAATTTCCTGAGATAACTCCATTAAGTACTCCAGAATCATATTTATATACCTTTTAGATTGCATTCCCAGGTTGTGTACTGAACCTAGATGACTACCTTTGAATTTTTCAATTGCTTGTCAGTGGTCTAAAAAAAAAATGTTCCTATATAGCTCCCATGTCATTTTAGCCCATTCTGAACTAATTAAGCATTCATTTCCTGTCATTAAAAAAGCTAATTTATAAAGCTTATTTGGGCTCTTTTATTAACTTATTAGCCCAAAGATGCTAGCAGTAAGTACTAGTCAATATTCAGATCTTATATCAACCCACAGCACTAAGGGGCTAATACGTTAAAAAAAAAAATCAGCACAATGGCACAAAAGCAAAAAAAATTCATATTTTTCCCTAGTTGTAGTCAAGCTCCTGAACAATACATGTTTTCAGCAATTTTAAAATATTCTTCAGAGCACTCATGTGAATTGTGCTCTCAATGCAGTAATGCCATTAACCTCCACATTTTAATATAGTTGTGTAGGGTTTTAGGAAAGAATGCCATTCACTTTAATAGGAGTTGGCTTGGGCCTTTATTATGATGAATAAGTATGTTTATTATTGTGCATTGCAGGGGTGGCATATACCTTAATTCCTAATTTCCTGGTTTTCTTGGATTGGACTGTAGCTGAATTCAACATTCTGGAAGGACACAAGACATCAGTAGGCAGCCGTAAATCTGCATTGATACAGCCATGGGGCATTGAATTAATACTAAGGTCCTGAGTCCTGACCACTTGCATTCAGTAAAGATCACCTAGCACTTTTCTTAAGAGGTGCAGTGTTAACCCAAATATCTTGGTCAAATTCCTCCTCTCCAATAGTTACCAAAGGATAAGATTTCTTTCTTCAGTTCCTCTCCAAAACCGCTGTGTGCTATCATTGCCGCTATAATGACTGCTGCATTCCACACCAGTGGCATTTTGATGACAATGGATCTGATCCCTGTATACATAAAGGGCCAAATTTTGATTGCCTAATATATGGTATATATGTGCATGTCAGAAAAATAACATGCAGGAAGGGGAATGGCAGGGTAGATGTGATTTCACACATCGAATCTGACTCCCCAAAATAACCTATTCAGAGGGTTTCAGCTGTGGAGGCAACTGTCTGTATGTTGGTGCACATGCAGCCCTAGCCTCCAATCCCCTTGTCTCCACATATTATTCCTGCTCAGAATAGGAATAAGCTCTGTATTTAAAGCGGAGAAGGGCTATGGATGGAGAACACGGCAAGTATTAATTTACCCCTCTTCTGGGGCCATTTATGCATTAGGCCAAAAGTTGCAAAGGAGTTTCACTGGCTTCAGTTGAACACCATAAAAATTATCTATATAATGAGATTCCAGGAATGTCATTCTTTGTATCACTCTAAGCAGGGCCGGCTCTGGCTTTTTTGCTGCCCTAGGCAAAAAAGTCCCCCGCCGCCCCCTCCCCCTCCCAGCGCGGCAGGGGAGGGCGCCGAGCCCGGCCGCGGGCCCGCAATCCCCAACCGGCCGGAGCGCCAGGGGGAGGGTGGCGAGCCCGCCGCGGCTCCGCTCTCCCCGGCAGCCAGAGCGCCGGGGGGAGGGCGGCGAGCCCGGCCGGGGCGCCCCACCGCGCCGCCCCCCTCCAGGTGCCGCCCCAAGCACATGCTTGGTGGGCTGGTGCCTGGAGCTGGCCCTGACGCTAAGCCTAAAATGCCTGTAGAGTCAGTGTGAAGCAATGGAAACAGCTATAAGCATGGTTGAGAGCACTTTTTGTTCAGAATATCACCAGGTTCAATCATCATTGGGAGTCACAGTCTGTTACTGTCCAATTTTTACATTCTCAGCCGTTTTGACTTTACAAGTTACACCTATGCAGTGTACAGCTACACTAAGGCTAGGTCTACGCTACGGGGGGGGTGGGGGGGGGCTCGACCTAAGATACGCAACTTCAGCTATGTGAATAGCGTAGCTGAAGTTGCGTATTTTAGGTCGACTTACCTGACTGTGAGGACGGCGGCGAGTCGACCGCTGCCGCTCCGCCGTCGACTCCGCTTTCGCCTTTTGCCGTGGTGGATTTCCGGAGTCGACGGTAGAGCGATCAGAGATCGATTTTATCGCGTCTTCGCTAGACGCGATAAGTCGATCCCCAATAGATCGATTGCTACCCGCCAATCCAGCGGGTAGTGAAGACGTGCCCTAAGGCATGTACTGATGTCATGCCAAGGGCCCTAGACTATTGTAATATCAGAGGTAACAAAACACCACCCTTACTTTGCAGCTAATTTGCATGTAATAATTTCATCGGTTGTATGAGGGCAACAGCACAGATGGTAAATTACTTGGCCCAACTGCCCCATCCAAGTACACAATTGCCACCCCCACAAATCAACACAAATCTTCTAGCACAACATCCCCAGTTGCAAATCAACACAATCCACATACAACACAACCAGCGTATACAACAACCCAAAATACACACAACCCCTCATCGCAGCAAACACCCCTATTTCACCATCCACACAAATCTCCCAGGACTGCCACTCTGTCTGTGTCATTCTGAAGCCTAGAATGTCCATTGAATCAGTGTGAAGTGATGGTAGCAGCTACAACATGGCTGAGAGCTCTCTTTGCTCAGAGCATCACCAGATTCAGTCATCACTGGGTCCTGTGAGAACCAGATAGACTGCTGGGGCCCAAAGGGTCTGTGCCGGTTGTAACGTGACAGTGAATCAGCGAAGGTGGGAGGAACAGCTACATGGGGACAAAGAGATGTTGTGCCTCCAGACGTGGGGCCACTGTGCACAAAGTGGGGGAGCACATACAAACAGGGGCATTGCTCACTACAACACAGCACATGGAATTAAGAGCCCCCCATTTTTGGCTCTTTTACACACAACTGTATGAATTACACCCATGACACAGCACCAGCTTTCAGCTACTAGAATGGACATAAGGTCTATTTGAGATCTCTTTGCAAGGTTAGGGCCACAGTTTTTAATCCTGAAAAGTCCCGTGAGGCTTGTGAAAGGCACTTAAAAAAAAAAAGCAATTGATAATAGGGACCCCTCAGGGTTTCCAGCATGGTACAAATGTCAAGGTAAATAACTTTTTAGGGCTATAAATCTTGACAGTTCCTTTTTAAAATCAGAGTATATGCGTTATGGATTTGGAATGTGTAGATTGATCATGTATAAAAATCTCAATAAATATTCACAGCAAATGTTATCTAGCATCCATACTGCTCTCTTACATGCAGATTGAAGGACTGGTGCATTGTCAATATACTGTGAGATTAACTCCTAAAAATAAAATAGCTTGAATCACTGGCACACCCATTCTCAGGTGTGTTCATACTGGACACAGAATCAGTGATCTCAGTCATAGGCGCCAACTTTCCTCGGCGCCGGTGGGTGCTCGCGCCCCCACTCCCGGCCCTACCCCGACTCCACCCTTTCCCCACCCCTGCCCCACTCCCATTCCAATCCCTTCCCCAAAGTCCCCAACTCCGCCCCCTCCCTGCCCCTATTGGACCCCTTCCCCAAATCCCCGCCCCAGCCCCGCCTCTTTCCCCGAGCGTGCCGCCTTCTTCCTTCTCCCCCCTCCCTCCCAGCCATGCAAAACAGCTGTTTCGTGGCGCGAGTGCTGGGAGGGAGGGGGGGAAGTGCGCTCAGGGGAGGAGGCGGAGGCAGAGGTGAGCTGGGCAGGGGGGCAGGAAGCTGCCGGTGGGTGCTGAGCACCCATCAATTTTTCCCCGTGGGTGCTCCAGCACTGGAGCACCCACAGAGTCGGCGCCTATGATCTCAGCAGTTGTTAAAGATTTAGTTAACTCTATATAACACTTCCATTTGTCTAAATATCTCCTAATTTATATTCTGGCCTTCAGTTATTTTGTCTTCACCAATATCCAGTTAGGAGGAGTGGGTCAAGAATTCAAATGAATGATAATAAAAATGATCAATGAATACTTACTATGTCTAGCACATGTGGGACAGATGTCTGGATTGTGACTATGTTTGAAATTGTAAGGAAGGGT
>NW_020664409.1:55402163-55425657 GCF_002925995.2 Terrapene triunguis
AAGGGTCAGGTGGAGATTCTGTAATTTTGCTTAAAACATAAAAAAATCGTATGTCAGCTGTGTTTAATTGTAAAATGGAGGGGTGCATCAGCTGGTTAAGCAACAACAAAAAACAGTGTTTTGGTCTTCAAGTTTTCTCCTCAACGGTTTAATCCTTGATTTTATTAGATTACAATGATTGCAGCAAGCTAAACGATTACATGGAATCAGAAACCCTCCTGCCTTGCTTATTCCTCTGCCTTATAACAAATGAGTGTAACATGATCCTGCCTTCTCAGAGTTCACACACTCCCCTACCACAAGGAATTGTGGGGGTTTAATAGTTTCCAGTGTTCCTTGGGAGAGCTTGATGGCTTCTTCAGTCCCCAGCTCTCCCTTGCACCTGTAAGCAGAGTCAGGATGAGCTCTACCCTGACATCTGGTGGTGAATTATGGCGAGTGTGGAAAAGAACTCCAGGGGCTGATCTTGTTTGCATAGGCACACCCACTCGCCTGGCATGAAACACAGCAACCGAAAGTGGTTACTTTGGCTGGTGTGGGATCCCCAGTTTCTCTATTATTGGGGCAGGAAGAATAAAGTTTTGTTACCCTGATTCTGTGAATCAAGGCCAGTGGAACTGTTGTATGACAGAAGGACTGAGTGAGTCCTTCACCATTACCTAAGTAGCACTTGCTTGACAAGGGGCATGGGTTACAAAACCCAGTGAATTGAGAGAGGATGGGGACAGGCATTTGTACCTGATGGTATGGGCCTCCTCTGAGGGTTTGAAACACCAATTGCACCGCCTTCTCTCTCCACTGTTGAATGTCAGAGCTAACTTTGATTCCCTTAGGAGTCTAGTTACAGGCTGCTGAGCTGAATTCACTTTGGGCCAATGGTGCACCAGCACTGGGGCTCCCCTACTATACTATGAGCTGAAATTGCTAAGAGCTGAAATCACAAAAGAGCTGATGTTATTAAGAGCTGAGATCACTGAGGCTATGTTAACTAGTGGGGGAGCCTGAAGCTATATTGCTCAGCAGCTGGCGGGGCAATTTGTGGGGACGACTGGAGGAGCAGCGTGCGGCGTGGAGCCTTGCGGGGCCGGTTGGAGTGGCCCAAGGAACGGCGAGCGGAGCTGTTTGCGGGAACGGCTGGAACGGCTCACAGGTCGGTGAGCGGAGCGGAGTGGAGCGGAGCCACTTGTAGAGCGGAGCAGTTCGTGGGATGGCAGGAAAGTGGACTGGCTCGTGGTAAAGGCTGCGGTGGAACCCCCACGGAGAAACAGACGGCTGGCCAGCCTTGGATCACGTAAGGTGCCCCTTAACACCCTGCGTGCCCCCCCCCTTTACTCTGGGGCTGCACTGACCAGGGACAGAGACTTTGGGGGTTGTTGGACTTTTGGGACTTTGGGTGGTTGCTGGACCCAAGAGACTTTGGGGGTGTTGGACTCTGGGGACCCTGGGTGATTTTTGGGTTGCTGGATTCAAGAACCAAAGGGAAAGGACACAGCCCAATTTGCTGGGGTGGGTTTTGCTCATGGTTTCTGTTATGAATCCTGTTTGTGGTGTTTTTCCAATTTTATGCTGATGTCGTTTACCTCGTGTTATTAAACATTTTCTGCTACACTCAGACTCCGTGCTTGCGAGAGGGGAAGTATTGCCTCTTAGAGGTACCCAGGGGGGTGGTGTGTAATTGTCCCAGGTCACTGGGTGGGGGCTCGAGCCGGTTTTGCATTGTGTTATTGAAACGGAACCCCTAGATACAGAACCCAGCCCTTGTTGCTGCCAACTTAGATGGGCAGAAGGGTTACACACCTAATGTACCAGTGTGATGTCTATGGCAATGAGTTCCATAGGGGTGAACCTCTGCGGAGCTCATTGCTGGATTCGGGCTTCATGGGGAAATTAACTCCCTGCTTGCTGGAAGGCTATTAAGATTCAGTATCATGTGTCCAAAACATTTCTTGTTCTGAATGCTATTTTAATGGCTAAATGGAAGGCCTGCAAGAAGTAGTTCCCTACCACTGAGTTTGAGTTGTTTCCAGAAAGCTCTGCATTAAGCTGTTTACAGCAAATTCCAAAGTTAAATCAAACTCAGTGTTCTGTTTGCAGTTGATACAACTTATTATTTGTTACAATTTGTCACATGTTCCCATTTGGAGTAATTAACATTTTAACATCATTTTAAAGATAACACTAACTTTACTAATATTAATTTTTGAAATTAATATTTTATTATCAATAATGCTTAGCTCTTCATCCTTCAAAGTGTTTTACAACTAAATCTCATAGCACCCAGTGAGGAAATTAGGTATTTGATCTCCAGTTGAGAAATGGGGATCCAAGGCAGAGAAGTTAAGTGACTTGTCCAAGATCACACAGAGAATAAGTATCAGAGCCAAAATTACTACTCAAGGATTTCTATCTCCTTGTACTCAGATCATGCCTTCTCTTCTCTCTGTGCAAAAAGGCTAAGGTTTTCCAACATTAGCCTTTCATAGGTTTTTTATTTCCAGCCATAACATTAATTGCACTTATTGTGTTGCTGTTCTCCTGTAAAATGAACTCCTATGCTGGAGTAATTTACTAATGAAAGAACAGCAAGTACATCAGGAGCCATCACAGTTTTTGACCTTTATTTTGTTGCTGAGTGTGGGGGGACTCAGGGCCCTGCACCCCCGGCTTCCTGCGATTCACCATGACTCTTAGCCAGCCAGTAAAGCAGAAGGTTTATTTAGATGACAGGAACACAGTCCAAGACAGGTCTTGCAGGCACAGACAACAGGATCCCCCTCAGTTAGGTCCATCTTGGGGTCCTCGGGCACCCCAGCCCCCTTGGGAGGTCAGAGCCCTCTCTGCCTCCCAGCCATATCACCAGCCAGCTCCTGAAAACTCTGCCTTCAGCGACCCCTCCCACAGCCTTTGTTCAGTTTCCCGGGCAAAGGTGTCACCTGGCCTCTAACCCCTTCCTGGGTTCTTATGTTACATGCTCAGGTATTCTCCATCGGTCAGTCTCCCATCCCCCAATGCAGACTATCCTAGCCACACTCCCCTGTCAGCATTCACAGACCACAGTAAGAACAGTCCCAGTTCGTCACATATTTCTATTAATTCCATAAATATTATAGATAATATATACCTCTTTAAGTGGAGTAATGATAACTAATTTGACTCCAAAGCAATGCATGGATAGGTTTCAGAGTAGCAACCGTGTTAGTCTGTATCCGCAAAAAGAACAGGAGTACTTGTGGCACCTTAGAGACTAACAAATTTATTTGAGCATAAGCTTTCGTGGGCTCCAGCCCACTTCTTCAGATGCATAGAATGGAACACACAGAAAGAAGATATTTATACATACAGAGAACATGGATAGTTCAATACTACTGCATGGATAGTCATTTGGGACATAAGATATTACAATGGCAAAACCTTATCTTGTGTCATTTTGCTAGACTTTAGCCCTGGCACTAGGTGTCAGCAGAACCCAGCCAATTAAGTCTTGACGCTGATTATTTCAGATTCTAGAAACAACCTTGATACAGACTTCCTAATGTATGTCACAACAAATGTGTTGGACTAATGACAAGTTTGTATAAGAGCAAATCCAACAGTGTAACCAGAGAAAGAGAGAGAGTTTATCTTCTTGCAACCATTGCTGCTCCTTGGGAAAACTCTGGGAAACATCCATGGCTCTGCAGCTGTTTCCACTAGCCCTCACTGGTGTTCTCTCTAATCGTTTATATGGGTGTATTGTTGGTAGGTCAAGTCCTCTAGCTGAGGCTTTCAAAACCTGTACTAAAGTTTGATCCATTGATACCATGTGAAAAATCAAGTTCAGTTCTGCTGGAAATAATTTCCCTATTCCAACTGGCTGGGGGAGAGGGGAAATTTGACTCCCATCACTTTCTTCAACTACTAAACAAATTCAAAATTTCTTGTCCTTGCCTTCAAAAGCTTATATTACACAGCTCTTGCTAATGTTTCTGACTTAGTCTCCTTTCATGTTCCCTCCTATCCTACCACTGATTTGATTTCAGCCTCAGTACCCCCTTTTTTGACCATACAAAGCAATGACTGAGACTCAACTCAATGACATTTCTGTCTGTCTGTAACATGATAACTTTTGAGTGCCACATCCAATCAATTCCAAAATTTCAGGTAATGTTCCAGGCAACAATAAGTAGAACCCCACTGCTTATAGTGAAAATCAAAAAAAAAAAAAAAAAGAAAAAAGAAAAAAAAGAAAGCGTTAAAAGGGGAGATTACAGAGCCCTAGACAGATGATGGGCAATGCTACCAGCTTCAGCCATCTCTGTAATGGTCTATATATCAAAGAATTGGTGGATGACAGCCATTAATACCTTCCAGCATAGCAACAACCCCATCTCAGCTCTGCCCATCATTCAATAGAGTTTAAAATGCTGCTACTCTGACACCCTGAGAGACTCCCTCCCAAACAAAAAAGAAAAGAAAATGGAGGAGGCAGTGAAGTAGGAAGGCACACAGAGCCCCTGGCATATGGCAGAAGGGGAAATGGGGGGGCATACAGAGTTCCTGGCATTGGGGGAAGAGGGGAATGGGAGTATGGGGAGGAATGAGGGGGTCACACAGAATCATTGATGGAGTAAGAATGGAAAATCATGGTATGAGAGGAAAGAGAGGCTGGGGGCATGGCAGGCACAAAGCCCCTGGCATGTGGCAGACAGGTATAGGGAGGACATACAAAGCCTCTAGTATGAGGACTGGAAGGGGGTTGCATGGAGTCCCTGAAATAGAGCGGGATGGGATAGTGGCATACAGGCAGCTTGTGCAGGGGAATGGAGGGAAACGAGCCCCTGATGCGTGCAATGCGCTTCTTCTTAGTGTATACGCAGCATGCTTCAGGTGGCACATGACCAGGATTCATCACCAAATTTGGTCCGCTAGTTGGATCATTAGCTTCCCCGGCCCAGGCCGGGTACTGATGGGGAGTGCAACGTGAACGCTGATCCATGCCCCCCCTGCAATGCACTTAGCCTACAGAAGCAACAAAGTGCACACCCCTCTAGTGCAGGGGTCCTCACAACACATTTTTTGGTGGTCTCAGAATGCAGCCACCAACTTTTGCTGGTGGCCGCACTGAAACTTTTTCCTAAAATACTTAATTAACTTTAGGAAAAATAAATAAATATGCACATATACCCATCCAAATAATTGTAATTAATTTTTGTAAGGGTTTTTTTTTTTGGCGGACTCAATAATAAAAATAATGCTGTGAACAGTAATACACCTCTACCCCAATATAACACGACCCGATATAACACGAATTTGGATATAACGTGGTAAAGCAGTGCTCTGGGGGGCGGGGCTGCGCACTCCGGTAGATCAAAGCAAGTTCGATATAACGCGGTTTCACCTATAACGCAGTAAGATTTTTTGGCTCCCGAGGACAGCGTTATATCGAGGTAGAGGTGTATTTGTATGTTTGTTAATAATACTTTTTGCAGCAAATTTAGTAGCTAGCTGGGCGGGTGTGAAAAGCGATAAATTATATTAACAAACATATAAGAATAATTTTTCACAGCCTCCTAGCTAGCTAATAAGTCTGCTGTGAAAAATAATATTTGCATGTTTATTAATATAATTTTTATCAACAAGCCCCAGGACAAACTAAGCCCTGGATGCGGGGTGGGTGGGAGGGAGGGAAGGAGCAGCTGCGATGGATGTGGGGCCAGGGGAGGCAGCGGGGACCGGGGATGATGGGGAAGGGGATATGAGCCCCACTGCTGTGCAGCCAGAGCCAGGGGTTGGAGCACACAGCCAGGGCTAAGGGTCAGAGCCCGCTGCCACTGTGTGGCCAGGGCTGGGGGTGAGAGCCTACTGCCAGGGCCAGAGGTCTGAGCTCACTGCTGCTGCATAGCCAGGGCTAAGGGTGGGTGTCCAACCACCCCAGGGCTGAAGCCTGAGCCCCACCGTCCCTCCCTCCAAGGTGAGTGGAGAACTCACCTTGCTCCTGCTTGTGCCCCACCTGTCTCCAGAGGCAGTGCAGGGCAGCATATCCAGGAGCAACAGGGAAAGAGTGGGAGGGGTCAATGCTTTGCTCCCTCCCCCCATGTCTGCCCAGGGCCAGGAGACTGTCATGGCTGCATGAAAAACCCCTGGTAGCTGTATTTGAGAAATGCTGCACTAGTGAATCCTCTTATATCTCCCTTGCCTACTTTCCATGCTTCCCTTACACTTGGAATGCCGTCCCCTTCACCACATTCAACTCCCTCCTTAAATCTCACTTCTGTCATCCTGTGTATGACAAATGAAAGGGTGCACAGTTAACAAAACAAGGAACCATCAAGATATGTATCTCACTATTGTCTTTCTTCACTTCTCTCTCTTGACTGTTTAGGTCCCTCCCTTGTTGAGTCATGGTAAGTTTTAGTTTCTATGCTCTTTGGGGCAGGACTCGTGTCAGTATTTGGTCTGCGAGGTTCCATGCATACTGTAGGAAACTCAAAAATAAGTAATATTATTGTGCTTGCAGACAATGACTTTCTCTTTATATTCATGTACCACTAGCTATCAGCCAGCTATCCAAGGTTTAGAATTAATGTATGTTAACTTAGAGGCCTAGCTACACATGTACTAAATGATAAGATAATTTGATTATATCGCAACCTTAAATAACTATTCTTATCCAAAAAAAGGATCATGTCTCTCAAAATCTATTTATTGCAATACAGTGAAAATTCCCTGGATTTATCCAAACTTATTCAGTGTCTCTCATGATCTTCAGATAATTAAGGCTGCACTATAATTAAACGTTCTTCACAACTTCCAACCTTGTCTAAGACTACATGCTGCACTCACTGTTGTCTGTTGTATGATGAGCAGGAACAAAGATAGAGGCTCGGGTTTCAGAAAGAACCTACTTTGGTGTGACAGACTCCAGTAGGAGCTCAGGATGGAATGCAATCAAACTGGTGGCCAGACTTCTATTGAACAAACAATGGCCTTTATGTATGTTGAATAAAGATCTCTTCCATACAACTCTGCCTGCCTTCAACATTGTTTATTGCTAATGAAACACAGTGGTACTTTTGAAAATGAAGGAGAGGTAAACCCACTTCCTGAAATAAAGATTTCAGTCTCTCTTCCCCACCCACTGATAACCGAAACAAGGCAAGTTTCAGGCAGGCACTTTCACTGCAGCTGCTTGAAGGGGAAGAGAGAAGGAAGATATGTCAGTGAAAGAAATCTATGTGCCAGAAGTTAGAATCCCAAATCTAAGTCTAGTTTAAGGAAGGGGGTGGAGTTCAGAGCCCAAACCACAACTTCAAAGTGTTGTCTATACAATGTTTTTTCAGAGCGCTAGCATGAGCCCCACTATCCTGAGTCTGTTGACCTGAGCTGGGAGGCTTGCTTCCGCTTACTCCAAAATGGTGTGTAGACATATCTTGATAGGGACTCAGCCTAGGGTGGCCAGGTGCCCGGTTTTCAACCGGAAAGTCTGGTTGAAAAGGGGATCTGACAGTGTCTGGTCAGATCTATTGACCAGACACCCAGTGTCCGGTTACTCTGGGCTGGGGAGGCGCCAGGTGATCACACATGCCAGCCCCTACTCAGCCGGGGCTGCCTCCTACCTGTGAAGGCGACTGCAGCTCCCAGCCCTGACTCCACAGGCAAGTCCTTCCTGACCGGGGTGGGAGGGGAAAAGCAGTGAGTGAGAGGGGGAGAGGGGAAAGAGGAGTGGATTGGGCAGGGTCTTGTGGGGAAGAGGTGGGGCAAGGACTGGGATTTTGGGGGGAATAGGCAGAGCAGGGGTGGGGCCTCAGGGGAAAGAGGCGGGCCAGGACAACAACAGAAAGGAGGAAGAAAAGGGTGACAGTGAACATAAGAGGTAACAAGACCAAAGGTCCATCTAGCCCAGTATCCTATCTTCCGACAGTGGCCAATGCCAGGTGCCCCAGAGGGAATGAACAGAACAGGTAATCATCAAGTGATCCATCCCCTATTGCCCATTCCCAGCTTCTGGCAAACAGAGGCTAGGGACACCATCCCTGCCCATCCTGGCTAATAGTCATTGATGGACCTATCCTCAATGAACTTATCTAGTTCTTTTTTGAACCCTGTTATATAGTCTTGGCCTTCACAACATCCTCTGGCAAAGAGTTCCACAGACTGACAGCGCATTGTGTGGAAAAAATACTTCCTTTTGTTTGTTTTAAACCTGCTGCCTACTAATTTCATTTGGTGACCCCTAGTTCTTGTGTTATGAGAAGGAGTAAATAACACTTTCTTATTTACTTTCTCCACCCCAGTCACGATTTTATAGACTCAATCATATCCCCTCTTAGTTTTCTCTTTTCCAAGCTGAAAAGTCCCAGTCTTATTAATCTCTCTTCATATGGAAGCCATTCCACATGTGGTTGCATAGGCTGGCAAGTGAACAACTGATGAGTCACATTCAGTTACATTTTACTTATTTTTAAATATATTGAAAAGAGATAGCCTAGGAGGAGTTCAGATTTCAGGAGTTGAAGATACATGGTACTCAAATGGTAATTTCTAATAGATTTGCAAATGGGTCTCAGAATTTACTTATGCCCTTGATGTGTAATCACTCCATACTGGCCAACATATAAAGGTTTGTCAGAATTTTATTAATTTACAAATAATCTCTCTATAGAAACTTCTTATTCACACTTCTTGGACTGTCTACTATACTAGTATTTATACACAAGCGGTATCTAGACGTAGACCATTTACCCAGTACAATTAAGATAGCCTGATTTTTCTTTCCTGTTAAAGGATGGTAGTTCTAAAACTTTGTAGGAAGACACGCAAATGTAGTATATCTTATTAAGTGGCTGCAGCTTTCAGAGGATAAAAACCTTAATGTTCTTAAACATGGAAGTACAACAAGACATAGAAAATACACTAATTTTAATAAGCTTAAAAATGGCACACAAGAAGTGGCTTCTCTCATCTTTTGTTTAATAAAAGCCTATTTCTCATCTGCTGCTGGATTGTTTCCCACCCTCAAACTTGTACAAAGCTGCAAATGTTCCATGTCAATACACGTTGTATTTTAATGACTTGATTTTTCTGTTATATATATTTTAAAACCCCAATACCCGAAGAGATTTATGTAGAGAACTAGATGTCAATGTGATCCACTTGGGCCTGCTTGTTTGACCCACGTGCTATGGGGTTGGAGCTCTCCCTGCACACACTCTCTGTTTTAAGTAGGAAGGACTTTTCATTTCAGTTGCGGTTTGCAGTATTCTTGGAACAGTGTTGGTCCCAGGATATTAGAAAGACCAGGTGGGTGAGGGAATGTCCTTTAATGGACCAGCTTCTAGTGAGAGAGAGAGACAAGCTTTCCGGCTAAGAAGAGATCTGTATGGCTGGAAAGCTTGTCTCTCTCTCTCAAAAGCTGGCCCAATAAAGGACATTCCCTTACCCAGCTGTCTTTCTAATTTAAAAGCAGCCTGCTGTTAAGAAAGCACCATCAGGACCGACCCCAAGTGAGTTAATCTGATTTTACCAAGGAGGCATAACTCACTGGAGGAGAGGAATGTTCTGCGAACCGCTTTCACTGGCTCTCGGACGCATAGCAGCCTGCAGTTGCCTCCAGGCCCGCTAGAGGCCGCGGCGCCCCGCTATCTTGCTCGCTCCCTGTGTCACATGAAACTCACATTTATTTCAGCGTCCTCAAATGACCCTCCCCGGCGGGTGCCTGGGCCAAGCTGGTGACTGGCCGGTGGGTGAAGCCGCTTCAGGAGCCGGGGTTGGGTGTGGGCTGAGGCAGGGCTCAGTGGTGGCTCAAGTGCCCGCCTTCGGCTCAGGGCTGCTGCGGGGAGACCGGTTCGGATCCCGCGGGCGGGGCCAGCAGCCTGCACCGGTGGGCGGGTGCTGCCTGCGAGCGCTCCCTGGGGCATGTAAGCGCTCCGCGGCACGAGCCCCGGGCGGGGCCGGGAGGGCAGCCCTGGCCGGCGGGGGCCCCGGGAGGAGCTCCGCTGACACGTCAGGGAAGAAGCATTTAACCCGGCAGCGGGCTCCAGGAAAAAGGAAGAGAAAGTGCAAAGTGGCGGAGGCTCGCTCAGCCCGGCGCTGGGCTCTGGGGTAGGTGCGGCCGGGCTGGGGGTCGGGGCAGCCAGGCGGCTTGTGATCCAGCCGCACGTGGCCGCAGAACTGAAGCTGCTGGGGCTCTGCTCGGTGCGGCGCTAACCTGGGGAAACGCGGGCCTTGCTCCCTGCTCGTTTGTACTTAGAAATAAGTAGGCTTTAAAAAAATCCTGCCTCCCTCTTCCGCAGGAAGCCCGAGCTGCTCGGGTGCACATAACGCTCGCGTCGGGGGGCTAGGAAGTTGCTCAGAGTTCCGGAAGGAAAAAGTGCTGTCTCGATTATTTAATCCTCGAAAGGGAATATTGCGAGGAAGTTGCCCGGTAGAAACGCCCTGTACAGGCGCGTGGTACGTATCCTGGTCTATCACCGGCATCAGAAAGCGTGCGGCGGTACCCTGTGCTCAGCTGCACATTTCTGGCTTTGAATTCTTTAGAGGAGTTGTAGTGACTGGTCAGATCAGCTTGTTTTCAGGTTCCTCGCGCGTCTGCCCATGTTGATTATAAAAGAAATAACTTGATGGGTGAGAGAAGAGAATAACGAGGAGAAAATCTCAGGGCAAGATAATTTTCCTCCAGAGTGTAAGCATAAGGCTCTACCTTTCCGTCCTTACTCTTCAATGCCATGTTTCTTTGGAACAGTTAAACTGTTTGTGTCTTTTAAAGGGGCACAGCTTTAGGAAAGGTAGACTTTGTGTTGTTACCTGCACTTCTGTTTATTATTTTGCAGTCTGTGCATGCACTTTTGTAACATTCTCGTGCAGTGTTTGCAATCTAAAGGCTGCAGCACTTTGCATGAGAGAAAGCTGATTAAAAGTGAAAGGAATGCAAAAAGTAAACTATACGGTGAAAAGTAAAAGTATGCTTCTAAAAATTCATTGTTTTAATAACTTTTTAGTAAACCTGACAGTCTCTTCGGGGCCTGATCCTATAGCCAGTGAGTATTCTGCCATTGACTTAAATACAGTATAAGGTGATTGGTTCCCAGATGAAAGTCTGCTATCTGTGATGTGGGGTCTGTTGGACTTTCCTGTACTAGGTTGGAATGAAATCTTTCTAAAAGTTTATCAGGCTCAGTTGTACCTAACCCTTGGGTCTTAGAATAGTGAATTGAATTGCAATCCCTAAAATGATTCACATAGTATGCTTAAAAAAGAGACTCATTTTAAAAGGACTGTCAACTTTAACAAAACTCACTAACAGGAAAAAAAATCTATTTTCTTTTAAAGTTTGTCCTGAATTGTTAAATCCCTTAACAATCTCTAAATAGTAGGACGGTGGACAAGAAACGTAATGGGAGCAAGGGAGACTGTCAGCTTGCAACAGGGGCAGAGAGGGCCTACTCTCTCTGAAATGTACCTGCTATTTTTACAAAAACCTCCTAAAATTACACTAACCAAAAGAAGTTAATGAGCAGAAAAATTCTCTATTTTCCTCTTTGCTTGCTGTGTGCATTTGACAGCACTTTGGCCCCAATCTTGTAATCAGATCCATCTAGGCAGTCTTGCACTCACATGGATTCAATGGCAGGATCAAGGTTTGTGTATGGTAGTTTCAGTTCCTCCTTCTCTTCTGTGTGGTCTGTTAGCAAGGGAGAAACTGAAAATATCTTTATAAAAGGATCTGATTACAAGATGGGGGCCCAAGTGCTGTCAAATGCACAGAGTAAACAAGCAGAAAAAATGGAGAAATTTTCTGCTCATTAACTTCTTTCAGTTAGTGTAATTTTAGATGGTTTTTGTAATAATGATAGGTACATTTCAGGAGAGTAAACTTTCCTTCCCTCCCTCCAACCAAGCTTTCAGTGTCCCTTGCTCCCTTTAAGTTGCTTGACCTACTATTTGTGTACCTCACTGGATCTTCTCCCATATGTCCAATGTTTAGGTTGGCTGGCTGGGAGGTTTTTGGGGTGTGATTTGCAACTGTAGACAACCCCAGTGTTCTGATTCCACTACATGATCCTGAATAAATATTGGTGCCTGGTGAAAGCAACAGACATTTGGGAGGTAGGGCATGACTAAATTCAGGGCAATTGAGAGAGACTGAGTAAAGCTTTCCTCAAAGCTTAAGTGAATAGTGGCCTTTACCTTGCTTTCATTACCTTTCCTCTGAAAGACACTAAGCAAGTTAAAACAATATGGGGCGGTATTATCTTTTTTTTTAGGTAACCACAGGGTTAGAGGGAGTAGAATTTGCATCCCTCTGACTCTCTACATCTCCTCCTTCTCCCCCATGGAGACCTCTTCTGCACCAGGTTGGGGAGGAGTGGAGACAAGACAGTATTACAGCGGTGGCTAAGCCTCCCTTCCGCACAGAAGGGGAAATCCACATGCAGGGGGTTCCTTTCTGTGCAGATGTGGTGGGGAACAATGTCAGCCTCTGAGATGAATATTGTTTAGGAGTCAGATGTGGGGAGTGGTACTCTTCCAAGCTCCACCTACAAAACAAGCTTCACTCACTGCTCATAGCAGATATGGCAGCTATTCAAAATATGAGGAGCCCAGAATGCGCACAAGTTTCAGCTCCCCCTCAATGGGGTCCAAATACATTCATGGGCCCTGCTGAGCTTCTCACACTTGGCTTCTTTGATGGGCCTTGACTGGACTCTGCGAGACTGCTTGGGTTTGACTCCTTGATCTTGGGGTGTGTGTGTGTGTGTGTAAAAGTGGGGGGTACTCCCCCAAGCCCATTCACTTGTGGAACCAACATGACCTGTCGCTCAGTAGACTGTGCAGATCCTTGTAGTAAAATTTTCACTCTCCTTTCTTACATGCTTTGATGAGCAGTGGAATAGCTAATCCTTTCAATGTCAACACTGTTATCATTGGGCATCTGAGTTAGCCCCTAATTAGATGAACGGGGCCATTCATCCATTTTCAAATTTTGCGAACAAAGGCGGACATCACTGTATCGATTACGCTTAGTTCGTCTTTGAGGCTGTCTCAGCAACTATAACAGCTAGAGATTTAATTTTTAAAAATGAATCTTAGATTTTGGAGAATAAGAGAGCAACATGAAAGAGATGTACCAATGGATACTGGCTGAATCTGAGCCCTGATTTTTTTTCCTCAGAATATTGAAGAATCCCATCAGTAATCAAAAGAAGTCTATTCCATACCTTAGGTTTTTCCTAAACCATCTGTCATTGTGGTATGTAAATGATGTACAAAAATTAAAGGTAGAAACTAATGTTATCTTAATAGTAACAGTCTTGCTTCCTAACCCTTGTTCTCTGAAGATGCGGTTTTCAAAGGAGCCTAAAGAAGTTAGGTGCCCAAATACTATTGAACTGCTTTAGGTCCTGTGATAATCTGAGTCTTTGTATGTATTTGGGTAAACCAGTTAGACCGCCTACTGACAAAATCTGCTGCAAGTTATTCACTAGCCTTATATTCTGCTTATACTCGTTTTTAACATAGACCAGGGGTTCTCAAACTGGGGGTTGCAAGGTTATTACATGGGAAGTCATGAGCTGTCAGCCTCCACACCCTAATTCCACTTTGCTTCCAGAATTTATAATAGTATTACATATTAAAAAAAGGTGGTTTTACTTTATAAGGGGGGGTCTCACTCATAGGTTTGCAGTGTAAGAGGGATCACCAATACAAAAGTTTGAAAACCACTGACCTAGACCATGATCCTGCAACTGGTGCCCTCCTGCCTCACCCCCCTCACCCTGATCTGCTGTCAGTGGATCCTTGGTCCTTAGTATCTCTGAAAATTAGGCACTGGTGTCAGGTAGGCAAACAAAACTAGTGAACGCTTCTGAAAAACTTGGCTATAAACAACCAAGGAGCCTCATAAGTAATGTTTATACCCCATGACTTTGTAAAAATATTGCACTGAAATGTGCTTCTGGATTCAGAGGGGTGAACATACTAATGAATAACAGGTATTTAGGCCTAAGACCTCATCCTTTTGATCTCTCATGGCTTGTTTTCATTCTCTTCAAGCACAGGCACGTTGGACATGCATATCTGTCCTAAATCACTCTTAGTCTGCAATAGCCAGACAGAGCTACAGTTATATTCAGAGACTGTTGTTACTGCTTCAAATGTAGTCTGTTTAGCTTCTTGGTATTACGCATGTAGGGATCTGGGATCATAATCAAGCCCTTAATTATTTTACTCTCTTTAGTAAATTAGGGACTGAACTTCCAGAAAATGAATGCTGTTACATAAACAGCTTCTGAAGCTTCCATTTTATGGTCTGTTTTGTCTTAGATTTTTTTCCTCTCAACATTAGCTGCTTAACATCTATATAACTTCTGTACTGTTTGCAGATGGGATTTAAAATTACATTGCTTTCTCAAGGCAAGATTAAAGCATAAAAGTTTGGATCACTACCAAAACTACTTTACAGGACAAAATGAGAATGGTTTAGAAGAAAAAGCTAAATGACAAAAAATATACCAGGGCAGCTGACTGCCTGAAGACCAATAATTCAAACGTGTAAGGGGCTTGTTTTTCTGCCACCTTGGTTGTAAACTAGGAAAGAACTGAAGTTAAAGGAAGGGGTAGCTAAAGAAAGAGAGGTAGTTGAGATAAATATTTATATATGAGGTGTTCAAATGGAAAAAACGTGAGTTTGTCTCTAAAGGTGAGTTTTCTATAATAAACAAATAACTGGATGGTCCCATTTTATGACAGGTGGGGTAAAGGTGTTTTAAGAAATAAGGCACAGTGAGGTTAAGTGACTTATGCAAGGCCGCATGGTGAGATACTGACAATCTAGAATCAAACTTGGGTCTCCTGACTCCCTTCCTTAATGCTATCTACTAAATAGTGCAGTCTTACTAAAATACCATCAATATTTTAAAATTGTTAATCTAATTTACTTTCACTGGTTAGGTTTTTGCATTTTACTCCCATGTGAGCAATTAAATTAGAACCACAAAGTGAAACTGACCAGACTAATTCAATAGTACGATGTGACTTGGGTTCTCAGGACACCAGGGAAATGTTTGAACATTTAATATTAAAAGTTTAAATTTAAATGTAGAAAAACAATTCATGAAAACACTTCTCAGCATACGGGGTTTTACAGAACCTAGACTTGGCCCTAAATGACTTCCTCCTGCATTTCTTCTGTGTTCAGAGTTCCCATTGAAAACTGATGGGAGTTCTGTGCACAAGGGACTGCAAAATCAGACCGGGATGGTGTCCCATTAAGGTGTGTTTTGCTACGATAATACTTGTAATAGCAATGAAGAAAATGGTAAATTACATAGACTCATAGGAATAATTAACATAACATTGGCTAATTAACTAATCAGTTTGCAAATGCCTTATATAAAGGCTTTATGTGTAGAAAGCAAACTGTCTTCTAGCTATAATGATATCCTACATCTCACAAGTGTTTATACCAGATATATGCAGAAGAAAAATGAAGGTAGATTAAAATTTTCAGAGAAGTTGGTAGGGGTGGTGGTTGTTCTCATGTTAACTGGTATGCTGTGTGCTGGATGAATAGGATTCTTTATAGAATTATCTAAAGCCAGGCATTGATTTATTTGAAAACAAAGAGTTCTTTAGAGCAAAGTTTAGGCTGGCATTGCCATGAATCCTAGAATTATTCTACATTTAAATGAGAGAACAGTGATGTACTTGTACTTACATTTAGTACTGCAGAGAACTGTTCACTAGAGAGAGATTCAAACTCTGAGCAAGTCTTTCCAAATTCACTTGCAAAAATTTCCAAGTCTACTCTTCTCACAATAGGTAGGTAATGAAAAGCAAGCCTGAAAGATGCTAGAAATTGTGTCAAGCTGTTAGGGACATGTAATTTTGTGATTAAGCACAGAAGCCAAGTAAACACTTTCTCAGCTAAAACCGTAACTACAATATTCAGAGTATGAGCTTATATTCAGTGTTACTTTGGGGTGTCTAAGGCGCTGTATGGAGGGGGTAAGCAATGTCTTAGATGTGTTTCTGAATGTTCTATTTCACATAGTGTGTGAGTATCTATTTTATATCTGTGGTAATTTAAAAGCCCCACAATAACTTTTATTTCTGACTAAAATCTGAGGCTAGACAAAAAAGGGGTGAACATGAGATCCCCTAAATCAACTCATGCATCCGACAAAGTGGGCATTCACCCATGAAAGCTTATGCTCCAATACATCTGTTAGTCTTAAAGGTGCCACAGGACTCTCTGTTCCTAAATCAACTAAAACTCACTCTCTATGCGACCACTATTTGAATGCTAGGTTACATGTAAAACTTTACACACACAACTACTGGCTGAATATAAACTATAAAAGCCAGATACAATCGCTGTCCTTAAATTCAAGTGCACCCTTTGTTCTTGGCTATATATTTCAGCTCATATTATGTAATACAGTCTGAGGCCTCCAGACAGGAGACCCCAGGAGCTACACTACATAAGTAGAGCTGAAGTTAGGAACTGCCTTATCTGAATTGTTGGTATGTGTCAGAATAGGGGTAATGTTTGTAGGGGGAGGGGTCCTTTTGTTGTTGTGGTGTTTTGTTTTGTTTTTTACTATGCACATACAGCTGTGTTAATCTGGAACTTTAAAAAATCAGAAAGATTAACCAAAATATGTAACAATGTTTTAAAACAACTTTATTTAAAACAAATGTAGCTGTTGTATGATGGTTTTGTTGTGGAAGCATATATTAAGGACCTCTTTAAACTGAGCTTCCAGATCAGTTCTGAGCCTAGTACAGTACTGAGATTCACGTGGGAAGGGAGGGAGGACCTAGAGCAGGCTGGGTCAACTCCAGTGTTACTGGGAGAAACACTGCTAGTTTGTCAGTATACATGTGTTTCTCCCCATAATGTTGTAGGTGACTTCTTTAAAAACCTATACATTATCTAATAGGCCCAAGTAATGGCAACCTTTTGTGTAAACTAACTGGGAATATCAATATGTAGACTAATACGATCAATGTCTAGTACAATACATTTCAGAGGTTGGTTTTAGTTGCTAGTCCACATACCACTTTCCTACCATGCCACCACCTCTGTCCTCTCTTGCCTACTTTTTGTCTGCCACCACCATCTTCATTCTAAATGGAAAATAAAATTGCCATCAACTGTAACTCTACCTATAAACATTTAATTAAAAAAAACCTTCTACACCTTTTCAGGGGTGTGTGTCCAAATAAAGCTTCTCCATGGGTTCCCCTCGTCCTATCTCTTTAATATACTACTTGTCTTTTTGTCTAATTTTTGGATCATAAACTCTTCACAGCGGAGCCCACATCTTTGTGAGGCACTGAGCATGTTTCTTGGCACCAGGCAAATTATAATACATCATTCCTCAAAATGCTGTGCTAGGCCCGATATGCCAACTTAGGCAGCTTGTCAGCACTTGCACTCCCACTGTTGTTAGTACTGGTGGATCTGCCCCAGTAGGAGAGTCATCCAAAAAAATGTGTAGACACCTACTTATTACTCTAGGCATATTCTCAGCAGTAATTGTGATACATCTTACTACAAGTTGATGTAATCTCTAACAACCATAGAGGAACATGAGTTACAACGTTTGGATTCAGCCTCCAGATTTCTCTAAAGCCAAGGTGTACTGAGCTCTGGGGTTTTGGTTCAGACCTATCTCCAATACTTGTGACTGTATAAAATGGCAAAAGATTTACAAAAGCACCTTATTAGAATAAACTGTTGTGTGATTTAGGTGATCTTAGCAATTAACTTAAGTACTTCACGCGGCTCCTGTTCAAAAGAGAACACTGTGCTGCATTCCAATACCAAAAGCAAACTAACCTCTTGTAAGTTCAGCCTGAATGAAGGTGATGACACTGAAACTTGTTGGAATCCAGAATAATTCAAGCATACAATATGAGGAATTTTTTTTTAATTCTCTCTGATTGGGAAGTCAGTGCTTGCTACATTCCTTTTTGAATTAAACCTGTTACAAATGCCACCTTCCTAAAAGGGGGCTGGTTGTCTTGACTTGAATCCAACAAACTGGAATTGGAAAAAACATTCATAATGAAATGGTAAACTTCGAACATTTCTTCCACCAAAAACTTCCACTTTGAAGATCTTTCTAAATAGTTAGTCATAAAATGTTTTAAGACAATTCCCCATTTAAAACAAATGACAAAAAAATATTGAAGTAGTGCCATAATGTCCATGTTATGTCTATGGGGTAGAATCTAGGAACCCGGTCAAGGGGTGCACTAGCTACATTAGACAAAAATAACAAAGAAGATTGTCCTTGCCCCATGGAGCTTCTCTGTCTACTTGAAAAGCAGGATGCAGCACATAGATAAAACAAACTGGATGGGGGGTGAGTTGGGAGGATGAGGTAACAATAAAAGTGTAGCAGAAGTCCATGTCTCTTGACTTCCTACTGTGTATAATTTTATTTGATCTTATTGTTTGGGGGTGAGAGAGAGAGAGAGTGTGTGTAGAGATGAGAAAAATGTTTATTTAAGGTTGCAGGTAGTTCATGTTCATCTGCCTTGTTTAAGATCATTAGAGATGGCAATGACCTCTCTGATCAAGACTCTCCCTGCCACAAGGCCATGATCCATTCGACTGATCAAGGAAGTATCCAGCACAAAACAATATGTTTAAGAGCAGTGAGCAGAATTCCGCCAGTTTTTGTTACTTTCTGTCAAAATGCCTCTGAGGTAGTCTGGAAAGCAAAACATAATGAGAAATCATTCATTTACATTTACACGGATTAACATGTCTCCTAATGAAACAAGACTTACTGTGGGTTTAACTTAAAATGTATTTTCAAATAAGTTGTACTACGCTGATAAAATGTTTAATATGTAAATAGATGCACATTCACTGTTAACCAGCCATGCATAGGCAGTCTCTAAGCCTACATCTACACTGCAAGCTAGGGGTATGATTACCTTGCTCGTGTACATGTACTCATGCTAGAACAAATATAAATAGCAGGATAGCCACAGTAGCACGGGTAGTGGCAGTGCAGGCACAATTTAGCTAGGCTGAGTACATACCCACTGGTTTCAGGCAGGTTTGCATGCTACCGCGGCTACACTGCTGTTTTATACTTGTGCTAGCTCAAGTATGTGTATGCAAGCTAAAGAATCACAGGCCTAGCTCATACTGTAGATGTGGAATAAAGATATTCGCATGCATACACTTTGTATAATCTGACTGCTTCACAACCATTGCATGCCCCTGAGAGAATTAAACTGTAAGCCAGAAGCTTCACAGCTTTGGGGTGGAGTTCTGGGAGAGGAGTGTGTTTAAATACTGAGGAGCCTGAGGGGTCAGTGCTTCACCCAGAGGGACTAGGCAGCTGGACTGTGTGTTCCAACACTCAGAGAAAGGTCCCAGATAGGTGGTCTGTGTCCTGAGAGTGTGTCTAGGGACCTCAAGATTGGGGCGGTGCACAGGAGCCGACTTTCCAATGTGCTGGGAGGTGCTTGACCTCCAGCTCTGCCCCAGGCCCCACCCCCATTCCACCCCTTCTTCCCCCCTTTATGCTTTTTTATCCTTAATCATGTACAGATCATACAAAACAATAAAATATGCTAAACACCGTGTCCCTCACTCACTCACCCTTCCCTTGGGAGACCTTAGGGACCACCTGTGTTCCAGCAGGCAGGGTCCTCTGCCCCCTTGCCTATCCTGCCCCTGCAGCAGCCTGCCTCATCTTACAAATTGGCTCTCCCTTCAGTTTCCCCCTTCAGGGGTCCCTTTGTAGATTCCTGCTGGGGTCATCTGCTTCTTTTGTTTTCCTGGTAATTTTCCCTTACTCTCAAACCCTCCTTTCAGACAAGTGGAGGAAATGTCCTCCCAACCAGAGCAAACCTATTGTCCCAAAGTGTGTTTATCTTGAATAAGAGAGACAAGATAGGTGAGGAAATATCTTTTATTGGACCAAATTCTGTTGGTGGAAGGTATATGCTTATTGTTGAGTGTTGATCACTCACGATTGTCTCTGACCCGGTAGAGATGTAACGCAACCCTGCTAACTTTTGATGGATCCACATCAGTTTTCCATGACACAGTAATTTCATGATTCAATTTAATAAAATCATCCACAGTTCAGAAGTGTTACAGACAAGACCCCCAAATCATCACACTGTCTTTCTATATGTGAGCACTATGCATCATTCCGAGCACCTCTTTATTTCTCAGTACTTAAGCATTAGTTTGTCCCAAAGTTAAAGGAACCATTCTTGTATGAACCGAAAGGAAGTTTGTACTTTCTGACCCTAATTTTTTTTTTTTTTTTTAAGTTTCAAAGATGCCTGTAAACCAGCCCAGATTAAAAGAGGTGCTATGCATAGCATCTATCTTAACCTGGAGGAAGCTGGGTACTTCTCAAGTTGGCATTAATACACAAAAATTGGTTGTTTGGAAAAGTGGTGAGGGGGGAGAGAAAGGTATTGTGGGAGTATTCAGAAGGAGGGAATGAACTTAGGGTATGTCTACACTACAAGTGCTACAGCTATGCTGCTGTAGTGTAGACACTTTACTACAGTGATGGAAAGGGGTTTGATTCCCCTGCTCGCATAGAGATGGTAGCTAAATTGACAGACACTAGGTCGATGGAAGAATTCTTCTATCTGGGGCTTATGTTGGCTTAACTACATCTCTTGGGGTGAATTTTTCACAGCCCTGAGTGATGTAGCTAGGTCAACCTTAATTTTAGGTGTAGGCCAAGCCTGGGGGTGGGTGTGAGTGGACAGGACACTTCTGAGAAGGAGAGGAAATTTATAATGGTTGTGGGTTAACTTGGTCATGCTCATCTCATCCTAATTCTGAACTCCAGCTGTTGGATTATGAATCCTTTGGCTGTGTCCAATTTGACACCCACCCCAACTTTCCTATGGGAGTTAGCAAAGATGGGAACACTGGTGTGCAAAGAGACACCCTACATTATAATCACTATGTTGTGTAGATATGCAATAGTGGGAAATTTTAAGAAAAAGTAGTCTAATGTAGGCCTAGGGAACCTTGCCTGTGTCTTTTTACTGGTGAAATTAAACAAGACTAACTTTGTTCTGACATGGCTATTTAATAGGGATCTTGTAGTGGTGTTTTTTTTTTTTTTTTTTTTTAAATGCATGAAATGTCTTGGATTGCCAGTTTGTTGCTTTAGAAATCTGGTGATAATTAAACCCATTGTTGGAGGAAAAAATAGACACTTGAATAGTCCTACTTTAATAGGATTTGAACCCCCAGCATTTTAAATGTGAAGCAGATATACTTTTCCAGTAGGTTACACAGTCTTTGGTTAATGACCTGTATTTCTCTGGACATTCCACAGGTCACTGGAGAGCTCCTATATTGTCCAATTAATCCAATAAGGATATATTAATAAAATGCAAACAATGGCTAGTTCAGGTTTTCAGTTCATAAGATCTAAAATACAATATGCAAAATTAATGTAAATCAGACATACTATTTTGCTTTTTGAACAAAAATATAGCTATGTGACAAAAGGAAAATAGCAATATGTTAAAACCAAGGTCAATTTTCTTGTTTATATGATCACCAAGGACCTTTGATAAGGCTGTATTTTAATCTTAGTATATGCTCTTAATACATTGGGGACTGCCTGTCCTCTCCATATCAGATCACCTCATTTATTTCACTTATCCCCTCCTGGTCTCAAAGGCCCTGCATCATATCTGTCTCTTTTTTGGTTTAGGAGGACTGTATGGGGATATCTTTATAAGCCTGTCTCTGAAATTCCTTAAAATGTAATTATGATGGTCATCATGTCGGCCAGCACCAGTGATTGACCCAGGACGTTCCAGAGCTAAATGCATGAGACTCTACAACTTGAGTTAAAAAGCCTGGCTCTGACGCTGAGAGGTAGTACACTTACATCCTGCATGGACTGGACACAGAGGATAATATGCACTGATCATTAGATTATATAATTATGGTCGGTAAAGTGCTTAGAGTATAAAACCTAAAAATGGTGCCTTCTTACTCAAAAGATAAGCTCCCCGCCACCCTATGTCATCAGACATATAGTTGCTTGCTTTAGTGGTGGATTTTTTTTTATCATTGCTGTATACTCCCATTAGGTGCATGGACTCTGCTGAGCTATGGAAGAATGAGCTGGATTCTCTTCTGGCTTGGACAGTTCAGCTAAATTGCTAATGGAGTTACGATTACACCAGAACACAGTGTGACTATCTCAGATTCCAGGCTGAATTTGCAGATGTGATAGCTTGGGGCGGGGGTGGAGCTTTTGTAATGGAGCGAATTTGATATTAAGATCATTGATACACTTGGGACTCCACAGTTCCTTTTTTTGGTAGAGTTATGCTTTAGCTGGTGGCCACAAAACAATTCCTTCTCTCCAGAGGCTAAGCGCGCTGCTACAACACTCCAAGACCCTAGTAGCCCAGGGAAGGAGAAACCTGGACTGATAAGCAAATCCAGATCTCTCACCCTGTAGTGAGTGTACTATAGATACCAGTGCACCACAAGTTTGTTGATAGGTACAGTATCTATGCAAATGATGCACAATAAGATCTGTTCATTTACTTCAAAAATATACACAGTGGGTGGTTGTTTTTTCCCTTCTAAGGGAAGGGAGAACCACACATTTCCTCTGCACTGAGGCCTGGTAATCATTTTGGGTGGGCTTTCCTTGCATAACATAAAATAGCAACATGAAAAGGTGTGTGTTTATCCAATCCAGATTTGCAGTTCTGTTAAAATGACAATACAGCTGAGATCTCAGGAGCTAAGTTCATAATATTCTGAACAGAAGTTTGAAGTATTTACTTTAACAGCAAAGTCTAATGGAACAAGCTCTTTCATACATATGTTCAACCTGAGAAGACCTAGCTGTGTTCAGATCGTCTTCATACTGAGTTAAAGTGTGTTTATAAATTGAATACCAAGAAGAGAGAATCTTTCAGTTAAGAGAATGAATTGTAGATCATATTCCAAAGTCAAGGTAATACATTGGCATAGCTGCACATTTCTGTTTATAATGGCTTTCAGCTTCAAATTTCATAGTAATAATTAATTACTACAGTGTGTGTTTACTGACCTAGTATAAATGAGGGGCCACAGCTCCACTGAGATATCAACTCACTTGCATCAGTAGTGGCTTTTTATGCCCATGTTGTCTAGATGTAAATTAGCACTGCCTTGTACCTGTGTAGTGAATCAGGGTCAGTGTATTGTACAAAATGTTTGTTTTGTATAGCTTATTCAAGCATTTTTCTTTATAGCTAAAATAAAATCTGATTTTGTTTTGCGATGTGTAAACATACCACTTGCCCATCTATGTAGAGCCTATAACAGGGCCGGCTCCAGGCACCAGGCACCCAAGCTGGTGCTTGGGGCGGCACCTGGAGGGGGGCGGCGGCGCGGCGCTCTGGCTGCCGGGAGGGGGAGAGCCGAGCCCCAGCCGGGGCTCGCCGCCCTCCCCCCAGGGCTCCGGCCGCCCTCCCCCCCGGCGCCCTG